>NC_139383.1:245535000-245990000 GCF_054392235.1 Sus scrofa | reverse complement strand
CCCACTAGAATACACAGAAAAAAAGATGCTGTTGGGAAGACCTCATGGTGAATATGGTATCTATCTGCCTGGGTCTTGAAGGCAGTAGGACTTTGTTCAATATATGGACTTGGAGTCAAGGACTGAAGGGTAATAAATACAAAGGCACATTTTTTTGAGAGATTGAAGAGCTGCCTCTGATTAGTCTGCTGTCATCTCGTAGTAGCACACTGAGGGAAGCATCTATTGCTGGGTGTCTGGGGACGGGGGCAGTGGCCCAGCTTTCTATTCACAAAAATATTAAATTTCAGCTTTTGACTTAATAACTAAATAATGCTATATTAAACAACAGGATTAAACTATTTTCATAAACCTGATATTTTTTTTTTCTTATTGTACTTGGAGCCCCAGAAATAGAAGTGACGTTTTACTTTCTTGAACCTGTTTTTAGGAGATGTCTTTTCCAAACTGCATGGTTTTACCTATCCCCTAACCACCCCAATAATCCCCCTTCCTCACTCAATGATGTTTCTTCCCTTTTTGCTAAAGAAATTGTTAAAGAAAAGGCCAGAACGAGAACCAAGTGCATTGACACTAACGAGGAGGATTTTTTTTTTTAATTGGGAAAGTGCCCCTTGATTCTAACCCTTTGACACACAGGATAGTGGTGAAGATCAAATGGGGTTAAGCCCTTGAAGTATTGTGCACTCTGTAGAGCATCACACAGACATAAGGGATTATTGTATTGTTATAAATATTTTGAAGAAAATGAATGCCCCAAGTTGGCGATGTTCTTCCCCCAAAGGCTTGCTTGCTATTGTAGAGATGAAATCTTCATTCGTTACACCAAGTTAGCACCCTGTGCTGTGACTTTTCTTGCATCCCCTAGGAATGCCATATTTTAAAACTATTATTATACCATGTCATGTAGCTACAGACCCCTGGATGCCTCCCTTTCTCTCACTGGAAGGTTAATCAAACGTAAGCATTTCCTCATTCTGTAGCAGGCATCCTGGGGGCATACAATTTGGGATTAGTGACTGACCCTGCTGTTCATCCTGACAGCACACACTCCAGATTGCATTCTCCTTTTAATAAGCAGAGCTGGGAGGAGAAAAGGCAAGAGTCATTAACTAAAAGTTAGCTGAGGATTGAAACACAGCAGCGTCTACTTCTAAGAAGCTCTCCTGGAAGGAAACCTTTTGTCCCCAGCAACCATGTAACAGCATCTTTAAGGATTTCATGATAATTTGTCTTGACCTTTAGCAAAATGCAATCTTATACAATGGTTAGTCACTTATTTTCTTGGTTGCTTACCTGTTATTATATTTCTGGCATTGTTGAAGAGAATGAGCTTAGGAGAGTGAGAACAGCTTATACAATAAGCTTTTTTATGGAGTACCATGACATACTCAGAATGTGAAGGATTACGCATAACAGCCTCGCAGGCGGTTGTCAGTGATTCATATTTGAAACCTTTCTCATTGGGCTTCAGGTGCAACAGAAAAGTATTCCTGTGAGAGTTCCTTTAGTTTCTCTTTACTCCATTCCCTGCTTTCTTGCCCAGTGCCACAAATCAGCTTTTCCCCATTTCCCCTCCCTCCTATAGTTCTGGGTTCTGGATTCCTTAATCTTACTGTGGAAGTGACACTGTGTGGGCACAAAGTTGAATGACTGGAGTTGATTTTTAAGCTTCTTGCTATACAAGTGGTCTTATTCCATAGCTATTAAGGTATATTTTTTCGAATTTTTTTTCCCCTACAGGTTGATTGAATTCACCAGGGTGATTAATTTTATCATAAGGCATTAATGTGGGCATACTGTTTTATGAACAATGCAAGCTAAAGAAAGTATTTCCAAAGATTCAACTTAATCATGAGCAATAGCTGGAGGTGTAGACAAATTCTGACCTCAGGTGCCTGGGATACAGGGGGCAGGACTGCCTTGTAAGCTTTTGTAGTTTAGGGACTGAGCAACTTCAGGGCATCCTTTGCACTTGGGCAGTATACTGCCTGCAGAGATGCACAAGGTATCCTTGGGTAGCAAGCCTACATACTGGTATGGTGGGAAAAGAGACTCATACCTTATACAGAGGTTTCATGGTTGTTTAGTCACATGGCCTTGTCTAACATCTTTTCATAATATAAAGATAACCATAGTAACATCACGGCAGAGAGATGATTGGGAAAGTGTCATTTGGAAGAACGTGCTTTGAGGTAGTACGGTGGGCAGAAGATGTTTACACTCTAATACTTGAAACCTCTGAATATGTTATTTCAATAACTATAACCTATACAGTTAGGTTCACTAAGAGGAAAATGTGATTTAAGTTAAGGACTTTGAGACCTAGTTGGGTTATTTAGGTCTGGGTAGGCCTAATTTAATCACATGGGTCCTTAAAGGCAGAGAACTCCCAGTTGTGGTCAGAAATAGCTGATGACAGAGGGAGAGTAAGAGAGACACAATACTGCCAGTTTTGAAGATGGAAGAAAGAGCCTTGAGCTGAAGAAGGCAGACATTGTCCAGGAATTGGAAAAGGCAGGAAACAGACTCTCCCCTAGAACCTCCAGAAAGGAATGCGGCCCTGCTGATGTTTTATTTTAGCCTAGTGAGGCCCCTGTCAGACTTCTAACCTGAGAACTATAAGACAATAAAAATGTGTTGTTTAATGCCCCCAGTTTTGTGGCAACTTGCAATAGCAGCAAATAGGAAGCTGATACAGATGGCTATTCCTCCCTCCCTCTTATTCTGCCCTCTCTTCTCCCTCCCAGGCCTCCATATGCTTCTGCCAATGATTAACTTAGCTTACATGTCTGGAGCTAGAAAGAGAATGGTTTAGAAAAGGGGTCAGTAAACTTGAGGGACCAAATAGTAAATTCTGTAGCTGGAACACAGCCCTAGACATTATATAAATAAATGGGTGTAGCTGTGTTTCAATAAAACTTTACGAACACAGGAGGTTCACTAAGAGGCGATAAGTAGTATGCCAATCCCTGGTTTGGAGGCTTGCTACTCAAAATGTAGCATCCCCTGCGAGCTTGTCAGAAATGCAGATCTCAGGCCACTCTCCAGACCTACTGAATCAATCTGCATTTTAATAAGATTTCCACACATTTCATATGCACACTGAAGTTTAAGAAGTGTTACTTTAGAAGATCTAGTATTCTAGGATTGAAGCAAAATTATCAGACCCATATTGTTTTTAACATTCTGTTTCCAGCTGCAGATTGTCACAGGGGTAAGGAAAGCAGATGCAAGACTTTAAAGAAATAAAATGGGCATTTTTTATGCATCTACTATGTGCTGTCTGCTTTCAGATGTTATTCTGTTTAATCCCTAAAATAACTCTTCGTGTCATTTCCCCCAGTTGTTACAGATGAGAAAACTGAAGCTTTCCCAGGGTCTCTAATGAGTGAAAACAGATTCAATGCACAGTTGCTTGGCCCCTAAAATTCAAGTTTTTCCTACCACACCATACTGAAGTGTCTGTTTTCCAGACTCGGTTTAGTACCTGTAACAAAAGTAATTTTTCACTTTAAAACATCCTAAAATATGTAATATCTAGCCAAAAATGACATCACTGGAACTTTAGGTGCATATGGTGTACTTTGTTCTATATTTATAGAAAAATTCAATTTCAAGGTAGTATATATTTTTCGGTTGTTCTCATCATGAACTGAAAGACTCCTGGATGACATTCTGTTGGATAGACTTGACCACTTAATTAGCATCAGCAAATTAGGAACTCTTGTGGCCTATGATTTTGAGGTTAACTGTAATAGTTGTTATTTTTGATTTATAAAACATTCCCGTAGCTGAACTTCTGGGCACAGTTACCACATGGATAGGCAGTTAATTAATTCTCAGCCACTTCAGTCTCAGCTCTGTACCTCTCCAGCCGGCCTCTTCACATCCATCAAAGGACTGTCTGATGGAACAGATGGCCCTAGCACAGGGCCCTGAAGGACAGCTTTGGGGAAAAAGAGTGGGGGAGGGATTTCCAAATTATGCACTTATAAAAACACTAAAAACAATACATCTTCATATCTAAATTCCATAAACGTGGGGACTAGTGGTTCTTCTACACTATAGGAACACTAAGCAAAAGATATGCCCCAGATATAGAGATGGATATAGATACCAAGTGTGCCCAGGATACTGAAACTAAGTTATGCTCAAGCAGAAAAAGGAATGCCAGGTTTGAGTTTTATGAGGACTATAAAGGCTGGATTCTCACATAAAATGAAGGACTTTTGTTTGTAGCTTTCACTGCACTGTAGAAGAACTCTTTCCTTTCTGGCTGGTGTTGCAGGATGGAAAATCCTATCTGGCCTGCAGTGTACTTTCCACTTCCAGCAAATGGGATCCTGTTATAACAGCAAGTTAAGGGAGATTCCTCATTTCTGCTCCAGGGTGCAGGATTCTGCCTGCTCATTGTTCATGTCTCCCATGGTCACATAATCTTCCGTAACCGGAGGACTTTCAGAACTGGACCACCTCAAACTCCTTGCTCTTGGATGCTTTCCTTTCGAGATTCAGGGGGCAGCTCCCACCTTGCCAAAGCAAACTGGAGCTTCTTTTTCAGCAGATTGCTATTTTTTGTTAAAGAGCAAGCTCACTGAGGACCAGGACTTTGGAATGCAAATTCTGATCTCTAGATGGCAGTCTAGCCCTGTTAAAGTTGACTACTTCCCAATCCTGGGTAAATTGCTAAAGCCACAGTTAAAATAAAACCAGACCAAGGAAAGTCTATGGAGGGGGCATAACAAGACTCAGATGTTAATTTCTGGTTGATGGCTAATTAATGGGTGGGTTTGAGTACCAGATTAAAAAAAAAAAAACAAACAGGTGTCTACAAACATGCTATAAATGCTGTTTAGCAGTTCTGATATGACTGCAAATTTCAAAATTGATAAATATGGGCAGTTCCACCATGGAATGATCAGCTTAAATATAGAGAAATGTCTGAAATAGTTCAACACCAGAAAGTCAAGAATCTGGCCATCACCAAATTACTAAGATCCTTTTGCACACTGCTTATTTACATAGAAATCATTTAGTCAATCAAATCTGAATGAATAGCTAGTTTGATATAGGACATTCTCAATTTCTTGAAAAAAAATTTAGCAAGAAGGAAAGGCTGTTGGCATTAGTCATACATAAAACTTTTGGTTGATTGATTTTTCAAATAGTTGTAATGACCCTGTGTAGATGGAGTTGAATTCCGTGTTGAGTTTGATTTGGGGTTTAGCTGAGCATTATTGAATTTTGATCTGGATGCAGCCATATGGGTCATTTATGTCCAATCTTCTTCCTGTACAGAGAGGAGAACTGTCCTATACATACAAAAGACATGGGGCAGAAGTGGCTTCCAAGTGACCACAGGTGGAGGTTTGGACTTAGGACAGAATCTGGTCTTATGTGGTCAGGTTGTTTCCAGGCATATATAAATATTATGTGTCAAAAACAGCTTTCTGTTGAGTATAAATTGTAATAATGTATCCAAACACTATTTTCATTTATTCTACTCATTTAAAATATGCTTTCGAGTTTTAAAATAGATGTTAGTAAGCACTTTGTTTGTAAAGAGCTCTGACAGGAATTGTGCAGTTCTTTAGAAAAGGCAGTGGAACAAGAAGACTGGATTGCATCAGATAATTTTACTGTGGGATGCTGGATCACCTCTCCTTGTCTCAGTATTGTCTCCGGTAAAATGGTAATAATAAGGTCATTACTGCCTACTTTATAAGTCCTGTGAGGATAAAATCATATGAGATAAGAAGGGAGGAAATATATTTTGTAGAGAGCAGTACAAAGAATACAGTTATTGACATCTATAATAAGGCTTTTGAAACACACAACAAAGCATGGTAAAAATAATATAAAACTTGTTTTCATTATAAAACTTGGCTAAGTGGAAGAAGCCAGATACTAAGGGTCACATATTATGTTATTCTAATTATGTAAAATACCCAGAATAGGTAAATCTATAGAGACAGAAAGCAGACTGGTGGTTGCCAGGCACTGGAAAGGGGAGGGAGATGGGGAATGACAGCTTAATGGGTATGGACTTTCTCTTTGGGGTGATGAAAATATTTGGGAATTAAATAAAGATGGTGGTTATTCAACACTGTACTAAATGTCCTTGAATTTTTCACTTTAAAATGATTCATTTTATGTTATGTGAATAAAAAAGAAAGATTTGGGAATTTGGGAGAGAGGCTGGGGGGCGGGGAGAAGGGTTTTGCCAGAAGTGTTTGTACAGACGACTTAGTAAATGAAATCTCAGACTAATAAGCTCCTTTAAAAAAAGAAAGTTTGTAAAGTATACTTTTAGTTGCTCTTAGTGTCTGACTATCTCCATGAAACTAAGCCCAGTAAATTCTGTCCACAGTCTACACCATGTCATAGGGAAGTTTCCAATGATAACACATCCAGTGAACTCCCCAGATGTTTAGACAAATGCCCTTTGCACTGTGGGCCCCCCCACCCCGATCCTGTAAGCAGTTACCATGAGAGCTATAGAAGACTAGAGATTTCAGAGGGAAAGCATGATTTCATTAATTCTCTTTGGCCCAGTCTTGACAATTTACCACTGCTAGAAATTACTCTTTATTTTGAAATGCTTTCAGATGCTGACACTTTTTTTTTACCCATACTTAGCAAATCTTGACTTTTCTGTCTTTAACTTTCCTCGGTGGACCTCTTCTCTGAGCTTCAAAGAGAAATGCTGTTTCATGGTATCAATTTTCTCACTGTAGGACATTGCCTTCTGATCTTTGCAAGGGCCCTGCTTCTATGCCAAACCTATGGGGTATTTTCAAAGGCTGTCAATTAATATCAAGAGGATTTTTTGCCTTCATTTACACTACAAATATTTAGAAGTGATCAGTCAAGTTATCAACATGTTTCTATTTGTCCATGCATCATGGGATATTATATACATGATTTGTGGTGCAAAATTTCAGAGTGACTTATAATATTTTTCACGAATCATCTGTTAGTCTGGGAAAAAAATTAACCTAATAAAAACAAAAAACCTAGAAGCTAGTATAGATATCACAGAATCAGAGAACCTGAACCCTGTAACAGATTTTTCTGTGTATCTGCCCAACTACTCGTGTAACATTTGAATATAACTCACCATGTCCCCACCAGATTGCTATGTGCCTTAAGCTTGATGGGGAATATTTGAAAATTAGAAAGTTCTTCTCAGAATAGAGCCAAATTTTATCACCGTACAATTGCTATTACCTAGTCTTGACTGTATCACTTGGAAACTACTTTCAGAATGAGTCAAATTTGTCTTCCACGTGATGGGTTTTAAATCATAAGAAGCAGCCAAATATTTTTCTTTTTATTTTAGGCTAGACATACAGTTCTTCCAAATGACTCTTTTGTGCAAAACTTTAAATTCCATTGTTGTCTTGTCATTATCCTGTTTATAGACTTATGTTTACTCATGTCTCTCTAAGAATGTGGTACCCAGAGCCAACTAAAATACATCATGTATTGAAAGCATACATAAGAAAGTCTGTAATCATGAATACCTTTTAAAATAATAGGCATTTCTAAATGAACCAAGTAGATATTAAGTATGAATGTGTCTCAACATTTGTATTGGTTATGGGTTTAATTTTAATTATAGACTATAACTGGCAAGGTTGAATTTTAAGAGATTTAGAGATATTTTAAAAATAATAATCCAGAACTGGAAAGCATATTAGGAGAGAGGACAAAAGAATTTACATTAACTATATCCATTCCCTGAATCTGCCAATATGGTTGGTCTTTTGTACATTTTTGTTTGTTTGTTTTAAGATTTACTTGTCCCTCACACTTGAGCTCACAGAGCACCTCCTCTGTGAAGACTTTCTGATTCCTCCTGTTTTCATAACACCTCTTATAGGCCTCCTTTTGGGGAACTGATCACCTCACATATAATTAATGTTTCCCTGCCCACTTTGCTCACCTGAATGCAAACTCCTTTACTGCACCTCGCATCTAACTTGACCCATGTGTGTTGAATGAATTAGGGAATGTTAGCCTTTCTTTGGTACATCCCAAGTGGTTATAAATCAGGAGGATGGATCATGTTATCAAGCGGAATTCCCTCAGCAAAGTCTTAGACGATGACAACTTTAAAATATGTGGTTTTACTCACATATTAATTTAATGTTCTCATTAAAAGCATGAAGCATTTTATTTAATAATCTAAAGAGAATTTGTCCAAAATGCTATTTTAACTTCTTTTTTTAAAAGCTAATGATTTTTATATCCTCATTTTGTTCAATTGTTGTCTTATTTTGTTCAAAATATGGCTTCAGATCTATACTGTATATTGTTTCCCTTTGAGCAAGCACCTAATGATAAAAAAAGAAAAAGATTTTTTTAAAGTTTAGCCATTTCAGCATTGGATGTATTACACAGAAAAGAACATCTGTATGATGTATTCAAATCAGCACATTTCATTTTATAAACTGATGGTTCCCATTATGTATCCATCATTATAGTATTTATTGGTGGAAAATAGCTTAAGCGATTGAAATCACAGGTCTTGAAAAATGTGCAAAACAAACAAACAAGCAAACAATCCTAAATATGTAGTGTTCTGTTAAGTGAGAATTTTCATGACCTACTAAGAGTGTTGTTTTTTTAGTTTTGTAAGAAGCTGACTTTGCCATTTGGAACACATATGGCTTTCACCTAAGGTGGTGCCCCAATCATGTAAAACCTGGGTATCTGGTAATCATACAACTGTCTCCAAGTGGATGAAAATATCATCTGGCAAAAGGTGGAGTTTGAGGAAGAAACTCTTGATCTTCCTAAGATAGACTCTTCTACTTAACGTGGCAGGAGATCAGCAGCT
Source organism: Sus scrofa (assembly GCF_054392235.1). NCBI lineage: Eukaryota > Metazoa > Chordata > Mammalia > Artiodactyla > Suidae > Sus > Sus scrofa. The sequence continues at coordinate 245,981,152 of NC_139383.1, read as the reverse complement.
TAAAGTGGTCCCAAGACTGGACCAGACTGGGTCTCTTTGATTCCAGAAGCCTGTCCTGTTTTGATGTCTGTTTCTGTAATCTTGAGGCAGATTCAAGTCTTTGAGTTGGCCCCTATCAAATGATTTTCCACATGAGCATTGATACACCAGGTGCCAGTTGTCCTTCACCTGATGGAAGATGTGTGTAGCAGTTTTGTGTGCCCTCTGGGAATTGTTTCTTCTCCAAGGGAAAGATTCGTAGGTAATGTTATCTGGAAAAATTTTATGGAGGCTTTTAAGTCAGCGTTTTACCATATCACTAATTTACTCTATTTATATTTTATATCCTATTCACTTTTAAAATCTGAGACCTCTCATGTCTGCAAAAATCTTCTTTCACCCAAGAAAGAAAAAAACGTAAAAATTCTGCCAACTAAAAATGCCCGGGATTAAGTTTTCATTGTATCTTACTCTGAAGGCAGAGCTGTAAAACATATACATTTAAATGCTTAGAAAACATGAGTTTTCGCTGTGGGAGACAGCATTGCTTACTATGATGCTCAGCCATTGGAAAGTCCAGAGGATCCAAACTGGTTCAAGTGAAATGAAAAAGAAAAAAAACTTTAAAAATAAAGATCAACCCAATATCTGCTTTTTTTCATCCTTTCTTTCCCTCAATTCTTCCTTGTTTCATTTCACCACCTTGCACAGCCTAAATCATGGTTTGAAAAAATAAATAGTTGCAGATTTGATCTTATCTACTAAAAAAATAACAGGTGATCCTGAAATAACAGTGAATTTTTGGAGGCTGTGTCCTCCTCTGTTGAGTAGACCTTTTGGCTTCTAAAAAAATCTAAGGCGATGTAGGTGTAGTTTGACCTGTTGGGGACACTAGACTTTAAATCAAATAAAAGTGTTGAACACTTAGGCAAAATCATCAAGTTTGTTCTCCTCACATTGGTCCAACAGCAACTACATTTCTATCACTGCTTCATTTTGAACTAGACCCATGTGGCTATAATAGGCCCACGCATCTGTTTAACATCAACAGAAAACAAACAGAAGTGCTATTGTCTCTTCCAGTTTCAAATAGATAAAGACAGTTGATCCAGAAATGGAAGGCTCCTAAGTCCTTTCTTGTGGGGAGAAATCCTGAAGGAGTCTCTCCAGGAGCAGCTGGGATGACTTTGAAGTAGGAACACCACCCCACCCCAACTCACTCACCCGTGTCCGTTTATTTTGGACATGCTACAGTAAATCCTCCTGGAGACACGAGCTGCTCATGTTTCATGGTGGAGCAAACACAGCTTCCGTTTGTTTGGTGATATTCCTCCTGACCGATGACCCTCAGATTTCCACTGCCCTTCACAAGAAAGGGGCTGTGTGGGGTAATTTGCTTGTGTTTACCAGCATGTGGTGATGCTTGTTTCTGTCCGGAAACCCACTCTGTTTGGACAGTAGGGCTTCTACTGAGTAAACCTAACCACAGGCAATGAAGTGTGCAGCTATGGATCTCTAGCTTGGGAAATGACAACTGAGGAGGCCTCCTGAGTGGGCAGGCCTTCCGGGACAGTCCTGGGAAACTGCAGTTATTTACATAGTTTCCCAGGCTTGTTGTAGGAATGCCTGGAACATTGGGAAGAACATCTTTCTCTATAATGTGCGGAATTATAAAGTAAGAGGTGGTGATGGTAGGCAAGCCTGTCTCCACCCCAGAGCAACTGACTAGCCTTCTGAGTATATAAGGTTAAGATTCCCAGGCCTCTGGGCTTCCACAGTAGATGCTGTGGCCTTAATTTACTGGGAAACTCAGGCAAGTCACATCTTCCAGGATAAGCCAGTCCACATGCCTATAAGTCAAGGCCACCTGCTGGGTGATGTGGGTGTGCTTAATGCATAGCAGCTCCCACTTAGACTTCCCAGTCCTTTGGGCTCCAATCACATTAAGTTAAAACCTCATAAAAAAATAAGAAACCCGGGGAAAATACAGTGACAGTGGATAATAGCTGTTAATTTATGAACAGGCTGCAGTATGGGGAGAAAGTGAAAAGATAACACTAAATAAAACAGCAGGGTAGAGGGGAAACCTGAAGAAGCTGTTGTTCTGCAATGAATTTTAGAACCAAGGAAATTGCTCATGTAAATATTGAATAGAATTGAATTCCGTGCTCTAGGCTGGAATATAAGAGTCCAAGGTCTGAAAAACACATGGGGATCTACCTTCAACCTTCTTATCCTGTCCAGGTAAGCCCTCATTATGCGAATGGTATGTTAATAGCATACCCACACATCAGGTATAGAAAGCTAGGATGCAGAAGGAAAATAAGCCTGTATTAAGCCACCTCAGTATGATGGTATGTTAATACCATACCCTCAAATCAGGTATAGCAGGCTAAGAGTAGGAGAAAAATAGCCTAAATTAAGCCACATCAATATGGAGACCCTTTCATTGCTATCTCTGTACTTATGCCATTGTATGTCTAAAAATGCAGGGGGAAATACCGTACATTTTTCATTCTTCAGAGATTGCTACTGCCAAAGCTCCACCTGAAGTTAAATAAACAAACATTCTAATTTCCTATTTTTCTCAGCTCAAATACAGTAGTTATTTCAGGGGCCACTAAGAAGGAGAGCAGGTATATTTGCATTATGCCTGTGGATTCGTTGCCAAGCACACCATCTTGCTGTTGACACAAGGGCCAGCTTTGCCTGGCAGCACAGACATCAAAGCCCCTTCCACGGAAAGGCAGCCCCAAATCTGGAGGAGGCCTTTTAGTATTTCCAACCATTTCATTATAGCATTAATGTGCATTAATTGCTTCATAGCCATGTGGATATAGGGTTATATTCATTGACTTAAGTTGACAACTTCCTTTTTGCTAAAGCTAGTTAGGAAAAAGCACTTCAAATGGGTTTCTAATGATCTCATAAACACTGTTTCTTCTGATTGCTAAGTAGCTTCCTTTCCTTTCTTTTCTTTTTAATTCTCAGCTTCCAGTTCCTCTTCATTACGGTTCTGAACAGCTGAACTTAGGCTCTGAAGTGCTATTTTCCCAGTCTTCTCTGAAACACGCCAATTTTATCAGTGATTATGGATGGAAGGGTGAATTGTCACTGAGATAGATAGAGCCAGAAATGACTGGATTCTATGTAAAACTGAAGCAGGTCTTTTGGAACCAATAGCAGATAACTTAGTAAACATGTAGACAGTGCCATGCTCCAAAATTACTTGAAAACGTCAAGTTTTTCATTTAACGAGTATCTACTGTAAACCAAAAAGAAGCTCAGGAGCTATATCTTCATGAAGAAAGGTAAGTACTTGAAAGCCAATAAATCTGGTATTTTAAATCCTTGACTGCTAAATGGAATTGACAACACTGATAATCTGATAAATTGGGTAGAAAGCTGCTTCCAAAGACTCTTTTGATGATGTTGGGTGAGCATACTATTTGATTGAAATGGCAGATGAGTCTGTGCCCACGTAATAACATGGCCTCTGTGTACATCTGTATCTAAACTGTCACCAAATACTAAGAGAAAAAAGGCCATGAATAACCATGTACTGCATATTCCTTACCATTCTTTGCTCCAAATCAATTCTGGTGGGTAAGAAGGCCTTGATGAGAGGTCTGTTGACCAAAATAAATTAGCAGGATTGTGAGAGTTTGAAAAGCATGGCCAATTTAAGACCCTTATTTTTTACATTTTTACAAATACAACTAAAAATGCAATTAGTATAAAGAAGGTTACATCTATTTCATTAAATGCGTTTTCCATGCATCTTTGTAAGAAGTTATTTTTCTAAAAATACACACCTTCTGCCAAATTTCTATCGTATTTACACAGAATCTACAGAGGATTAAATGTTTTCCAAGAATTTAGCACTTCCTGTGGGAATTTTAGACAATCTCTTCAAACAGCTATGGATAGAAACCCAACTACCACTGTCATTAATGACCTCCAACCTCCAGTGACTAGAACCTAAAAAGAAAATAAACATTTACTTCACAAAGAAACAGTTCTGGGCAGAGCATGAACTCTGCCATATTTTACCTCCTCATAATAATTTACTGAAAATTAATTTGGTAGTCACCCAACCATTAGCTATTATAGAAATATAAGTATATTTGTAATGCAATCAGCAATTTCTAGAACTTAAAATACACACACACACACACACACACACACACACACACACACACACACACCTATTGGATGCTAACAAAACAGAGGAGAGATAAGTTTAAATTTAACATTATATACAAGGAGTTCTCGTCGTGGCTCCTTGCTCAGTGGGTTAAGGATCCGGCATTGCTGTGAGCTGCGGTGTAGGTTGCAGACGTGGCTTGGATCCCATGTTGCTGTGGCTGTGGCTGTGGCCAGCAGCTATAGCTCCAATTAGACCCCTATCCTGGGACCCTCCACATGCTATGGGAGCAGCCCTAGAAAAGGCAAAAAGACAAAAAAATAAAATAAAATAAAATTATATATCCATTTCCCCCAAAAAAATGTTTGTTTTACCTTTCAGGTCACTGGTTTCCATAAATTCCCCTTGTCTTAGCAGTATAGAAGATATTTTTAAACATAGCTCTTATGCTAGAGTGTACCTTAAATATTTGTTCAGCTGATTAAAACAGTTCTACATTTATTTAATGTTTGAACAGTAAACAGTTTATTGAAAACCGAAATGTCTTTTATACATACACGTATGCTCACAAAGACACACCTCTCAGAAGAGGGGCTTCTGTTATGAGGTTTCCTAACTTATACTACTGAGTATAAACAGTCCCGGGATAAACCCCATTTTCAGATGCAGTTATCTTCCAAGGATGGATGGGGCTTCAGGCAGGGGCTTGTTCAGGTTTAGGGTAGGTGGCCACATTGAGTGGGTAGGAGCAGCAGCAACATGGCAGTGAGTAGTTTAAAATCAGAAGAAGGGTTTCAGCCTGACATCAACATTTATCTTAATGGAAAAAAAAGTACATGATCTTAGCTATTAAAGACAGCTCAGACACACCTCAGTAGTAGTCTTCTCTGCCCTTTACCCTGGTTTGTTAAAACAGAAAATATTTTGACCTCAGATAAACTGGGAAAGGTTGAGATTACTTTGAAGAATGACAAACAAATGGAAGATAAACCTTGTAGCTGTGCCTTTGCTTTGTCATCTATGGAGGCTGAATGAACCAGAAAGGAAGTAGTCACACTGTTTATCTTAGCTTTGGCAATCGCCCCTGACAAAGAGATTGTATATGTTACCCTATTAATTCTCACCATATCTCTGGTTAAGAAGGTATGTGTATACACTCAGTACAATCTGTTATCAGGCATGGTGCTAAGTGGTGTAGTGATTAAATAAGAAGTCTAGTTGCTTTTACCATATATAAACTATTGACTTTGAGGGTTAGAATGTAATGTTTTAATATTACTTGATATCATCAACTGTATTCAGCATAATTTTATTCTTTGGTAAAACTCATTGAATATTTTAATATCAGGTAACACTTCAGATTGTGCATTCTGAATATTATTATAACATAGGTTTGTAAATTTACAATTGAAGAAGAGTCTCCTTTTAGAAGTAGACAAACATGTATCAGGATAATCATTGATTTATTATGAGATAGGACATCAAGACTGCTTGCAATTCTCTCTCTCTTTTTTGGCCATGCCCGTGGCATGCAGAAGTTCCAGGACCAAGAATCGAACCTACACTGCAGTAGTGACCCAGGACACAGAAGGGACAATGCTGAATCCTTAACCAACTGAGCCATCAGGAAACTCCTACAATTCCCTTCTTATATTTCAATTTCATCTTATTTCCTCCCCACACTTAGTGCTACCTCTACCACTAAACGTACCCTCATTTGAGTGTGAACCTGCATTTCCTTTATTGAGACCTGATTCCTATAATGAGGAAGTCAAGGAGGAATACAAGGGGAGAAAGAGTAAAGTACTTCTTGACTTAACTGTCCATGGTTTTGGTCCTTCCCCTGTGGGTTGCTGCTTCTCTGGCCAACACTGGTTGGCTATGGATGACCCTCCATAGGGTGCATGAGTGAGTTCTGCAGGGCTCTTTGGGCCTCCTTTCTGCAGTCCCCTCTTGGGGTGGGGGGATTCAGCTCCACCTCCATTTCCCTGTCTTCCACCCACCAGCCACCCCACAGCTGCTTGTTTCTGGGTTTTCACTGCCTGGCCATTAAGACTTCTTGCCTATGGAGGGGCTGTGGAGAAAAGGGAACCCTCCTGCACTGCTGGTGGGAATGTAAACTGGTACAGCCACTATGGAGAACAGTTTGGAGATACCTTAGAAATCTATACATAGAACTTCCATATGACCCTGCAATCCCACTCTTGGGCATCTATCCGGACAAAGCTCTACTTAAAGGAGACACATGCACCCGCATGTTCATTGCAGCACTATTCACAATAGCCAGGACATGGAAACAACCCAAATGTCCATCGACAGATGATTGGATTCGGAAGAGGTGGTATATATACACAATGGAATACTACTCAGCCATAAAAAAGGATGACATAATGCCATTTGCAGCAACATGGATGGAACTAGAGAATCTCATACTGAGTGAAATGAGCCAGAAAGACAAAGACAAATACCATATGATATCACTTATAACTGGAATCTAATATCCAGCACAAATGAACATCTCCTCAGAAGAGAAAATCATGGACTTGGAGAAGAGACTTGTGGTTGCCTGATGGGAGGGGGAGGGAGTGGGAGGGATCAGGAGCTTGGGCTTATCAGACACAACTTAGAATAGATTTATAAGGAGATCCTGCTGAATAGCATTGAGAACTATGTCTAGATACTCATGTTGCAACAGAAGAAAGGGTGGGGGAAAAAACTGTAACTGCAATGTATACATCTAAGGATGACCTGACCCCCTTGCTGTACAGTGGGAAAATAATAATAATAAAAAAAAAAAAGACTTCTTGCCTAGCAGGATGGCCTCAGTGCAGATACCTCTCTCAGTATCCACTCAATCCAGAGGAAATTCAGGCCTCCTTGGGAATCCAAAGTGGGAAGTCAGGTTGCTCCTTTACTTTCTGTTCTCTTCATTCTGCCACCCTTCAGTTCAGGTTTCTCTAGTTCATAGAAATAAAGGGTGGAGAAAAAAATCCACTACTGGAGCCTGTCCAAAAAAAGCAAATGATGTGTAGGGCCTTATTCTTGCAAGTACCTCCCATTTATTACAAGTGATTTTCTTGGAGGGCCCCTCACACCTCGCTTCAAAAAAGCACAAAAAACAAACTTCTTAACACAAAAACATTGTATGGCAGCAGGTCTGTTGCCACCACTCAGATTTTCAGCAGATTTTCTCTGTATGCCCCACCAGTTCTCTGCTTCTAGTGCACATAAGAGAGCAGGAGCCGAAGTGAAGGATGGAGATTTCATACTCAGTATTTTTAAACTGACTCAGTAATCCCTGGTTGGTGGCTCTTTTTAAAATGTGGGGTAGTTAGTACTCTTGTTTGTCTTCAGCTTTGGATTCCAGATATTCACAGGGTAGTTTAAAAGTACCATTCAATATGCTTTTGCATCCGTCAATAACAAGACACTTCAGGATCAAGACAGCAGTCAAGATTTAAATGACTAGCATTACTATCCCATGGTACCAGGAAGATTCATGCCTTTGGTAGCATTCATGAAAATGTGTAAATGGAATTCTCAGAGTCTGAAGAACTTCTACAGCTCTTTATTCAGTGGAATACTACTGCTCTACTAGCTTCTGTGCATGTTGCAGGAGTCGGAGATGAATGGGAGGGATAGAGCGAAGGCATTGTGTCTTTGGGTAGCGTGATATCAAATCACCCATCCTCCAGAGTGTGCTATTCTTTAAAGCAAAGCAGTAAATGCTGAGGGAGGGCAGAGTCCAGGAGCAATCTGAATCCAAGGGTGTGGATGAGTGGGACTTTATCAGAGGAGGTGAGCGTGGCTGGTGTTTGAAAGATTGCTGAAGAAAGACATTAGACCAGTAGTTTTCAAATGTGTTTCATAGAACCTAAACCTTCAGAGAGGTGATTCATACATCACTAAAAAAAGGGCCAAGAGGGCAAGGGGGACCTGAGGAGGCAGAGACAAGAGTCCTCCTCCAAAAACAGCTCTGCTTTTATCAGTTTTACATAATCAATTTCCCTCTACAATTCCATTTTCTAAAAGGATTTACAGATTTTATAATGTGAAAATGACTAGGTTAGGAAATAGGCACAGGATGCATGGCAAAGAGCATATGTACAGATGCACTGGTTGGATGAGAAGCAGAGCTACCATGTCTGGGAATAATGGGAGGATGGGAAGAACTGGGGCTGTAGGGTAGGAAATGGGGGTGGTATGGGGGTTTGGAGTAAATTACAAAAAAGCTGAATGGTTGACTTGAAGAGTATTGATTTGAAAGCTTATGTCACTAAAGAATTTGAACAAAAGTGGGGAAAAGTAATGTTTAAAGAAGATTATTCCAGCTGTGTGTCTGAACGTATATGCCTGTGAGTATATGTGTGCACAGGCTCACAGGTCCAAGATGCTGACTCAGTCTATAATTTTCCCATCAAAGCAGATGGTGATGGTAAAAATCAGGGAATGAAACTTGTACTTCTAACTTCTACTCTGTTCACCTTTCTCTTGGGTAGAGTTTCTACCAAGGAACAGCAATCCTGTTCCTGAGTAATGTCCCTTGGAACAGGATACTCCACCTTCTAGAACTCCTTAGCCATGTCTGGGACAAGGGCTCAGTTCCTCTTTGGGAGCAGCAGTCCTCCTTCCCCCACCTCACCCTTTAGAAAAAGTGCTACCTCATAAAAGCAGGAAGTCTTTTCAGGCTATAACCAAAATGAGCTGCTTAAAGTAATCTCAGTGCTGCCAAATGTTCAGCAAAGCCTTGACAGTGTTTAGGAGAAACCTCGCTGAATCCCTCAAGTAATGAGTTGAAAACCACAGGATGCTGTGAGCTTCGCCATGGGGAGCCTTCTGACACTTTTTAGCAGATGGCAGTGTATACACTTCTTTTATGTACAACGCTTCTCTAAATTAAAGATGATTTTTCAAAAACAATTCTCTTAGAGATAGAGTGAAGAAAAAAACCTCACACATACTCAGCTGTAGACGGCCTCATATTTACATAAGCCACGAGGAAATTTAAAGTCATGACACTATGGTATGTTTCTTACAAGTTCTATGAATGTTATGTACTGAGAAAACTTAAATTTTCACATTCCAGTGAGGTGAGAATTCCTTGAGGCCTGAAGATCCAGTAAGGTAGAATTTTAACACCATCTTTTATATAAAAACTATGAGATGGCCATCACCTAATCTGATCTGTAAATATAATAGCTCAAGGGTAATTTATTACTTTTGTTAACTTACATGCACTTTTTCTCATGCTCAGAATTTGAAATAATGAAAAAATTTTGTCTAGGAATTTACCTTTAGCAATTAATCTAGAGGCATAAAATAGAGCCTAATATGTGGGTACCCAAGGGCTGCCTGACAACTAATTCTTATAACAGCTAATTACGTCAACAATCAGACTTTTCATACAAAATGTTGACATTTTTCAAACTGTTATTCCACTGATTCAGCCAGAGTGACAGGCAGTTTGATTTCTGCAGACAGCCTTTGCTATTGAGATTTGGTCTTTTATATATATATACTTTTTTTTTTTTTTTTGAGAGCTCATAGATGAGCAAATAAATACACGTCATTGTCCTCTGGGAGGTGCTCGGTTCCACCACTTGACCACTGTGGTTCTTTGGTCTCCTAACTGGCATTTTGAACCATGATGCCTATTTCCTCTCTGCCTCACTAGGATCAGGTTTTGGCTTTCAAGACCCAAACGTAAGTTGTTAGTTTAAAATCTCCACCATTCATCTATTTAACAAAAGTAGTTAGTGTAAGGCAATGTTCTCAACCCTCTGGCAAAGACAAAGGTGCAGAAGACCTGATTTCCAGTCTAGATGAACTAAGAGTTTAGTGAGTGTGTGTATGTGTAATCAGGGGGAGGGGTCTTAGGTGACATAGAGGGGTCTACCAAGCTATACACAGAAATTAGAAAGAAAGTGGTAAGTGGTCTGATGTAATACCAACAGCCAGCATTTACTGCATATTCTTCATAGACCAGACATTTGGCTAAATGCTTTGCCTATATTTGATTATATCAATAACAAGAAATTGATGTTATTTTCCTCATTTTATAGAGGAGGAAACCAAGGCTTAGAGAGATGAGGGAATTTTGCATGTGTCACACAACCGTAATAGAGGTAGAAGTAACACTCAAGCCCAGATCTTTGTCTTAAAAGCCTTGTCTCATAGTCACCATGTACTGCTTTTTTCTAATGTCTCTCTATAGGTATAGATGTTATGAATATTCAGTGGAGGTTGCAAATACTTTAGACTTGAGAGAAGATAGGAAATTAAGAAGTGGCATTTGTTCTGTGTTCTACAAGATTGGTTCAAGGAGAGAAGAAGGGAAAAGGAATCTAGGGAAGAAGAATGGGTGAGAACAAAGACATAGGGCTGGGAATTTTTGGTCCTGCATTGGAAATCTGAAGAAGGGGATCCCTGAAGGAATGCCTTCCTTATCTTCTAATTTATTGCCCATCCCCCAAAACCTCTCAGTTGCTCAGTCAAACCAGCAGTCAAGAGTGTGTGTGTGTGTGTGTGTGTGTGTGTGTGTGTGTGTGTCTGCATGTGTGTATGTAATAAACTCCTTGGATGGTTAACACATCTGCCTGGAGAAGAATGAAGTATGAAGGGTTTTCTTTTGCTGGCATGTGTTCTAGAATATTCCACCATCAGCATATATGTAAGATGGCCATAATCTATAAGGAAGTGAACTCAAGCCCACTGAAGGAAGAAACAAAAATCCAAAAATCAAAGTTTGAACATTAGCTTTTTTTTGGTCTCATCAACATATCAAATTATATGTTTTATGTTGGTCTGCTGTGGCAGAATGTCTTTTTCATTAGTGTGAATCATTGCCTTGTTCTCCGGGGCATAATCTGCCATTAGAATTAGGGGATGCTATTCCACACCTGATTATGAATATAAGAATATTATTTTTGGGAGTTCCTATTGTGGCTCAGTGGAAACAAATCTGACTAGCATCCATGAGGACGTGGGTTCAATCCCTGGCCTTACTCAGTGGGTTAAGGATCTGGCATTGCCTTGAGCTGTGGTATAAGTTGCAGATTGGCTTGGATCTGGTGTTGCTGTGGCATAGGCTGGCGGCTGCAGCTCCGATTGGACCCCTAGCCTGGGAACCTCCATATGCCCCAGGTACAGCCCTAAAAAGATTGAAAAAAAAAGAGTATTATTTTCAAATGTATAAGTGGTTAAGAGGATGGGAAGCTGGTAGCCTTTCTACCCAATACATCAAAATGCAGAGTAAACTTGCCTTGAAAAAAAATCCAGTTAGATTTTAAAAGAGAGTTCATGGTTACAACTTGTTACCTTGACCCTCTAGCTTTTCTCTGTTTCATAAACGTTTTCTCCAATTGCCATGTAGACCAGAATCAGAGATGACATAATTCCATTTCCCAAAAAGGTAAGGAGCCAAATTATGAGAATTAAAGAGGCTCAAATAATACAGTTTTTCTTCCACTCTGGAAATATTCCAAAGTATAGGTAGACTCTTACAAGAAATTACAATTTTAAATTGTACTTAGAATTTTTAAAAAGCAGGCAATCAAGCTCCCTTAGCCAAATTTTACTCTGAATGCCTCTACTTAGTCCTCTCCTCTGAGAAATCATGAGTTTGGGAGCTTTCTCCCTGGGCTAGAGAATTCCACAAACATGGCTGCAATCTGCTTTTCATATTTGGTACAGGTAAATGTAGAATCATCTTGCACCTGAGACTGACACACTTACACCATTTGTTTAATTTAATCTCATAGAGGAAAAGGTAATTTCCCCTTTATGTTAAAAAAAGGTAGCAGAATGAGATTTTAGTATAAAGCAGAGTACATGGGTAGGACCTTCCATTGTCCACGTATGCAAGGTGAAGTACTGTGAATGCTGGGAAGGTCTCTCAGCTAAAGGTAAAGTTGAAGCAGTACTGGAAATCCGAAGGTCCAAAAATGTAACATGCACTGCACTGGGACTCTGGAGTAATCGGAATGGTGAGGTTATTCTGAGAATCAAGGTTATGAAAAGGAAAACCAATTTATTGGGTAGATTCATAGCTGTTCTCTTCCTGGTGAATCCTAAAAAGAATAATTTTCAGTGTCTTGGGACATATTCAGAGAGAAGTCAACGGAAGCCAAAAACATCACATACAGCTGCAGAATGGTATAGGAAATACAGAAAAGACCTTGCTTCCCATCCAGCACAGCTTGACCTTTGGTATTACTTGAAGAGAGCCTTTGTATTTCATAGGTTAATTGTTTTTCTCATTCTTCCTTAACAATTTTCAACACAGAGGATGAATGACAAGAAAGGAAGATGGCTTTTATGTGAGGTTTTTGTGAGGGGGGTACAAGGCCAGATGGCTGGTTGAATTAGGGGCAATTAGCAAAAGACAGATGAGCCAGAATGTGTTAAAATATTGCCTGTAGTAAAATATTCAAGAATATGTATTTGACTGAGAAGGGTAAGAAATACTTTCAAAATACTCCACTAGAATTAAGTTCTGCAAGAAATGATCTGGGGTGAGAAGTTGGATCCCAGCTTCAGAGTCTCACAATGAGGGAAATCTCAGATGATGCAACCCATTCTCTCAGCCTTTTGCTTGAGAGGAGGTTGTTTTGTAGAAGCTGAGGAAGACTTGAGTTTTAGACCATATCTGGGAGATTTATGGGTGAGTTTGCTTTGCAGACAAAGGGAATAGGAGACACAAGCCCATATTTCCAAAAAAAAAAAAGGTATGATTTGGGGTTCCAACCCCCTAGCAGCACTGAGGAGTCTACCAGGCCTTCTGTGGCAGGAAAGGTGACAATACAGAAAGAGATAGAAAGAGATAGCCACACTGTCTTGGAACTTCCAGAAATTTGAGCAAAGATGATAGGTTGCCCCCCTTTCTTCTCCGCTTTTCTTTCTCTTCCAGAATTAATTCTGAATTCCAAAGATTTTAATCTTTTCACTACACACATTATGCAATTTAAGGAATTGTGGCTGATCATTTATTCAGCCCCATTACATTTCCATCAGAAACAGTTGAGTTTCCCACAGAAGTACAGAATGCTTTATACATTATGAGTTTCACTTGCTCATTTGTGTTTCACAGATGGAAGCTTGAAAAAACTCTCTTACTCATTTTAGTAATTAAATCTTGTTCAGTGACTGATTATCTGGGAATGAAATTTTCCTAGTCCTATATATAAGGTATAAGAGCCTTTTGCTGAAGTACAAAAGAGCAAAGAAAATGGGAAAGAAGACGGGAAGATTCTAAAATAAACATCCACAAAGTTTCCATTTAAAATTAACACTAGCCCATTACTGGAAGTGTGCAAAATGTCAACTGTTTTGGAAAAATATCTGGTCCCTCTCCCTCAAATGGCCTGATTTTTAATGTGCACAAAAGAAAAACTCTAAGGCTGGAAAAATTCCAACGAAGTTTGGGAGACCTGTGAGATTTCCATAGTTCCCTATGTAGTTGGAATCTCAGAAAATAGGCACTTGTAATGAAAACACGCATAGACTCTTAACTATAACACTGCTAGCAGGCATTGCTATAATAGCAAGACAATTTAGTGATAATGGGTGAGTAGGAAGAAAATTAAGTAGTTTGCTGAGATACAAAAAAATCCTAAGCCAGAACATATTTGGCCTCATGTTCTACTTCAAATGCAAAGTCAGTTCATTAGTGTAATTTAACCTTTTCATAAGACTTTCAATGATAAATTCCATTAATATATTGGAAATGCCAATTGTTAAGAACAGTGTGACTGTGAGAGGTACTGAAAAAGGTGGGCTGGACTCTTATCCCTTCCTGCCTCCTCTAGCTCAGCAAAAATGAATGGATGGCAGGTTTTTTACCTTTCTTGTCTGAGTAAATGTCCTCATTCCACTCCATTCAGCCTGAGCCTTAGGGCAAGCCAGGGTTTGCAGCCATTTACTACAATAATAGCAAGACAATTTAGCAGTAATGGATAAGTAGGGAGCAAATTAAGCCGTTTGCTGAGATACAGAAATGAAGCCAGAAAATATTTGGCCTCATGTTAGGCTTCAAATTCATAGTCAATTCATTAGTGTAATTTAGTCCTTGCATAAGCCTTTGAGTGATAAATTCTACTAATACATTTGAAATGCCAGCTGTAAGAATAACTCATTGAGTGTTGAGTAAAATTAAAAGATGGGCAAGAATAAATCCTTCATTTTCATCTCATATGGGAAGATTTATGAAGGCCTCTGAGAAGAAGCATCTGTCTGCTAGTTGTAAATTGAGAGTATTAAGGGAAAACATTGGAATATTTTGGTTACATTAGCAAGAGGAATGTATTAACTAAAACGCTTTTGAGATCTTTCCCTTTGGGGCTGGAGATTACTCTTGATGAAGAACATGTGAACTTTTAGAATTCATCTCTTGCTTAGGAACAAAGGCCATAGAACAAACAATATTAAATGGTTGGTGTTTTGGGGAGTGGTTTCTAAGAAACACAATTATGTGTGGGATGTTGGTGACTTTTTTTTTTCATATGGATACAGTTTTCTCTATGTTTGTGAGTGTACTCTTTCAAGTTCATAGGGGCTGTAAATCAGAGGACCTGGAAAACGGATGGGGACTATAGCTAACCAATATTTTACTTTCTCAGCAAAAAATAAAAAAGTCTAGTCCATTTTACTAGTTATTTTCTCTTACTGATGTTTTAAACTTGTATACTTTCATAATAAAATAAATCGTTCATTCCAAAAAAAGAAAATGGAGAGAAAGGAAGTAAATTTTCTTAAGAAAATAGACATGCAAGTTACTGTATATAAATTAGCTCGGTTTCTCTCTAACAAATTTATGAGATGTTGTATTCTCAATTTAGAGATGAGGAAGTCAAAGTTTCAAAGGAAAAAAGTAACCTCCCCAAGGAAAACAGCTAATTGGTAGTAAAACTGGGATGGAAACCAGGTATATCTCAGTCCACAAAGTTGGATTCAGGCAGAGGATTGTTGGCAGGGGTCAACCTGAGATATCCCAAACAGACTTCTGATAACAGGCTTCTGGCAGCCTGCTGTGTCTAGAGTGATCACCCCTACTATGGTCCTCTGGTTTTTTATTCCTTGTCATGGTGCTAGTTTTGACTACAGCTGTATTCTTAATTCTTTCTGCTCTGAATTGTCATTTCTGGCTAGAGACTGTGGGACTGGACACTGTCTATCCTCAACTCTACTTCAGGTTGCAGGAATGATGTGAATATGCTACCCAGTCTAGCTTTTAAACTACTGGGAGGCCTATGCTTTAGAAGGCACTATTCTGGCCCTCATCTAGTCTTGTTCCTCCCCACTGTGGTTTCCAGATCTAAGCTATAAAAATATAAGATACCCAGCTAATTTCTAATTTCATATAAACAACAAATAATTTTTAGTATAAGTACACCCAATATAGTATTGGGGGCATAGTTATACTAAAATATTATTCATTATTTATCTAAAATTCAAATTTAACTTGGTGCCCTATCTCTTCTGGTAACCCTGCTCCCCATGAGTCGGAAGTTTCGGACAGTGCAATAAAGAATGAATCTTACCCAGGAAATATTTAGCCTTCCTGGTACTCTAGCATGTAATCTCAAGGAAGAGTGTCATTATTTATCTGGGGCCCCTGGGCCACACTCAATGATCTTGTGAAGAGGGATTTGGGCCACATGGTATCTTCTCTGAAAGAATCAGCTAAGCTTCTAGAGGAACTTGAGACTAAATCCAGGCAAGTGGGAAGTCAACTATAAATATGATTGGGCCCCAATAAAAACTCTGGACACCAAGGCTTAGAGGAGCTTTCTGGTTGGCAATACTCGGCATAGTATCACCCATGGGTACTTAGTGGAGTTAATGCTGCCCATGACTCTCTTTGGAAAGGATAACAGGAAGTTTTGCCTTTGGAAACTTCCTGGATCCTATCCCATGCATTATTTCCCTTGGTAGATTTTAAAATGTATACTTTCAATGTAATAAACTGAAACCATTAGTATATCAGGTTTCAGTGAATTCTGTTAAGTTCTTCTAATGAATTATCAAAACCATAGGTGGTCCTAGGGACTAATGAACTCACAGTTGGCATAAGATGTAAAGGCTGTCTTCTGTGTTTTGCTGTGTCTAAATTCTCAAGGTCAAGGGGGTCTGTCCATCTAATCCCTCTTCCAAAGTCAAGAACTTAAAAAATGCTCCAAGTACAAGGATTCTGGAATTCATTGTCCAAAGGGTCCTAAACATTTTTCCAGAGCCTGTGAACTTCTTCCCCAGATCTATTCAAGGGTGGACCATGCCACTTATGCAGCACAATTAGACTAGATGTGGATAAGTGGTGACTACTGAGGTCAAATAGATGTAGTTTATATGTGTATGCCTATGGATACAAACATATATGCATATATATGAAGAGTCTTCATTTATATGACTGAGCTGGAATGAGAAGAGATGCAGAAGGGAGGCATGGGGGTTTTCATTTGTATTTTTGTCCTAGTAAGTGTTAGGGCCTGAGATGAACCTCAGCCTCCCATACCTTGTGCTGTTATGCAGGCTGTCCCCACCTTGGGCTTCTCTTTTACTGCTTGAAATGACAATAGCTAGAGACTGCCCCATACCATATGGTTCACATAGGCCCATATACTCTTCCTGAACAAAAATAATTTCAGTATCATCTCTAGCCTCTCACTTGGAAATGTCAAACTAACTCATGTAAAATGTCCTGAATTTAAATAAGCCATCCATTGTGAAAACCACCTCTGAATTAACAGCGCATTTCTGTGGTGAGGGAAGGACTATCCTACCAAAATTAATGTATTTATTAATTATAAGATGCACTTTTTCAGAAACCTTAAAATATGAAACACATTTGAAAGTTGAAGAAGTATGGCCTATATGGTATTAGCATATCTCTCTGTCACTTGAGAATTTAACAAGTTTTCTACAAATTTTATTTCCATTTGATCCTCATGACTCTTGCAGTGGCAGCCAGACCACCATGATAAGCCCACCTCCTTTTAACCCATTGGCACCAGGGATCCCCCTCTTCTTTCTCTCCCCTCCATCCCAATTACTCAGATAACCTGAGAAACCCCACCACCAACAGAGCCTGGACCTGTACTTCTCCCCATTTCTGTGTCTGTGTTAGCAGGGAGAGAGACCACTGATAGGAAACTACTGTGCTACAGGTATGGGACTGGGTCTGGGGCACAGAGAAAGGAAGAAAGAATTAACTGTGATTATAGGGACAGAATTGTGATGCTATGCTTTCTTTTAGATGACTTCCTGGTAAAGAGCAACAGGCTTGAAAGGGACAGCCAAAAGCCCCTGTCCTGTGTGGAGGGAATAGGATGGGCCTTGGACTCAATAAGATTGGGTACCATGGAATTTTGGACAAGCCACTTTATCCTCCAACCCTCAGGTAACTCATATTCAAAGTAAGACTAAGGATTTTGACATCACTGGGTGGCTATACTGTTAATAATACATTACATGTATAAGATCTTGCTCAGCACATGGCACATGGGCTTGTTAGTTCTTCTTGTTATCTTAAGTTTGAGCCTAGTATAGTTCCTACCATGGTAGACCCTCAATTAGATAACAGCAGCTCTACGGATATTATTGCCAATTCTTCCTTGGAGGAAGCTCTAAGGCAAAGTCCTCAGTATCACTAAGAGGACAGAGAAAATACAAAGAGGAATGAGTCGGAGGCAATGCAGATAGAGAATATTTTATCACAAATGGAACCAGGGGTCTTTCTAGAGAAAAGTGGAAAAGCCATGAGTCTTTCTGGCTCTGCCTGTCAAAGATAGAGCTAAAATTTAGAGAATGTACAAGGACTGGCTCCACTTATAAACAAATGATTTAAACAGATGGCATGTATTCAGTGACTGTTGAGACTGTTGTGTCTCTCTACTTTCCATTTCCCCTCCTTCTGCTTTCCCTTGTGGTAAGAACAGAGATCTTAGAAAAGGGTTCTGTGTCATCTTCAGAGAACCAAGGAGAGGGATAAGTGGGTCCTAAGAGTGGGGGATATGATTTGAAATCATGAACAGTGGAAGTGAAAGAGAAGCTGGAAGGACAAATTTCTGGAAAGAAGCAAAAAAGGGAAGGAGTGACCTGGAAACCACTCTTTGCCTAAGACTGTCTCATGAGATGTACCTGGACTGGAGCCTTCCAAGGTTATCAGTGGCAAGTGCCATTAAGCAGAGAAGAATCAGAGAAATAGGGAGGATGGGATGACTGGGGGGAATCTGTAGTGTTCTGCTGCTTTGGGACAAGAAATGACACAAAAATCCAAAAAAAAAAAAAAATCAAGTTATTTCTCCAAAATAAGCAGTGTTAATCCATTCTATACATTTTCCATGAAGGATGCCTGGAAATTTAACCACTATTTGTAACATTATTTCTGAGGGGAAAATGTGTTGACTCCCTTGTTTTCTCATTTTTTCCCAATCCTCAAGAAATGAACTTATGGGTGGAATCAAGATGGTAGAGGAGGAGGATATGGAGCTAACCTTCCTCCACAAATACATTAAAAAAAAACAACAACAACAAAAAACAGGAGTTCCCGTTGTGGCTCAGTGGTTAACGAATCTGACTAGAAACCATGAGGACGTGGGTTCAATTCCTGGCCTCGCTCAGTGGGTTAAGGATCCGGCGTTGCCATGAGCTGTGGTGTAGGTTGAAGACGTGGCTTGGATCCCAAGTTGCTGTGGCTATAGTGTAGCCGGCAGCTACAACTCTGATTAGACCCCAGCCTGGGAAACTCCATATGCCACGGGAGCAGCCCTAGAAAAGACAAAACAAAAAAACTAAAAAAATCCCAAACCACCTATATGTAGAACAATTCTCACATAAAATCTACTGAACCCTAGAAGAATATCTCTGACTTCCAAAAAAGGGCAAGAAAACGTCCACATAATTGGGTAGAATAAAAGGAAAAAGAGCGATAGAAAGAGCAAGCTTCAGGCACTCTATGGGGGTGGTCTGCACAGGTTACAGGGGTGGCTGCAAATTTCAGCAGTCATCTCTGACTCCAGAGGTGGGAGCAGCATGACACTGACTGCCGCCCCACAACCCCAGGGACCAATGCCAATGCAAAAGGCCCTGTAACTGGATGTTGCATGATACACCCACATTCCTAGGAACATGTGAGACCAACTGTTGCAGCTGCTGAGGGCTCTGTAACCAGGCACCACCCTAAAGAAACACTATAGGCAAGAGAGGAGTGGCAAGATTCATTGCAAGTTCTAAAAGGGAGACATCTGCAACCTACAATAATTTACTCAGTAAGACTATCATTTAAAATAGAGGAGGAATAAGGAATTTCTCAGACAGGCACAAACTAAAAGAATACAGCAATACTAAGCCTATCCTAAAAGAAATACTGAAAGGTCTCCTCTAAATAGGAAAGAAGAAGGAAGATATAGGATGGACAAATCACAATTGGAAAGTAATCACTTAAATAAGTCAGTATACAGATCAAAGAGAAAGAAAAACTATTTGTGAAAGTGATGATAAATATAAAGAACAGCAAAAGGATAAACATGAAGACGTAAAGAAGGACATTAAAATTATAAAATGTGGGAAAGGAAATTAAGAAAATCTATACCCCCCCTTTTTTTTTGTCTTTTTAGGGCTGCACCCATAGCAAACAGAGGTTCCCATGCTAGGGCTCGAATTGGAGCTGTAGCTGCTGGCCTCCACCAGAGCCACAGCAACTCAGGATCTGGACCATATCTTTGACCTATGTCACAGATTATGGCAACACTGGATCCTTAACCCACTGAGCAAGGCCAGGGATTGAACTTGAGTACTCATGAATACTAGTCAGATTTGTTTCTACTGAGCCACAACGGGAACTCCTGGACTGTTTTTCTGGAATGTGTTTGAGCCTATATGACTATTAGTCTAAAGCAAGTAGATATAAGGAAGGGATAACATACTTTAAAAACAGGGCAATCACAAATTAAAAACAGGGGGGAAGGATCAAGAAGGCAAACAACAGATTCATAAAAACCAAAAAAAAAGGACAAAAGTATAATATAAAGGGAAATCAGCTCCCCAAAAAAAGAAAGAAACAAAGGAGAAACTTAGAATCAATGGGAAAATAAGGTTTAAAATGGCAATACATATTTATCAATAATTATCTTAAATGTCAATGGATTGAATGCTCCAATCAAAAGACATAGTGGCAGACTGTATAAAAAATCTAAAGCCTACAATATTCTGCAATAAAAGACCACCTTAGTGCAAAGGCCACACAGAAACTGAAAGTGAGGAGATGGAAAAAGATATTTCATTCAAACTGAAACAATTAGAAAGGAGTCACAATACTGCTATCAGACAAAATAAACTTTAAAACAAAGACCATAAAGAAAGATAAAGAAGGACACTATTTAATGATAGAAGGATCAATTCAAGAAGAGAATATTATACTTTTAATATATATTCATCTAATATAGGAGTACTCAGATACATATAACAAATAATAACAGACATAAAAGGAGAATTGATGGGAATACAATAATAGGACACATTAACAGCCCACTCACATCAATGGACAGATCTTCTAAACAGAAATCAATAAGGCAACAGAGATCCTAAGTAATAGAATGGTCAGACTTAATTGATATTTTCAGGATATTACATCCAAAAAAAAAAAAAAGAACAGAAAATTCATTCTTTTAAAGTGCACATGGAACATTCTCTATGACTGACCACGTACTGGGGCACAAAACTAACCTCAACAAATTTAAGTGTATAGAAATTGTTTTGAGCATCTTCTCTGACCACAATGGCATGAAACTACAAATCAATCACGGGGAAAATTAATGAGAAAAAAAAAACTACATGGAGACTAAACAACACACTACTAAAAAACCTAATGCGTCAATGAGGAAATCAACAAGGAAATTAAAAAATACCTTGAGACAAATGATAATGAAAACACAACCATACAAAATCTATGGGATGCTGGAAAAGCAGTTCTTAGATGGACATTCATAGTGATATAGGCCTTCCTCAAAAAAACAAGAAAAATCTCAAACAACCTAACCTACCATCTAAAAGAGTTAGAAAAAGAACGATCAAAACCTAAAGTCAGCAGAAGGAAGGAAATAATGAAGATCAGAAAGGAAATCAATAAAGTAGAGATTAAAACTATAGAAAAAAATCAATAAGACCAAGAGCTGATTCTTGAAAGGATAAACAAGATTGATAAACCTCTGCTAGGCTGAGCAAGAAGAAAAGAGAGAGAACACAGATAAGGAAAATAAGAAGTGAAAAAAGGGAAAGCTCAATGGAATTGAAAAATGTGAAAAAAATCATAAGAGAGTACTATGAACAATTGTATGCCAACAAATTTGACAGCCTAGAATAATGGACAACTTTCCAGAAACATACAACCTATCAAAACTGAATCATGGGCATTCCTATCATGGCTCAGTGGGAATGAGCCCAACTAGCATCCATGAGAATATGGGTTTGATCCCTGGCCCTGCTCAGTGGGTTTAGGATCCAGCATTGCTGTGAGGTGTGGTGTATGTCACAGATGTGGCTTGGATCCCATGTTGCTATGGCTGTGGTTCAGGCCAGCAGCTGTAGCTCTGATTTGACTCCTAGCCTTGGAACTTCTATATGCCAAAGTGTGGCCCTAAAAAGCAAACAAACAAACAAACAACAACAACAACAAAAAAAAAACAAAGCAAAATGAAACAAAACTGGATCAAGAAGAGATCATTTAAACAGACCAATCACTAGAAGTGAAATTGAGTATGTAAACAACAACATCAACAGTAACAACAATAATAACAAGATACCAAAAACAAAAACTCCCTACAAACAAAAGTCCAGGACCAGATGGCTTTGCAGGTGAATTCTTCCAGACATACAAAGAAGATTTAAACTGGTCCTTCTTAAACTCTTCTAAAAGATTTAAGAGGAGGGAACACTCCAAAAGACATTCTGTGAAGTCACCATCACCCTAATACCAAAGCCAGACAAATATATTACCAAAATAGAAAATTATGTGCCAATATCTCTGATGAACATTGATGGCAAAAATTCTCAACAAATGTTTAGCCAACTGAATCCAGCAACACAAAAATGATAATACACCATGACTAAGTGGGATTCATCCCAAGTTCACAAGAATGGTTCAACATACATAAATCATTCAATGTAATACACCATATTAACAAGTCAAAAATAACATGATCATCTCAATAGATGATTTTGATTTGACAAAATGCAAAATCAATTCATGATGAAAACTCTCACCAGTGATTAAAGAGAACATATCTCAACATAATAAAAGCCATTTATGACAAAATAAATGGCTTTTATTTTGCAATTTATGGCAAAATAAATGGCAATATAATACTCAGCAGAGAAAAACTAAAAGCCTTCTCAGTAAAATATGGAACAAGACAAAGATGCCCTCTCTCACCACTTTTATTCAACATAGTATTGCAGTTCCTGGCCACAGTGATCAGAAAAGAGAAATAATTACAAGGTATGAAAATTGGAAGAGAAGTAGTAAAATTGTAAGGATATGCACATGGCATGATACTATATACAGAAAACCCTAAGAACTCCACACAAAAATTACTCCATCTGAAATGCGAATTCAGAAAAATAGCTTGATAAAAGATTAAATTTCAGAAATTTTTGTATACTAACAATGAAATATCAGAAAAGGAATGGAAAAAAAATTACCTTTTAAAATCTCACCAAAAATAAAATAAAATATATAAGAATAAATTTGACCAAGGAGGTGAATGATTTATAGGCTGAGAACAATCAAACATTAATAAATGAAGTTAAAGAGGATTCAAAGAAATGGAAATTTATCCTATGCCCCAGATTGAAAGAATTAATATTTTTACAATGCCTATACTACCTGAAAGCAATTTACAGATTTAATGTGATCCTTATCAAATTACCCAGGACATTTTTCACAGAACTAAAACGAATAATCCAGAAATTTTAATGGAACCCTAAAAGACCAAGAATTGCCAAAGTAATCCTGAGGTTGGAGGTGCGGGGAGGCAGAGAGCATAACTCTTCCAGACTTAAGACAATACTACAAAGCTACAGTAATCAAAACAGTGTGTTATTGGTATAAAAACAGACAAATGGATCAGTGTAACAGAATGGGGAACCTAGAAATAAACCCATACACCTATAGTCAATTAATCTTCAATAAAAGAGGCAAGAATATAAAATGAGAAAAAGATAACCTACGGAATGGTGGAAAGTAGATTTAAATGATGCAACTGATGAGGGCTGAATATCTAATATACAAACAACTCATACAACTCAGCAACAAAAAGCAAACAACACAATTGAAAAATGGGAAAATGACCTAAATAGACATTTGTCCAAAGAAAACATATTAATGGCCAGTAGGCACATGAAAATATGCTTGACATCACTAATTTTAGAGAAATGCAAATCAAAGCTACAATAAGGTACCACCTCACACTGCTCAGAAGAGCCATCATTAATAAGTCCATAAATAAAAAATGCTGGAGAGGGTGTGGAGAAAAGGAAATCCTTTTATATTATTGGTGGGAAATTGGTACAGCTACTATGGAAAACAGTATGAAGTTTCCTTAGAAAACTAAAAAGAATTAATATATGATCCAGCAATCCCACTCCTGGGCAAATATCCAGACACAACTATTCAAAAAGATAAATGCACCCTTATGTTCATAGCAGCACAATTCACAATAGCCAAGACATGGAAACAACTTAAATGTCCACTGACAGATGAATGAATTAAGATGTGGTATATACATACAATGGAATACTACTCAGTCATAAAAAAGAATGAAATAGGGAATTCCTGTTGTGGCTCACTGGAAATGAATCCGACTAATACCTATGAGGATGCAGGTTTGATCCCTGGCCTTACTCAGTGGGTTAAGGATCTGGCGTTGCCATGAGCTCTGTTATAGGTCGCAGATGCAGCTTGGACTCCATGTTGTTGTGGCTGTGGCTGTGGCCTAGGCTGGTGGCTGTAGCTGCAATTCAAAACCTATCCTGGGAATTTCCACATGCTGCAAGTGTGGCCCTAAAAAGCAGGGGCAGGGGAGGATGAAATAATCCCACTTGCAGCAACGTGGATGCAACTAGAGATTCTCATACTAAGTGAAATAAGTCAGAAAGAAAGACAAATGCATATGATATTGCTTACATGACAAATCTAAAATATGGCACAAATGAACAGATCTACAAAAGAGAAACAGAATCGGAGTTCCCGTCATGGTGCAGTGGTTAATGAATCCGACTAGGAACCATGAGGTTGCGGGTTCCATCCCTGCCCTTGCTCAGTTGGTTAAGGATCCGGTGTTGCCGTGAGCTGTGGTGTAGGTTGCAGACACGGCTTTGATGCCATGTTGCTGTGGCTCTGGCGTAGGCTGGTGGCTACAGCTCCGATTAGACCCCTAGCCTGGGAATCTCCATATGCCATGGAAGCAGCCCTAGAAAAGGCAAAAAGACAAACAAACAAACAAAAAAACCAGAATCAAAGGCACAGAGTATAGATTTGTGGTTGGCAAGGGGGGAGGGAGAGGGAGTGAGATGGACTGAGATTTTGGGGTTAGTAGATGTAAAGTACTACATTTAAAATGGATAAACAACAAGGTCCTAATGTATAGCACAGGGACAGCACAGTCTCTTAGGACAGACCATGAAGGAAAATAATGTTAAAAATGCACACATGATAATTGAATCACTTTGATGTACAGCAAAAATTGGTACAATATTGTAAATCAACTATATGTTGATGATTTTTTTTTAAAAGAAATGAGCTTCTGGAATGCAAACCTTGCCCAGAAAGGTGATGGTTAATGTTGCCCACCTAAGTAGAGAAAGATGATGTGTCTGCTGTTCTGTTTCAGACACAAAACCAGTTGAGTCCTTGGAACCAGATCAAAGTAGGCTCCACATGAATGTTTTGCAGAGTAGGCAGTTGACCCTGGAATATGCAGTGTCCATGGGAACAGTCGTTTTTAGCTGGACAGACCTTGAAGCATATCTGCTCCAACATTCTCTAATTAGCATCTTTCTTATTTATCCCCCCGCCCAACTATTCATTCTGCAAACCTCCTTCCACACACCCAGGGGAATAGTGAAAATATCCACCCCTTGTTTCCAGGGAAAACTCTACATCTTATATAAAGCCATATGGATTCAAGTCCTACAGCAAAATGGAATCCACATTATTAAGTCTAATTTATTTTATTCTTCTATAAAACTTATTCCAATGCTTCATGCAGATGAATATTATTTCTCAAATTATATTATCAGTTTTTTAAAGGGAAAGGGCTAGCATATTTTTGTACCTCATAAAACACTTCACAATTTTGAAACTCAAGAATATTCTTGCAGAAGTCTGGTTACTCACGTTTCAAGACAGCAATGACTGGTTAATCTTTTCCTCAATCACTGACATTGTCACTAAACATACTCTACTGTTACCAGCCTGAATCACTACTGCTACTAGAAATTTTGTACAGCAGTTCAGTTCACTAAGTGTCTTCATATAAAGTATTTTATATTAACAAACATCCTGTAGTTAGACATTATTTTTTATCTCATTTTACAGATAATAAAATAGAAGATAAAAAAGGTCAGGTGACTCTCCTATGTGAAAGAGTTAGAAGTCAAAATCTTATTGGATTCTCCATGAATACCAATCTCTACATAGTTTTGAATATGAAATAATGAGACTTTTTAAAACTTAGAAGGTTGTTCTGAATATGTAATAAGCCTCCCCAAATTTCAGTAGCATAAAATGCAACCATTTTCTTATGATCCCTGTTCCATCATTCAAAAATGTGGACAGGGCACAGTAGGGATAGCCTGTCTCTGTGCCAGGATGCCTGGACTTCACCTGGGCCTGGGTCTACCACATGCCTGAGACCATATGTCTTTGGTCTTGGTCCCTTTCCATATGGCATCTCCTCGAATTGGATTGTTTAAGATAATTCTTTCACTAGCACATGTCTGGCATCCAGGCAAGTATGACTAGAACAGCTGGGAACAGTCTTTTCCCATCAGTCTTTCCCCATGTGGTTTTTCCATGTGGCCATCTTGGGTTTTCTCAGAGCATAGAGGGCTTAGGGCAGAGAGGGAGTTACATGATTTTTCATGACAAAAATTCCCAAGTCACACAGAGTCACTTCTATCATATTCCCTCGGTTATATACAGCCAGAACAGAACAGTATGGGAGTGGACAACCAACCCAAAGGTATGAACTGGGGGAGGTGTGGTTCATCAAGAGGACATCTGTGTAAATTAGCTACCACACTTACTTTAATTAACTTTTTACCACAAATCATATGTGTATAGGCAGTCCATGTATCTTTGCTCAAAAGGTTCCTGGAAAAAAATGAAGAATGCCAAAAAATAGACCTCCTAAGTAACTGTTTGTCATTCTGTAATTTATATCTGCAATTGTTCATTTTCATCGCTAGGAGGTAGGCTTGAATCAATGAGGCAAAGACTATTAATTTTTATCCTGCAGTTTTGCTGAAAGCTTTTGTTAGCTCTAATAATTTTTGGCAGATCTACATTAATATCATGGGTAATGTTGTCTGCAAACAGAGACAATTTTACTTTTTTACTTTTCAATTTAGATGCCTTTTATTTACTTTTTTTTGACTAACTGTTCTTCCAATCCTATGTTGATTAGAAGTGGAAAAAGTGGGTATTGTCTTGTTCTTGATCTTAGAGGGAAAATTTTTAGTCTTTTGCCATTGAGCATAATATTAGCTGTGGATTTTTCACATATAGCCTTTTTCATGTTGAAGAATTACCTTTTTATCATTAGGTTTTTTAATGTTTTAACATGAAGAGGTATTAAATTTTGTCAAATGCTTTTTCTGCATCAACTAAGATATGCAGTTTTTCCTTTATCATTCTAACTAGTGTGATATACCAACATTGACTGATTTTGATATGCTGAACCATTTTTGCATTCCAGGAATAAATGCTACTTGGTCATGGTGTTTAATCCTCTTAATAAGCTGTTGAATTTAGTTTGCTAGTATTTTGTGGAGAATTTTAATATCAATATTCATAGGGGGTTTTGTTAATGATGGCCTCACAGAATGAGTTAGAAAATGTTTCTGCATCTTCAATTTTTTTGAAGGGTTTGAGAAAAATTTGAGAAAAAATCTCTTTACTAGTTTATAGGTCTATATATATTGTCTATTTCTTCATGAGTCAGTTATAGAAGACTGTGTACTTCTAGAAATTTGTATCACTTCATCAAAGTCATCCATTTTTTTGTCTTACAGTCATTCATGGTATCCCCTTAATATCTTTTTTATCTCTATAAATCAGTCCAAGTGTTCTTACTTTTATTTTTTATTTTAATAATTAGATATTTTTCACTTTTTCTTAGTCAATCTATTTAAAGTTTTACCAATTCTGTTTATTTTTCAAGGAACCAGCTTTTGTTTATTACATTTTTTCTGTTGTTTTCTATTGTATTACCTCTGCCCTAATCTTTTTCATTGTCTTCCTTTGGCTAGCTTTGGGTTTATTTTACTTTTCTTTTCTAGTTTCATAGGGTGTAAAGTTAGGTTATTAGTTTGAGAGTTTTTTTTAAGCATGCTTTTGCAGTTATAAATTTCTTCTTTGGTATTGCTTTCACTGTATTCCATAAGTTTTGGTATGTTGTGTTTCCATTTTCATTTTTCTTAAGGTCTTATCTTTCTACTTGCCCTGTGACTTCTTCTTTGAACCACTGGCTATTTTAGAGTCTGTTGTTATTTCCCAAGTATTTGTAGGTTTTTGAATTGTTCTTCTGCTATTGATTTCTAGTTTAATTCCATTGTGATTGGAAAAGAATCTTTGTATGTTTTCAGTTTTTTAATATTGACTAAGACTTGTTTTGTGGCCTAAGATATGGTCTATCCTAGAGACTGTTTATGTGCACTTGAGAAGAATGTGTATTCTGCTGTTGTTAGATGGAGCATTCTGCAACTATGTTACATCTAACTGGCTTATTGTATTTGTCAGTTTCTCTGTTTTCCTCATTGACCTTGTCTAGTTATTCTATGCATTTTGAATGTGGGATGTTTATATTTTTAACTATTATTATAAAATGACTGTCTCTGTCTTTAAGTATGTCAATGTTCCTTGACATATTTTGAGGCTCTGTTGTTTGATATATATACATATATAGGTTTTTAATTTTTATGTCTTCTTGATGAATTGACCTCTTAATTAATATACAGTGTCTTTTGTCTCATAACAATTTTTAACTTAAAATCTATTTTCTTGATGATTAGTACAGTTACCTCAGTTCTTTTTACTGTTTACAAGGAATATTTTTTCTCATCATTTCACTTTTGACCTATTTGTGTCTTTAGATATAAATTATTCTCTTATAGACATCATGTAGTTGGATTATATTATTTATACACTATGTTAATCTCTGCCCTTTCACTGAAGAGCTTAATTCATTTCCATTTAAAGTAATTACTGACTGGGAAGGATTTACTACTGTCATTTTATTATTTGTTTTCCATATATCTTACAACTTTTCCCCCACCCTCATTTCCTCAATCACTTCTTTCCTTTGTGTTTAGTTAATATTTTGTAGTAACACACTTTGATTCCTTCCTCATTTCTATTTGTGTATGTTTTATAGATATTTTCATTTTAGTTATCATAGAACTTATACATAAAATCCTAAATTATGAAAACTTAATTTAAACTGAGATTATTTTAAGTTCAACCACATAGAAATTTCTACTAATATACAGTTCCACCTCCCCTTTAGGTTGTTGTTGTCATAAATTACATCTTTATTCATTCTCTGC
Source organism: Sus scrofa (assembly GCF_054392235.1). Taxonomy (NCBI): domain Eukaryota; kingdom Metazoa; phylum Chordata; class Mammalia; order Artiodactyla; family Suidae; genus Sus; species Sus scrofa. Next base: position 245,952,207 of record NC_139383.1, on the reverse strand, counting down.
TCAATAACATGGGTTTATAATTATTTTTATACATTTGTCTTTTAAGTACTGTGGAAAATAAAAAGTAGAGTTATAAGCCAAAATTACAATAATACTGGCTGTTATATTTGCCTACGTATTAATCTTTACCAGAGATCTTTATTTTTTCATATGGCTTCAAGTTACTGCCTAGCATCCTTTTCTTAGGTAAAAAGCATTTCTCATAAGGCAGATCTAGTGGTAATGGGCTCCCTTATCTTTTGTTTATTTGGAATTTCTTAATTTCTCACTCATTTTGAAGGATAATTTTGGTAGATATAGAATTATTTGTTGGCAGTTTTTTTTTTTTCTTTTTCTTTCATTGTTGTAACTATATCATCCTACTGCTTTCTGGACTTGAAAGTTTTCTGATGAGAAATCACCTGATAATCTTATCAAGGATCTTTTTTGTGATGAGTTCCTTCTCTCTTACTGCTTTCAGTACTCTCTTTGCTTTTTAGCTTTGACAGTTTATCTATAATTATTTGGGGTCTTTGAGTTTATTATTCTTAGAGTCTATGGAGCTTCTTGGATTTGTAGATTCATATCTATCATCCAACTTGTTAAATTTTGCCCATTACTTCTTCAAATATTCTCGCTGTCCTGTTCTCTCTCTTTTCCATCTGGGACTCCCACAGTATGTATGTTGTTCCATTTGATCTGTCCCACAAGTCCCAGAGGCTTTATTTATTTAATTTTATTCTTTTTCTTTTTGTTCCTCAGGCACAGCAATTTAAATTTTCCTGTCTTCAAGTTTCTGATTTTATTTGCTTCCTATTCAAATATGCTGGTGAACTCCTCTAGTGAATTATTCATTTCAGTTGTCATACTTTCAGCTCTAGAATTTCTGTTTTATTTCTTTTAATAATTTCTATTTCTTTGTTGACGTTCTTGTTTTGTTTGTATATTCTTTTCCTACCATCATTTCATTCTATGTTCATGCTTTCATTTAGTTTTTACTGCATAAGTAAGACAACCATTTCAAAGACCTTGGCTAGTGAGTCTGATAATAGGTCTCCTCAGGAACAATTTATGTCCATTTATTTTGATATTTGAATGCTCTATATGTTTCTATTTCTTTTACGCCCTGTGATTTTGTTGTTGAAAATCGGGCATTTGACTATTATAATGTGGAAAACTAGAGATCAGATTCTTCCACTTCCTTAGTTTTTTTTGTTTTTTTTTTTTAATTGTTGAAGTATGTAGTGGTCCATTTTTGGATGAATTTTCCAAGCTACTTTATATCACAAGCAAAGACTATTCCTTGCCATGTGTGATGACTAAAATCTCTGTGTCCAGCTCATATTTTGAAGAAGATTTCATTGAATGCCAGGAGCTCTCCTAGTCTCTGCAGATTGGATCTGTCCTGGGGCAATCCTTCAAAACTTAGCTATATTTGTTCTATGTTTAGGGACAGTCCTGATGTAAAAGCTTAAGGCTTTCTTGGATATTTTTTGAGAATGCATCTTGCCTGGGCAGGGGCATGGCTTTCTAAATTCTCCTATATACATGGCTGCTTTTGAATGGCTTAATTTCCATAAAAGTCTCACCCCACTTTCTTCTTCAGGCTTTAGGTAGTCTATTATATGTCTTCATGTGTAACCTAATGCTCCAGGTATCTATGTGTATAATCACTTTGTAGTTTTTATGGGCAGGGCTAACCATTTTTCCTGCCTAAGTCCCAAAGTGGGTGAAACAGAGATAAACACCTTACATCAGTTCTTTAGATATCTCTCAGAATAAGTTAAAACAGACAGACAAAATAATTCACAAATAAGTTCTACTCTGTTTCTTCTGGTTTGAGGTAGGGAACTGGGAATCAGGATGCTGTTGTTTAAAGACCAAAACCACTGGCATTCCAGAGAGGGAGTGATTTTGCCAGGGCAAGAGTGAGTAAAAATGCCATAAAACTTTGCTCCCTTTTCAAGATGGCTTTTTAAAAATTTAGCATTGGCTTGGTTGCTATAAGCCTTTGATGGTTTTTAAGATCTGAGACAAGGTTGAATCAGACATTTCTGATTGTTTTTTAAAAAGTATTTTTGTCAGGGAATAAGAGCTTGGAGATTTCTACTCCACCATTCTTCTCACATCATTTTCAAAGTTTGCAGCTCTGTTTTAAGAAGTCACTTTCAGAGCAGATCTTCTTATCCACTGCATCTAGACCAGGTGAATTTTGCTAACACTTCTTTTTTTAAACTCAAACATGAGCTACTATAGCTGTCTGGCATTACACTTCTTATCAGAATTGTTGGTATTTAAATTGACCCTAATTAATTTATAGTTATAGCCCCTTACCCTGTTCACAGTAAACCTGGAATCTGCTTTTAAACATACTACTGATTTTTAAAATTGGTGATTTTTAGACTTTCTTTTCTATTTTTTTTTTACTCCCTCTGATTGTATTTCTCTAAATGAATGAAGAGGACTTTATTCTATTCCTATTGAGCACTGTCTATATGGAGTCAAATTCTTCTTAACCTTTTGAAAATGAGTTATAAAGTCAAATGTTTTCATAATTCTCTCTCCTTGAAAATGTCTTTCAAAGATCTTTAGCAGAATTTTACACACATAGACATCTAAAAAGAAAAAAAAACTGGGGAATTTGATCAAGAAATTTTCCTTCACTTTGCATTTAATAAAGTATCTTCTTTCATGCCATTGTTCAAAGAAAAAAATAAATGATAAGAAGAGTCATGTGTCCTAGAAGCATCACCCTTTATCTTCTTAAGAAATCAAGTTCCATTGAAGAAGAGAAGGCAAAGATCTAAAGCTAACTATGTTCACAGGGGCACCCAGCAAGGCCAGGTGAGACAAAAAGCAGATTGAGGGATGTATTTCTAAAGATTCACCATGAGGTCAAAGAAGAATAAAAAGCTTTTGACTTAAAGAGTTTCTACTTTTGAACAGTACAAGATTATGTGGAGACTGATTATAATACAGAATTCTATAATACTTCTTACATTTTCAACATTGATGCAAGACCTGATTCTTGAGGAAGCAGAATAAGAAAAATGCATAGTTGCCCTAAATTTATCTCCCTCACCAGGGCCCTCAGGGTGCTGTTTAATAAATGGTTCCTCAGTTGCATACCAGATGCATTTGCTCAAGGCTCTTCCAAAGCGTTCACCCACCTCACATTAGTCAGCAGCTTTATACAAGAAAAATCTTCATTTTGCCTCACTGGAGGATTATTAAGCCTTATGAAACAAACCAAATTCCCTATTCTCAGTAGGACATTTAATTAACCCCCATTGATTCACCAAGCAAAGCAGCTAATAAGACACTTTTTGGCATTTCATTGTGGCCCTAGGATATTTGCCCACCTCTTGGTACTTTGAAAATTTTAATTCTAGTTTTATCCTAAGTTTTCAAAGTAGAGAGAGTAGAAATAAATAATTTATGCAAGTGCACTGTTTGCCCATCTATATGTAAATTGAACTACCTATTGAGGAGACTAAAGAAAAGTAGGTGGGAAGTATTTGTGGAGCAGGGTGCACACAGAATGCTGTGCGTGCACGATCACTGAGGACTGTTCCAGAGAGCCTGCCTGGGACGCCTTCCCATAAACCTCAGGTTATAGCACCTCTAAGCATGCTCCCTAAAGAATGGCGGTTCTTGTAAGAAGACTATCTGAATGTAATTTATATCATGGACTTGATTCCAAAGCAAATGTAGGTAACCACCTGTGCATGGGGAGATACTGATTTTAAACATTATTTTGCCTGAACTTTGGGCAATTATCCAGACTAATATCTGTTCTATTGTTGAGAAAAATTACAACTCTAAAATCTTTAGCAACAATATACAAGATTTAAGCACCTAGCTGGGCACAGAGACAGGCTTTTTTCTCCCTAGCTCTCTAATATGTTCTGTTTCCAAATACACATACAGTTGAAATTTATCAACTACCCCTCTGTGCCGGGAGCTTTTCTAAATTATCTCAGGCAGTATTTGGAATGATACAGTGAAGTAGGTATTATAAGCCCTTTTATAATATGTATGAGCACACAGTAGTTTCTCAATAAATACCTGATGAATGAAGACAAGGTAAATGGGTAAAAAATGAGTATACAAATGATTCATATAGTGTTAAGAGACTTGATAATAATCACAGAACTAGTAAGCTAGAGAGCTGGTATTTAGAGTTGAAAAAATGGGGGGGGGTGAGGGTTATTATATATTTGCTCTATGCTAGTTTGCCCATTCAAAATGTTTTAGTTATTTTGGTATATATCAGTGCCTTCCAAATGTTATAAATAGATGGGACTAATGTGTCCTTACAGATTGTAATTTATTGATGAAATCTACTTGTGTCATCCTTTCACTATTCATTAGCAAGTGGGTACAAAACAGTTATACATGGGAGTTCCCATTGTGGCTCATGGTAAGGCAACTGACTTGTATCCATGAGGATGTGGATACAATCCCTGGCTTTGCTCAATGGGTTGAGGATCCAGTATTGTCCTGAGCTGTGGTGTAGGTCACAGACGTGTCTTGGATCCCATATTGCTGTGGCTGTGGTGTAGGCCAGCAGGTGCAGCTGTGATTCAACCCCTAGCCTGGGAACTTCCATATGCCACACATGCAGCCCTAAAAAGCAAAACAAAAAATAGCAAAAAAACAAAAAAGTTATACATAGATTTCATGGGAGCTTGTCCCAACTCCTTATCCTGTTAAACATTCTGACAAGCAGCTTACTTGTAAGATGTACCCTGAAGGAAATTAAGGCGAATGTTCTGACAACAGGATAACTAATCTCCAGCTGGATCAAGGAATAGAATCCTCTTTTAAGTGGGGGAACATAGGACTATAGAAGTTCTAAACCATGAACTTGAACCCAAGGGGTGAAGCTACTGTCGGCAGCTTCCTGTTCCTTTTTTATGTAGGGCAAAGATGTCTGTACAGACCTTCAAGCTTACCTCTTCTGACCATTCAGAGCATGGACGTAGGACCCTGTTGTTCGATAACAGCTGCCTTTCTTTCCCCTGGTAGAGCTTTCTTCCAGTAACTGTTGAAATCCTTGACCTGAAGGATTCTCAGATATAGTCATCCCTGGAAAAAGGCCAGAGTACAGATGGTGGACTTCTGTGCAAGAGCCTCCAGAGGGTGCTCTCTCCTCTGACACTTCTGCTGGAAGGAGACCATCCCTTCCTGCAGATCTGTTGACCATCATCTACATTATTATCCCTGCATCGCCCAGGAAGTGGGAGTGACCCAGGAGTAGAAGGAACTAGCAGGATCTCCAGCGTCTTCTTCTTCCTTACTTGACATATATCTCTGGAGAAATAGTCCTGCCAGGAAAACCCTGAGAGCAAACCACCTCCTGCTGATTTTTTTCTCTTGTCAGTATGTGAGGCAGCTGATTTGCACTGAGCAAGGAACACAGTCTTCAAATTGAGACCTAATTCAGAGTAACACGTTGTCTTTTTTCTCACCTCTAGTTCTCTAAACTTCAAGCAGTGGAAAGGAGAACATGCCAGCACTTCGCAATAAACACACTGTGTTCCAGGCACAGTGTTCAGTGATGGGGTACAGATGAATAAGTTACTGCTCCTAACCCTGAGGAGCTCTAGAAGTTTCCTCAGGTCCATATCAACCCGGGAAAAGGTAGTATTAGTTTGAGGTCATTTGGCCTAAATATGAGATTCTTACAGTGCCGAGGGAAACCCAGTCAAATGGCTAGTGAGAAATTCTTGTATGTAGACATGTTCCAGGCTTCAGAGGAATTTTCAGCCTTCTTTGTATGGAGAGTTGTTAACTATAGAATCATGGCTTGCTCAATTCTGACACTTTGGTTTGTAGTGCAAGTTTTGGATCACAGAATAGTTCAAAACAGTTTTTGCCATATTAAGCTTATTTTTTTGTTGTTGTTATGACCAAGATGTTCCTAAATGTGCTCTGCGAGGGAAGCTTTTGTGGAGTTACTTAGGCAATTAAAATCTCCCATGATATTTATTATACAAAACCCAAAGAAACATAATAAAATCCATTCATTAGGTATATGGGAAATGCACTTCCACAGTAACTGAGGCAACCCTGTAAGCTGCAGGCCTACTAAGCATAGTGTTATTGGGAAAAATTGTTTTTTCCCTATATATTAAACTTAGAGAGTTTCCTTGAGAAGACAGAATTTCCTTACAATTTTAATTTTGATTCGTAATCACTCACACATTTATTGGTTAATTGTGTCACCAGTTTGCTTTTATTCATTTGTATTTGTGCTGGATGTTATCAGAGTAACACTTGATACTATCATTAGAGATAGGAGATAGCTGTGTAGTATGCAAGGACAGGGGAAGACAAACTGGATCTTTTCTAACCATAGCCAAACTACTATCTGTAAGATAGGAGGGCAAGATATTTGACCTTGACCTCTATTACAACTATGGTTTATATTCCATAAAATGAGGGGAGTATTCTAGCCAGTACTGTTCAATATAATTTTATGCAATGATGTAAGTATTCTATATCCATGCTGTCCAACAAGATAGCCACTAGCCACATGTGGCTTGTGACCAACTAGTGTAACTGAGAAAAATTTTTTAAATGTTTAATTTGATTTGATTTTTTTATTTTCATCCTAGGATATTCTTTTTTCATATTTATTAATATATAATTGACATACAGCACTGTATAAATTTAAGGCATATCGCAGTAAAATGATTTGACTTATATACGTCATGAAATGATTACTACAATAGGCTTAGTCAACATCTATCATCTCATATATAGAATTAAAGAAATAGTTTAAATTATTTTCCTTGTGGTAAATACTCACAGGATTTACTTTCTTTTAATTTTCTTTGTTTTTGGCCACACCCATGGCATGCAGAAGTTCCCAGGCCAGGAATCCAAACCTGCACCACAGCGACAACCCAAGCCACTGCAGTGACAATGCCAGATCCTTAACCCACTGAGCCAGAAGAGAACACTGTGATTTACTTCCTTAACAACTTTCATACATTCAACGTGATAACTATTTATCATGTTGCAGCTTAACATCTCTAGTACTTATTTATCTTATAACTGGAACTTTGTATGTTTTGACAACCCCCAACCAGCTCCCCCTCCCCTAACCTCCTGGCTCTGGTAAACACAAATATGATCTCCTAAAGGGGAGCCCAATTACCTTCTTGGTGAGAATGTAAGTTGATATAACTGCTATGGAAAATAGTATGGAAGTTCCTTAAAAAAACTAAAAACAGAATTACCATATAACCCAGTGATCCCACTTCTAGGAATATATCTGGACAAAACTATAATTCAAAAAGATACATGCATCCCTACGTTCACAATGTCACTATTCACAACAGCCACGACATGGAACAACCTAAATGTCCATCAACAGAGGAATGGATAAAGAATATGTGATATGTATATATGACTCAGACTTAAAAAAGAATGAAATAATGCCATTTGCAGCAATGTGTATGGACCTAGAGATTATCATACTAAGTGAAGTAAGTTGGAAAGAGGAAGATAAATGCCACATGATGTCACTTATATATAGAATTTAAAATGTGACACAAATAAACAGATTTAAAGACATAAAGGACAGACTTGTGGTTGCCAAGGGGGAAGGGTGAGGGGGTGGCCTAGGGATTTGGAATTAGTAGATGCAGACTATTAAATATGAGGAGTATGAAAGTCCCCTGCCTTTCAGGGAGGCTCTCTGAAATCAGCAAGTGAGTCCTTTCAAACTACTGCTTCTGTCCTGGGTCTCAGAGTATGTGAAATTTTGTGTGTACCCTTTAAGACTCCCATGGAGTCTCTATTTCCCACGGCTTTCTAGCACTCCCAAAAGTAAGCCCCACTGGCCTTCGAAGCCAAATATTCTGGGGGCTTGTCTTTCTGATACAGTGATCCTAGGCTTGGGAACCCAATGTCGAGCTCAGAATCTTTGCTCTTTGGGGAGAACTAATTATAATTATCCTCTCATTTGTGGGTTGCCTACCTGGGAGCATGGTCCTGACTATACCACTTTTCTGGTCATCCTACTATCTTGTTGTGTTTCCTTCTTTTTACCTTTGGTTGTAGAAGATCTTTTCTGCTAGTTTTCAGGTCCTTCCCATTGGTAGTTGCTCTGTAAATAACTGTCATTTTGGTGTGCCCATGGGAGGAGTTGAGCTTAGGGTCTTCCGATGCCACTACCTTGTCCACTGGCTCTCAAATTATTTTACATTTTAATGTAAACAGACAAATGGGGCCAGGGGTTACCATCCTGGATTGCAAAGGAAGCAATATACAGTCCTAGGAAACACCTGAATTCCAGGGTTTTAGACCTAGCCTACATGTGAAGATTGTTAACTCTGAGTTTCTCTGTATGAAAGTCCTTTTAAGCGTCAAAGCCTATTTTGTGTTCTCAAACACTGCAGTTTCCATTCAGCTTTCTGATTCAGCTGAAAGATGAGTAAAGGCACATGTAAACAGAAAAGTTCCCAGGAGAATGAACATCATCTCAACAGGGCTCTTGTCAGTTAAGCGTTCCAGCAGACTCCCAGAATACATTACCCTTGTGAACTATTCTGCTATGGTAGGCAAAGACACACTGAAGTATTTCTGGCAGGCTGCAGCTTTCCTCCAAGCCTTTCCCGATGCAGGTTGTTGTTTTAGGTTCACAAGGAACACATACCTGCATTGAGATGGTGTCTGCACCAAACAAGATGACATGGAGATTTAGAAATCACTGCTTAATTGAACCAACAAAGATAACTTAGGGATGTATGGCAAGATCCCCAAAGCCAGAGATGTTTTAATGGAGAGACAGAAATTACTACACTGCCAAGGATGGAGTATGTGCAGGTTAGAACTTAGTCTAGTTTACCAGTCAGCAAGTATAAATTTGGATTGATCAATGCTCCTTTCTGAAGGGCTGAACTTTCCCTAACATTGTTATCCTTAGGGCTGCTGAGTTCATATCAGGTAGAAGAGCAGGAGCTGAATTATATACTGAACCCTATTCAGATTATCCCCTAAGTAACAGATAAGCTTTCTCCTGTTCTGCTTTATGCTTCAGTGCCTAATCCATGAGTCTACTTAGCTCAAGGTGTAGAAAGTCACCTTGAAGGAACATCTAGCACGACTTGGTTAAATCTACAAATTCCCAAGAGATCTTCTTTATATCTTTGTTCCCAAAGGACTTGGGCAGATGAGACAGCACAACCAAGGAAAGAGAGTGGAGGCTTTAAAGCCATACTGCTGAGTGAACACCCTTGCCCAAGGTCCCACACTGCCAACTTGTCCTCTGAGGTCTGAGCGATGCAGAGGATCATGAGGAACAACTTGTGCTGTTAACTGCAGTTCTCGCTTTACTCAAATGCCATGGATGCGAGGGACAAAAGATTATGGAGTGACATCAGACAGAATAAGTACTGACTTACTAGTTCAAAGTGATGGTGAAACTCTCTTCTGTGTTTGATTTGGAGAGTTCTATTAGGACTGGCTTCTACATATGGAGGCTCTTAATGTCTGGGTACTCAATGGTTTTCCTAAAATCATTTTATTGCCCCTTCTTCTATATCTGGTGTCACTCAGATGGCTGTCATTCATTCATTCAGCAATATTTACACAGCACCTCCTGCTGTCAGAAAGTGTTTTGGTAGTGACTCAAAACTAGCCTGTATAGAGCTTACATTTTGCTGAAGAGGGTGGGGTCTAGGAAAGACAGACAGCAAAAAAGTAAGTAAATATTTAATATGTTGGGTAGTGGAAAATGCTGAAGAGAAATGTGGCTCAAAGAAGATGATAGGGAATGTAAGGTTGATATTTTTATAAGGTAGTCAGGGCAGAATTCTCTCTGATAAAAACACGGGGTAGAGAGCTTAATTTCACTTCTCTCATACACTGGCTTGTGGGTAGATATCACATGAAAGTGAGGGAATGAGCGATTTTATCAAGTGAGGGATAAGTGTTCCAGACGTAGGGAATAATCAGTGCAAAGGCCTGGAGGCAGGAGAGTGCTTGGAGACTTCGAAGAACTGCAATAAGACAGTGTACCTGGAAAGGTCTTAGCAAGGAGGGAAGTGGCAGAAGATGAAATTAGAGGGGTGTGTGTGTGTGTGTGTGTGTGTGTGTGTGTGTGTGTGTGTGTGTGAAGAACATGTAGGGCATTATAGGCCATAGCAACAAATTTGGCCTTTATTCTGAATGAAATGGGAAGCCACCAGGAGATTTTAAACATAAACCTGGCAAGACCTAACTTTCTAAAGTATCATTCTGGCTGCTGAGTGGAGGAGAGTCTGCAAGAGGATGACAGCGGCAGTGGATGGCTGATGGAGGTGGCATAGTGTTTTTAGAATCTGGTATATATTAATGTAGAGAGCTAAGAGGATTTACTGGTAGCTGGTTTTGAGGCATAAGAAAAAACAGAGGATTCAAGGACTGACCCTATGGCCACCACAAAAGCAATTTCTTATTGCCCCATCTTTGTATGTTGTAACAGAGGAACACTGGTTTGCTGGAATAAGGCCCACAGCCTCAAAATAGGAGGCATTTAACACCTATTCTAGAAAGTAAGGACCATATGTCAGTTCAATCTTTCTGATTTATCAAATGGCACAGTTTGAGGAGTCAAAAAGACTTTGATAGGAGAAGGCTCTTACACCTTCCTGGGACATTTACCCACTTTGGATCTCCATTTCTTCATCTTATAGGACAGCTGAAAAAAAATTAAATGAGGTAAGCAAAGCACAAAGCACGGGGTGTGGCATCCAGTAACTATTCAGTTTAGCCGTACCTACAAAAGCTGATTTTCATTATTGCACCTCACAAATTAAACAACCTATAAAATCAGGGTGATGAGCTCATTTGATTTTATGTTAGTATCAGTTTATGCTCATAAAAGGCTTAATTTCACTGCTTTCTCTTTCTGGCTCTCTGGAGACTTGGAGGGTGAGGGAGGTGGGAGTGGGGAGTGGTACCCAGTGGGACAGAAAAAAAAATGATTCCTAAATGAAACTATGTGTGCTTTCTCTTCAAGTTGGTGCAGTTGCAGAGTGGGAGCTCACATTAGAGCCTATCGTTAAGCAGCTTTATTAAAAATAATAATAATAAAAAAGAATCTAGGTTAATTCCAGCTATTGACCCTGTGGGCAGCACTTACATGGGCAAAAGGGGATGTCCTCCAACACGGATATTGATTTCCACGTATAAAGCCCTCCTCACAGAAACCTCTCCTCATTGCAGCCAGTGTAAAAGTAATCATTCTCTTTATGATCACTCCTTCAAGTCAGACCCCAAGCCACTTATAAAAGGAAGGAGAGTCCTACAGCAGGAAGGCATATGGAGCATCTCCTTTTATGAGGAGTACCCTGGAAGAGCTCCAAACCTCAAAACCTTATTGTCCTGAAGACAGTTGAGACAGTGCAAATGCAGCAGCAACCAGAACTTTCTGCAAAATCCATTGAGAATGTAGCATGGGGAATGGATTATTCTCTAATTGAAAGAAGCCCTGATGGACTGCTCTGTAATTGACAGAAACCTGGAACAGAATCAGTCCTCTCTCTTTCACTGTCTGTCTGTCTCCCTCTCTCTCTCTTCTGCTCGCTCAAACACACATAGACCATTTTGTCCCATTTCTTGCCCTACCACAACTTTGCCCCATACCTCAAGGGGCTCCTGTTCATACGTATGGATGCCCCAGCCCTATGTCCAAGTTTATTCCAATACACTTCACCTCCTAAACACTCACTCTTCAGGGTCACCCTTAAGCCTGGGGATATGCACTCTACTCCAAAAGCAAGCACACTTGGGGGGCGTTCAGGTCCTGGATGTTGGCTTATGACTGTAGGTCTGGGAATTCCTGGGTTCTGTATACTCAGAGCATGGTCTAGAACCATGCCCTGCAACACCACAACCACTAGCCACATGTACATACTGACCCCTTGAGATGTGGCTCATCAGAATTGAAAAGTGCTGCAAGTGTAAAATGCACCCTGGAATGGCTTTTTAAAATTGAATCCGAGCCACTTCTATAACCTACACCACAGCTGCTGCAACACCAGATCCTTAGCCCACTGCTCCAGGCAGGGGATCAAACAAGTGCTGCTACAGAGGTAACTCCTGATACTTAACCTGCTATGCCACAGAGGGAACTCCTTTTTGCTTTTTAAAAACTTGGCTACTGGAAAACTTCAAAGTATGCATGTGGCTTATGTTACATTTCTGTTGGACAAATATGGTCTAGACCAGTGCTTCTCAAACCATTGTCCTAGGAACCAGCAGCATCAGCACCACCTGGGAACTTGTTAGAAACACATATTCTCAGGTCCCACTCCAGTCATACTGAATCAGTAACTCTGTGCCTGGCCATGAGTGTTTGATCAAACCCTCTAGGCAACTGTGATGAGAACCACCTATCTAAAAGAGAGTGTTGCTTAGAGGCTTAGAGGGAGTTTTCCCTTGCCTGGATTGGACCTCATGCCAGGGGACTGGGCCACTTGCCCCAGGATGCAGAGAATTGTAGGAAAGGGGCCAGAGAAGACCCTCTGAAGTCTCAGAGCCCAGCCCCCACCAAGAGCAGAACTAGTTCTGCCCTTAGCCTTCCCCCATGCCTGCCCAGGGTGGTTCTCCTTCCTACAAGAAGATATATTTATTCAAACGGGTTCAGCCATCTCACTAAATAAAATCACTCACTTAGGCTGGCAAATATTGACTCAAGCTGTTACGCTTTTATGTATTTCAGCAACTCCCAGTGTTCAAGGGCTCAGCAAGCAAACAAGAACAGGTACAGGAAGTTATTGTGGTGTTTGGGGCCCCTGTTTGTTTTTGTGCAGCTGATGCCTGTTGCCCATTGTGTAAGGCTGGTTACTAATGACCTTGTTATGAAGCACTCTGCAGTTGATAAGGCCAAAGGCTTTAATAGAATACAAATGCATTTTACATTTCCACTTGAAGAGTTTATTTTAATTGTGTTTTGAAATATACTGTACCCTAAAGGCCTCTCTTTCCTCAGCAATGTACATCCTCAAAATAAAACCCTGCAAAGAATGGAATGCATAATGGGGTGACGTGTAATGGGCAGTTTTGAATTCAATTTGAAGGGGGCTGCTGGTATGTATTCTGCAATAAATTTCAGGTCTCCAGAGCTAGGAGGGAGGAAGAGTGGTGGGCCACCTCATGAACGGCTGTAAGGAGCTGTGCACTCTCATCAACAATTTGAAAGAATTGGAAAGTGTCAGACATTCCTTGTAGGTTTTTGTGTTTTCTTTAATTAGCCTCTTGGTGCAGTACTAATGATGGGAACAGGAAATTTCCTTTTATTTCTGATTCTGGCTAGAGTGCTGAGGGCGGAACTCCTAGAATGAGGTGAAAGCTTCAGCTTTCATGCATAGGGTTAGGGACTGGGGAGAAGAGGTGTAGGGGACGGGTCTGGTGGCAGCCTGGGAATTTGGAAAAGAGCAGAGGGTAGGGCTGGGGAAAGCAGGGTCTCTCAGAGTCACTCCTTTTCTTCCTTTCTAAATCCTGTTCCTTTATTTTCTCTTTCACTTTATTTTCTCTTCTCTTACTTCTTTTTCTTCTTTTCATTTCATGGTTTTTTGGTTTTTTTTCCTTTTCCTTTCTCTCTCCTTCTTTCATTTTCCCTTTTCCCTTTCTGGAATAAGGTGGAGATAGAGAACCACTTAAAGGAAAAGGGGAGGGAATTAGCCACTAAATTAATTGGGTCCAAGGATCCACCATCCTCAGGTCCATGTACTTAGAAACACTCCTTTTATATCCTAGATGAGCATGCACACACACGAAATACACAACAAAATTCTGTAGCTGTCAGCATATAGAAAAATATAAAGGGATGCTTTTGCCAAAGTGATACTCACCCTGAATATGCTCATGTTGATACTTTGGAGCCCTGTCTGTCTGTCTGTCTGTCTGTCTTTCTTTCTTTCAGGGCCACACCTGTGGCATGTGGAGGTTCCCAGGCTAGGGATAAAATTGGAGCTGTAGCTGCTGGCCTACGCCAAAGCCCCAGCAATGCCAGATCTGAGCCACATCTGGGACCTACACCACAACTTATGGCAATGCCAGATCCTTAACTGAGCAAGGCTAGGGATTGAACCCACATCCTCATGGATGCTAGTGAGGTTCGTTAACTGCTGAGCCACGTTGGGAACTCCCAGCCCTGTCTTTAAAGTGACTATGTGGGGATTGTTAAATGAAGTAATTCACTTAAGCACTGTCTTAGCTTGGGTTGCCATTACAAAATAGCATAGACTGGGTGGCTTAATGAGCAGAAATTCATTTCTCAGTGTTCTGCCATCTTGAAAATCCAAGATGAAGCTGCTGTCTGATTTGGTTCCTGGTTACAACACTCCTCCTGACTTGCAGATGGCAGACTTCTCCCTCTGCCCTCACATGGCCTTTCCTCCATGTGTACTGGTAGAAAGAGAAAGATACATCTCTTTCTTTTCTTTTAAGACCGCTAATCCAAATTGACCGAATTTAACCCAAATTGTCTCCCAAAGGTCCCATCTCCAAAGACCATCACATTGGGGTTTAGGGCTTCAATATATAAACTGTGGGGCACAAACATTCTGTTCATAACAGGCACTGAATTAACACTTAATAAATGTTAGTATTATTGCTGCTTCTGGAATAAAGACATAAATTGAAGGTGTTCTGTGGTTAAACATCCATTTTACTTTTCTTCTGTCATTTAGACCTCAGCAATGTGGTCAAATCAACAAAATTATAATTAACCGACATTCATTTCCAGATGTTATGCTTTTAGTTATAATGCATATTATTTAGACAGGATTTAATCCTTAGTAAGTTAATATTGAGAACTCTTCAGAGAGATTTCTTTCTCTCTTTTTCTCTTTTTCTTTTTTGACATTGCAAATAAAATCCAGTGATGAAACAGTTCAGTTCACTGACCAGCTCATCCATTGCCAAGGGATGACCCATAATTTCATTGCTGAGAGCACGTTTTAGTGCCAAAGCCCCAAATAAAAACCCTGTTCCAAGCCACTGCCCCACTGATTTTTTCCTAACTTTAGATGGCAGTCAAGTTTACACAGTGAGAAGTTTTGGAGGGTCCTGAGGGACCAAGGCCCAAATGTATTAAACTCTGGGATGGTGAGCTGATTATTCTGGGTTCATTCAAATGGTGTCTGGAGTGGAACTACTCTTTTTTCTAGTGGAGCTTTTTGACAGTTCTTTAGCCCTAGATGCCTCTTAGGTTAACCTGATTTTAATGCAGAAATTCTTCATCATAATGTGATAGTCAAATATAATGAATAACTTTTGGTAGGACTGACTGAGTCCCTAATATAAGTCAAGAACCATATTCATACTATGTTTCACTGTTAGACCTGAGTTCCTCAAGGTGCGATCCTGGAGCTTGTTAAAACACAAATTCTCAGACCCCTTCTTGAGTTATGGAATCAGAATATACAGAATGGGGTTTACAAATCTGTGGGCTAAGGTCTGAAAAACATGGCTCTAGACCTGAATATGAAAACTATTATTTTACTGTTGTTGCTGCCTTTTATTTTTCTTCCTAGAGTTCTTTTTTTTCTCAAAATGGAAAGGATATTATTTTGTATCATATGACTATTGAAATCATGCATGTTCACTGGAAAAAAACTTCAGATAAAGAAAAGTTTAGATAAGTTAAAAATCACCAGTAACACCGTGACTCAAAGATAACCACTGATAAATGATATATCACTTTTATCCATTGCATATTACAGTGAACAAAGTTCATTCTGTGAGCAAGTTTTTGTTCTCACAGAACTATAGGATATTAATGCCATGAGGAAGACTGGAGATCCATTCCTTCATTTATATCAAGGAAAACTGAATAATTAGTCTATGGCACCCAGTCCATCCTGTGCCTGGCATAAATGAAACTAATAGTTGTCTCCACTAGATGCAAATGTGGCATTAGATTATCTATCTAATGGGATGACACTTCAGGACAGACTCTTGTATAATACATTTCATATCTCAAAGATGTCTAAACAGTGTGTGTACCAAAGAAGCCTAATGGTTTAATCTTGGGAAAGAAAATAATCAGGGTAAAAAAAAAAGAGATAACGTACGCTCCACTAATATTATTTCTCCATCTTTGGTGAAGTAGGCTACACAATAATCAATACCCATTAGTCAGTGACCAGTGTAATATATGTTAACATAAAGGCAACTTATCCATTCATCCATTCATTGCTTTAACAAATAGTCTTTGAGAGTCTAATTTGAGCCAGGCACTACTGCTGCAGGACTAATGTCTTGGTAAGAAGCAAAATGTACACATTCTTTAAATAAACTTGTCTATTTCTAAAACAATCTTATCTCAAGGTGTTCTATCTGAAGCTGGGTTCTTTGAGGCTGGGGAAATGGTATGCCTCCTCCTTCGATTTTAACTGCATACACTGCATGTCATCAAATGAACTTAATGAGAGTTCCACCTCTGGAGCTACTCAATATTTGGAGATTACTTTTTAATGAAATATCTTGTTAACATTGTCCAAATAACTGATGACCTTTCAAATGGAAACCATATGTAAATATGGGGACAGGAAATCAGTGCATTTCTTTGTATGGAGAAAAAAAGAAAAAGAGAACATGAATCAGGGTGTAAAGAAAAAAACAAGAGACCAGGAAACTTCTGTAATATGTCAATTAGAAATTTCTCATTGGTGAGCTTTAGCTTCCCAGTTGTTTTGCCCCCACATGCACCAATCCGTTTGCTCTTCAGAATGCACTCTATCTACCACATGTGGCAGTTGTTACCCAGGCACTGACGTGTTGTCTAACAGATGAGGAGTTAGCTGCTGGGTGAATGCATGGTGAACCAAGAGCACTCAGCAAATGTAAGACATTAATACGAAGATCAGTACATGTAGATGCTAGTTAAATATTTGTGTTCCTCACAGCAAGAGCGAATAATGTCAGGAATAATTTCCAAGGATATTGTCAGTTTTCAGGAAATACAAAGCCTTAAGTCTAAAAAACATTTCAAAAATCAGGAATTTTTCAGATGATCCGGCTCTATGCACCCATTTGACTGAGCAATAAAATGGAGGCTCAGAGTGGTTACATGCCTTATAGAAAAACTGGAACCTGGACTCCTGTAATGCTCCTTCTACCAGATACACCTTAACTGGAGACCCTCAGAAAGTATAGCCTCATCTATCCCTCTTTATTCAGTACTAAAATTACCTTACAATATGTCTTTAATGTAAGCATCGAATTTAGATGGTAGTGATGGTTATAATGTTGACTGACAAGAAAGTTAGGGGATTTACTGAAAAATAACATACAGTAGAAAACTGACAGAACACTGTAAACCAGTGTTCTGGTTTTTTATAATGGAAAAAAATAAAAATCATAAAAAAAGAGAAAAATAACATACTCTCCACATACATGGTAAAAGTCTAATTAAATTGAGAGTTGAGACTGGAGTAGAAATTGGGGGTGGTGTGTAGGATGAGGTGTGCAAGGGAATTTGGGGGTGAGAAAGCCAACTGCAAATGAGAAGATTTCTAGAAGGGACGGCTAGAGGAGAGACTTTAATAGAAATTGTAGGTCATGTTATCTTTTTAAAAAATTAATGTTTAATTTTTGAATGAAAACCATAACTCTTGCCTGACCTCCCTACAATAGGGCTCAAGTTTATGATCTGGCCTTTTATCTAAAGTCATACTGTATTATTGGGACATATAAACATGATATTCCACTAGGAAATGTCTAGACGGCTGTTTTTGTTCTTTTCTTCCTCTCCTTTCTAATCACGCAGGCCTTGAATGTGAGAGAGAGTTAAGATCTTCACACAATAGGACAAATAAATGTCTTTAACATTCTGGAAAGAAAAAAAAAATAAGTCTCAAGGGCTCAGTAAACTGACTCTTAGCTGGACTGGAAGAGCCACAATACTTTTCATTCTCTGGACTCCTTGCGGTCCCCACAGAATTATTTCACTGGCCTTGAAAACCAGCTCTATGACATACTGGGGGCTTTTATCTTTTAGAGTAAATTACTGTATCCAATGCAAATCTCCTCCAGGGCTCACAGAGATCTCAGCAAGCAAGGAATATGGAACTGCTCAAATCAGGAGTAGATGGGGACTTTGAAGATAAGGTAAACTGTGTTTTCTTGTTGACAAAATAATCTGAAGCTTTTGTTGTGTGTACCATAAAAGACTTCCCAGGCATAAATCAATATGGCAGCACCAACTCTGCGAGAATAAGAAATGATAAGTATAGTTTTCAACACCCCGTAACCACTCATTACATTTATTTCCCAGTTTTCTTTGTTATTCCTTTCCTGTTCAAATCTGAGCCAGCACATTTTTGGCTTCCTAGCTGAAGTAGGAGGCACTGCCAATCAGCAGGAAATATAATACAGATAAGATTCATATAAACTCTTTTGAACTGGTAAAATAGCTGGATGGGAAATGGATGTTAAATTGTTTACATTTGGCACAAGAAGAAAACGTTCCATTTTTAAATTCAAAGCCTCTGCACCTTTGTAAATGAAAACAAATCACACAGGTCATGTAGTGTTCCACTCTGTAAAAGCCATCAGGAGACTGATAAAAGCTTTCGTAAATCACTAACTTTATCTGGGACTTGCTCAAAAGAGTCATTCCCCAGATTAAAATGATGTGATCCTTGCCCAGGTCTTTGGAAAAACGGTGCAGCCACTGGCTCCCAGCATACTTTGAGGAGCGCTCTACAAAGAATGGCAAGTTGCTTACATGGGGTCCAGAAAGCTTTGGTGGAGATGCTTATGAATTCTCATTTTTCAAGTCTTTCCAAAACCCTAATCAGGTGAGACAGCATAAAGGACACAAGGATACAAATGTGTGGTCTGAAGACATTAGAACAGTGAAAGAGCTTTCATCTTAGTGCAAACACTGCAAACACCAGTTATGCTTAGCTAGGTTCAAGTGATAAAATAATTTTTTTAAATTGACTGTTGAATTCCATGAAACAACCACAAATTTTATCCCACAGGAAGATAAATTCCTTTTTGAATTTTTGCATGTTTCATCCATTTGATCTTGTATCATCTAAGTGGAGTCTGGATACTAAATGATGTAAAATCACTTGGAATGTGTTTAGTAGTTAAGTGAAATTAATTACAAAGCTGAATTAGACACAGCTGACTGGGCAGTGAGCCCTCTGCCATGGGTGACACAAAGCTTGAGATACCCTGTCAACATGGCCCACCATGTGATCAATCTGTTACTGTGTCATTTGGATCAATCACAGGACCAAGGAAGGAAGACAGAAGGACTACGTTACTTCAGAGTGGCCTCAGGAAGTTACAGACAGGCCTGAATTGCACACTGATGTAAAAACCATCTGGTCCTTATTATGAGAACAACACCGACTTCAGAAAGAGGCAGACACACGCTCAGTGCAATTCTGAACATCCTTTTGGAAACTTTAGTGCTCATTTAGTTCATCCATTACATGAGGGAAAATCCTGAACTATGATCGGGGTATGCAATGAAAGCAAATGAATACAGCTGTTGTCATCCCTTTTAACCTCTAATTTATATTCACACAATTTAATAATTTGTGAATCAGGAGATTATTTTCTTTCAAACTCTAGTGTGGCTAGAGTTTGTACCTTCCTGAAATTTCAAAATGGTGAAGCTAGCACAGTCAGGGGAGAGTTATATGCACCCTATAAAGTGCCTTCCTTTGTAGCCATTCTCTTGCCATGCTGGATATGACTACTCATTTTCAGAAGATGACTTATTGGCAAGATGCGACCAGTTCCACAGTCTCTACTTGGTTTTGTAATCATTCTGGAAAGGAGGTTTGAGACCAGACACTTGTCTCTCTCTGCCACCTATTGAGCTTCTTCTAGCTAGCACCCCACAGATTTCAAATAAGCACTAAGCATGGGGCAAAGTCAAGGAAGCAGGACACATTGAATGAGTCTCTCTGGCCTTCTGAGTGATCCTGAAAGGACACTTTGAAGATAGGCTCAATGTGGAAATCAAAAGGAAGCCTGCGGAATGCATGGAAAAGTGAGAATCATTTTCTTTAAAGTGAACTTGACTAGCATTCCTCAGTGACTCAAGTGCGGTCGGCAGCCCTTAGGTTTGCTGATACTGCCACAGATTGGCACTATCTATTGCTGAGATGAAAGAGCCCAGTATTACATTAAAATACTGATAGTGTGAATGCCCAAGATAGATAGCACTGGGACACCATTTTAAATATTCAGCGAAGTTACCATACATTCATAAACCAGCAGTTTTGTCCAATACTTGATCAAGTTTTATACTTGAACCGAACACAACCTCCCATTAGCACCAATGATTTGTATTCACTGCACATGAACAAAAGCAATAGACAAAGTGAATTTCTACTATAGAAATTCAAGACAAAGAAATGATCAGACATGTTGGGGGAGATGCAGCTGCTCTGAAAGCTTATTTTCACACTGAAAAGAAATGAAATGACACCTCCATCAAGGGTTAGAAGACTTCCTGGAAAGAAGAATCATAGATTAGTAAATATCAGCTTGGAAACTGTTGGGTGGATGGGTAAAGTAATTCCTACCCAGAATTTGCAGAGGGATCTTTCAGGAGGAAGTGCAACAAGTAAACACTTGGGATTTCAATTAAATTACTAAAAAACAGCCTCAGTTTGGAAGTTCATTAATGATAATGCATCTGGGATTTCCAGTGTTGATGCAATCCAGCCCAATTTATTGCTAGGAAGTGGTGGGTCAAGGAGAATACCAGGGAGGCACAGTCTTCCCTTTTCCTATTCAGTTCTGTTACTTTATTGAAACAGAGGCTGTTATCCAGCGACAGACATTCAAGACATTTGGGGATGGAATGAAAAGAGCATCATCACAGCATTGCAGTAGTAATGATACTTGGCACTACTTTAATAAAGGTGACTGGATAACAGGTGCTTTCCTGATGAGGTGATGGCTTCTACAAATCAGGCTAAAATGCTCAGGCTGGTTTTCAGCTTTTTCCTGGTAACTTTAGCTTATAGCTGACATTAGAGCAACAGCTCTTTGTAATTTCTTTTTTCTTTTTCTTTTTTTTTTTTTTTTTTTTTTTGTCTTTTTGTCTTTTGTGACCACACCCACAGCATATGGAAGTTCTCAGGCTAGGGGTCGAATCAGAGCTGTAGCTGCCAGCCTACACCAGAGCCACAGCAACATGGGATCTGAACCATATTTGTGACCTACACCGCAGCTCATGGCAACGCCAAATCCTAAACCCACTGAGTGAGCCCAGGGATTGAACCTGTATCCTCATGGATGCTAGTCGGGTTCATTAACCACTGAGCCACAACAGGAACTCCAGCTCTTTATAATTTCAATCTGATTTGAATGTTGCAATAGGATGTTGCTTCTGAAGTTTGTTCGTTTCTTCAAAGATTATCCCTCTAGGATAGTTGTTGACTGTCTTAGTTTGGGCCCTCTCAGAAACATACCCTGAGGCATGGATATAAATACAAGTAGATTAGGTAGAAGGCAATTCCAGGTAGGGTTGCCAGATTTAGAAAATAAAAATTCAAGGGCCCAGCTACATTGGAATGCCAAATAAACACCAAACTGTTTAGTATAAGTTATGTCTCATGTAATATTTGGGATATACTTACACTAAAATATTATTATTTATATGAAATTCAGATGTAGTTGGGATCCTGCATTTTATCTGGCAACTTCACTCCCAGGAAGCTAAGAGCATGGGCACATGATGCAGGCATGAGAAGACAACCAGTGTGGGTGCATAAATAAGCAGGTATGTATAAGTGCAGCTCAGTCCCTCTGGCGACATGGGTCAGCTGTATAAAACATACCTTAGAGTTGTCCTATCTAGAGACAAAGGAACCTATGGTATGTATATATTACCTCCTTCCATCATTTTTAAGGGTTGATCCTAGGGGCATAAGCCCCACCCATCCTGTTTGCCCTGGGCAAGGTGGCAGAGGGAGCATCTTGCAATAGCCATGGAAAACCCTTGGCAGAGAGTTACAGGTACTTTCAGTAAGAAACCCCTGGAAAATACTAAAAACTTAAGTACCAAGGGAATGGGTAAAGTTCTGATAGTGTCCTGTTTGGTGACCTCTCAGTATCTAAATCCTCAACTTGTCACATTTCTTCCCAGAGGCTCTCTCCTGAGGACACTGAATCACTGATACCTTCTCTAGCAGAAGTTATTTATTTCCCCAGCTTGAAGCAGGGAGGTGGTGTTGGTGTTCCACCTAGATTCCCATACCATAATTCTGCCCATATCTCTTCAAAACCTTTCTTCTGTGATATGCATACTACCCTGCTATCAGCCCATCAGTGCATCTAACCCATGGTTCATGGTCTTCCATCACAGCTCCTCACATCCTAACATCCATCTATGCAACTCCCACACCTGTGTGGATGTCTTGCCTGACACCCATGGCTCCTCTTCCAGAGGCCTTTACCTCTACTTCATTTCAGCCATCTGTTCCCTTAGACTCTCACATTGCACTGTGTCATCATCTAGAACCGCTCTCTCCCAAGTGTAAATTTACATGCTTCCTCAACCTATTCTTATCTTTCACCCTAAAGTCACTCTGGATTTTTTCTTTGACCCTGCTGAGACTCATAATACCTTGACCCCCCACCCCCTCAGCCTTACCTAGACTTCATTGCTTTTCCTGTTCAGGTAAGATTGCATGGTTTCTGTCTCCAAACTCACTCTTCACCTATTTTTACTTTAACATTCACCCTTAGTCATCCATCTCTCTATTTCCTCTGTATCTATACCTGGACAGTGGAGTCCTGCTGGTCAACATCACAGAATTGTGGGAAATAATGCCTTTAAAAGGTCATGATCTCTAGCCTTAACTAGACTCAATGATTATGGCAACCCTATTATATTTTTCTAAGGTGTTCTCTCTCGGGTTCTATCAACACTTCAAACTTTCTTTACTTTCCTCAAACCTTCTATGTCCCTCAAACAACCTCCCCCACCTGTATTTCCCCAACCTAACTTTTCTTCCTCACTCTTAAGATGTGACTGTACCCCTGCCTCCTGCTTTACAAAGAAAATAGAAACCACTGGATGAAAATTCTCAGATTCTTGCCATAGAAATCATAAATTTTCCACACTTGTCTTTTTTTTCCTCCCCCTCCTCCTTCTTTTCCTTCTCTCCCTCTTCCTCCTCATTTTTTTTTGATACAGTAGAAAATAGGTCACATATTTATTTCCCCTTATTGCATCAGTCTTTCCTCATCATCTCTTCCAGCTACTTTGGGCACTTCCTCTGGGAAGCCTGGTCTGTTCTCTGCCTCCACCCTTTTTCACCATAGGTGAGATGACCTGCTCATGTCCTCCCATGGCTCCCTGGACTAACACCTCACTGTAACATGGTAGATGAACACTGTAACATTGTAGATGGTCATCACCTACTAGTCCCTAGCCATGAGCTCTAGGGACAAAGGGGATAGATAATAGGTCAGACTGGTTCATAGCTGTTAAATACTGAAAAAGTATTTGTTGAACAAGTGCATAAAAATAAATGGAAAATGAATTGGCTTTATATAAGTTTTCTGCACTCCTTAGAGATAGGTATTTTTGTTTTCAAGCATTAAATTTCAATAAGATCAATTTAATTTACAGACATCACAGATACTACAGTTATGTATGTTTAAGCGACCCTGAAACAAATGCTTAAATCAATCAGGTTAGTAAATAAAATGGACAATTAACGGAAATCTGGAGCAGCTTATCTGATGAATTTGAAAGATTAATTCAATCAGAATGAATAGCTCCTTCAGCCCTAGGTAGACCCAGTCTGTGTTAGACCTTAGGAGAGAGGGATTACAGTATTCCAGCAATGGAAAGATTAAGAAACTCTCAATGAAGAAGAAATGCAACTACTGTTATGCACATCAATATCCTACCAGTCCTTTCTCATTGGACTTCTCCTATCAGTCTTATAAAAAATTAAAGTTGCTATTAAGGATGTGAGTATCTTCTTGATGTATACATAGTACAAAATGTAAAGTTAGTTTCTTGACCATAACCTTCTTCATTCTATGTAAGAATAAATAGTCACTAAATAGTCACAATACAGCCACAATTTCTACCTTTAAATTTCAGGAGAAGAATGTGGGTTCTTCTACCTCATTGAGAATATGATTAAGATTTTAGTCCTCAGGCATCCAGAGGAGTTGGCATATTTTGGCAATTTTTCCTCTTACAGAATAAATTCATTCATGATTTCTCTGAGGCATTTCAATGCTAAATCGTTAGTTAAAGCCCAACCCAGATGTTCATTTTGTTAGGTACCCTATGAGTTCCTCAGGAGTTATAAATCTCACAGTTGCTGATATTTTGAGATAGTCCCAGATACATTATTTTGAGATTGTCCCAGTCCCAAATTGCAAAGACCAAGAGGACTGGCTAAAGCAAAACATTTCAGGAGTTCCCGTCGTGGCTCAGTGGTTAACAAATCCAACTAGGAACCATGAGGTTGTGGGTTCAATCCCTGGCCTTTCTCAGTGGGTTAAGGATCCGGTGTTGCCATGAGCTACAGTGTAGGTCGCAGACGCAGCTCAGATCCCACCTTGCTGTGGCTGTGGCTGTGGCCTGCGGCTACAGCTCTGATTAAACCCCTAGCCTGGGAACCTCCATATGCAGCGGGAGCAGCCCTAGAAGAAGCAAAAAGACAAGAAAAAAAAAAAAGTAAAACATTTCAGTATCTAAGACCAAATACAGAGCCAAAATACATATAATTACCTACAAGATAATTTTGGTGTTTTCCTCAATGGGTTTTCCAAACAATCAAAATTTTATACATCCTTATTTCTCTGAGATCCTATAGCACTCCCATTATAAAAAACTGTCACTAATGAAAGATAAATGGTGGGTAAGTGTGGAAAATTACAGAGAGAAAATGAATTTCAAAGTATTTGATAAAAATTACTCAAACACACTTTTATTCTCACTTCATGTAACTATATATTCTTTCCTTGCTCCTTCTTCACCTCACTTTCTCTATCTTCCATCTTAAATCCACTGCCTTCTGGTTTGGAGTGTAATATATAGGAACAAGATCCCCATAGTAACCTTAGTGGTAAGACAATACATTGAGCATTAATCTTACTCACCAATGAAGCCAGGCTGTGTTCAGAAAAACAACTCAAGTCAGGATGAGCATTCAGCAAAGGTGATGAAGAGCTGATCACAATTCCTGCTTTTCTTTTTAATACCCCACAACTGCCCTTCAAATACTGTGAGGTTAAAAACTTGTCAAAATACACTTGTAATGGATATATATTTTTTTAAAGAGGGTTAACACAGATAAAGGAGGCAGAAGATCATTTTATCTGATGCTTGGCATAAAGAATTCAGCACTGAATTTAGCTGAATTTAGAACTCCCTAGAGACTAGTGAACAAAGAAAACCCAACATGTCATGTAATTTTCATTATTTGAATTTAAATTTAAAGATGTTTAGCAAGTATGTGTGCAGGAGTGTCAATTCTGAAAGAAACACGTCAGGGATCATGAACTGTTACGGAAAGGACATGAATGACACAGTAGAAAGTGTGTTCTCAAAGCAATGGAGCCATAATATTCTTGCAATTGGTTATTAGAACTTTTTTTCTTCCATTTTGAAGATTTAAAAAACTGGAGTCACAAGTAGAATCAGGAGAATACAGACTTCATACTTAGTTCCCCTCTGCCAGACATTTCTCTGTGCTGCATGGTGGTCTAAAGAAATACAGACATGGCTCTTAATGGAAGTATTGGGAGTGCTATTTATCACTTCAGCACACTGTTTTAGTCCATAAAATTCCTAGAGACGGAGCTATCTTTATGGACCATCGCACAGTTTTAGTAGGACATTTGAGGTTGGACTAAGTCCATGTTTGGCTGCTTATATTAAATTGTCATTCTAAAATTGGGTGCATTTCAACAGAGCTGGCATGGAACACACTCATCCTTGCTATCACCAAACCAAGGGACCTAGAACTGTCTCTACATTAATGGTGTCATACCCACCCCATAATTCACCCATGGTTAATGGCACTAAAGCTGGTTTAGTGAAAAAAATGTGTACCTAAAGAGTTTGGTCATTGTATTCCATATTCAGACATTTATATAAACCAAGCACCTAAATAAGGATGAACCTTCATTCAAAAGCAGTTTTTCCCACAGAATACTGTTTGGTTTGAGATTTTTTATTTTCATTTTGGCTCTGTAGCTTAGGCTGAAATAAGGATAGAAGTTCCAGAATGCCATGTGAAAGGCCAGGATAAGGATTCTATGACAGCAACCAGAAAATATCTGAAACCTCAAGAGAGAATCTTTTCAGCCACATTTCCCTTAATTTTTCAAAAGCTGACATGAACCAGTCTTCACTCAAGTGACTGTTGGAGCTATAAACCCTGCTTTATTAAGCACATGCCCAGTGGTTGCTGACAACCAGCCAGTCACTAGATTTTGACCTGCTCCCTCTTCGCTGCAGGCTTCTTTTTAAACCCATGCCACACCACCATGTGTAAGTGTAATTCACAAACTTCCGCAGCTGTCCATCTAATTATGATCAAGTCCAACTGAGGTCAAAGTCTACCACAGCCGCTTATGTTCTTGCTTGTGTAAAATGAGTCAGTACCTTCAAAATTGAGGTAACAGAAACAAGTTTATGTAAATAACAGTTAATGTGACTATTGCTGAGAAGCAACAATGCCTCCCCTACCACTTTCATTTCTCAGTTCTGTGTATGACTCTAAAATCTACACTTCTAGCTCTTATCCTCCATCAACTGGCTAGTAAAAAATTTTCCTTCAATGTTCTTCTGTTACCTCCACATCAGCACAACAAAGGCATCATTCCTCCTGGAAATCAGCCCTATCTCCTGATATTTTTTTAAGAACTAAATCAGATTTGGATGAATTCCCTCTCTGCAAGCAAGAGTGCACATGACCCTACTTCTATAGCAATTTGGTGGTAAGGCAGTCACTAACATAGAAGGAAACATCTAACTTCTTCATTTGGAGTAAAGCTTTCCTCAGTATTCAGAAGGCTCAGATAAGTACATTTAGCCTCACTGACAACTTCATGTTCTGCTTCCACACACATATGCCCTGCCTGCTTATGAATAAAAATAAAAATAGGGAATTCCCATTGTGGCTCAGCAAAAACGAACCCAACTAGTATCCATGAGGATGCAGGTTCAATCCCTGGCCCTGCTCAGTGGGTTAAGGATCCAGTGTTGCCGCGAGCTGTGGTTAGGTCACAGATGCAGCTCAGATCTGGCGTTGCTGTGGCTGTGGCATATGCTGGTGCTGTACAGCTGTAGCTCTGATTTGACCCTAACCTGGGAATTTCCATATGCCACACCTGCGGCCCTAAAAAAGAAAAAAAAGTACTAATTAGTAAAATATACACATTACTATATTATTTTATTATTTATACATTATATATATAATCAAAAATTCGCTAATGTTCTGTTTTCTCCTGCGGTAATTACTTCTATATAAAAATTACCATTTCCATTTGTTTCTCCTTTTTCTCTTCCTTCCTAATGGCTCTTCCAGACTTGCAGATGCCCTTATAGAACTCTTTGTCTGCCTTGGGGGGTCTATTTAGCAGTATCAGTGGTTCCTTAATGCAGCACATCCACACTGTCTGTGATCTCTTGCCTCAACCCTTGCCTTTTCTGCTCACCAAACTCTCCTTGTTTGTTGCTGCCTAAGGTGCAGGTCTGGCTTATGATCTTAAGAGTTCATTCCAAATTTCCTGCATTTGACCATTGGTATGAGCAGGCTATAACTATTCCTTCAGTGTCTTGGCCCTCCTGTTCTCTAGCAGTCTGTTAATTCTGGGGCCTTGCTTGGACGTAAAGTGTCCAAGTTCACCTCAGTTTCAAACTGTTCATCTGGACCCTAGCTCATTCCTGACTGTCAAATCTTAAGCCATCCTAGAACTCTCTGGTCTAGAACCACACCTTTTCCTCTCAGAGTCTCCTTGACCATCCTGCTTTCAACTCTGGTTCCTGTCTCTGACAGCCTCTACTTCTGCTGTCACCTTATAACCTTGCTTGAAACCCTGGAGTCATATGTGATACTGTTCCTTTCTTGTCCAGAATTACTTGCACAATGCTTTTTGTTTCTCATTATCATCACTAGAGATTGTTGTTCCCATTGATGCTCTTGTTATAATTATTACTAGCCTGGTCTGGGCCTACATCAGTCATTATTTTCCATACATCTGGATCGAGACTACCAGATTAATCTTCTAGAAAACACCACTTAAATTATAAAACCTCACAATTCAAGTATATGTCTCTATTCCTTTTTGTTGATACAATCAATTCCAAACTCAAAAGGTGGCTTTTTATAAATAGACCCAAACCATCTTTTAAGCCTATATTTTCTTATACTATTTATCTTACCCAACCAATCAATACCCCATCCCCCAAATATAGCTATACATCTGCACCACTCAGCTTGCTTATACTGTTCATTCCTAAAATATCACCAGTAGCATGGTTTTGACTAAGCCAGATAAGCTAGTAAGAGCTCCAGAGTACTCACAGTAAGATGAGGTTATAAGAAAAGATGATTCCTAAAACCCTTTCCAGCTTAGAATTCTATCATTCAAAGGTATCATTCTATCTTTCCTCATAGCCTCCAAGTTTTCCCTAAGGCCATCTGTGGTCTGCTTCCAACACATAGTGAGCACCTCTTCCTCAAATTATATTTTGCCCTTTCTCCTACTACTCATTTAGCCTATAAACACTTACAATCTTGTATGACTGTTTAACTTGTCATGTGTCTGTCTTTTCTCTCTAATCCTTGAACTGTGGAATCCAGGTATCCCATCAGTGCCTGGTAGTAGTGAGTGTCCAATCATTATCTATTGATGGATTCTGAGTGAATCAAATCATTAGTGAAAGTTGCTGGAAAAATAAATTAGAAACATAGGTATCACAAGGGGCCTCGTTAAATGTACTCTCACTGGTCTAATTGTATTTAATTAAGTCTCTTGGGGAATAATTGCCCCTTAGGCCATGTCATCCAAGGTCAATGTGACTCATTTTAATCAGAACATCTCCTAGGGGTGATGGAGCAATTACATGGCATTTGGACTTGCATCATGATCTGGTTGTGGCACCATTTTAATTTTGTGTCGGAAACATCAGAATTTTTACGTGTAGCAAGAGGACTTTGTAAATTAGGCCAAAGAACAGCCATTAAGACCTGCTTACACAGTCATCCCAGATTTCCTCACAGCTTCTACCCTTTTGCTGTGAGCTTTCTTCTCAGAAGCCTTGGACTCATGTCAGATGACATACGGACTCTGGGTAAACTAGATGTGAGAGGAAACTGAAGGTTAAAGTGATGTATGATTTTGCTGTTTTATCTAAAAATCTAAAGTAAAATAAATTATTACATGCTAGCTTTCAGTTACTACTGCCATTAGCCTCTGGACCTGTTAACCAAGAAGCTAATAAACATAATAGATTAATAGTTAGGTTTTACTTTTAGAATACATTATTTATTTTTTATTTTTTTAAGGGCTGTACCCACAGCATATGGAGGTTCCCAGGCTAGGGTTTGAATTGAAGCTACAGCTGCTGGCCTACACCACAGCCACAGCAACACCATGCCCAAGCCACATCTGTGACCTCACCACACCTCATGGCAATGCTGGACCTTTAACCCACTGAGCAAGGTCAGGGATAGAACCTGCATTCTCATGGATGCTAGTCAGATTCGTTTCTGCTGCTCCACAACTAGGAGCTCCTAGGATACATCTTTAAATCATTACAACGGTGTATGAATTTCATGGTAAAAGAAAACGGTTGCAGGTACTGTGGAGGAACTCTTGTCCGTTTTGTCCCTCAAGCTTAGGGACATTTTTAGTTTGATTTAAAGATTTCTCACAGGAGTTCCCGTCGTGGCGCAGTGGTTAACGAATCCGACTAGGAACCATGAGGTTGCGGGTTCGGTCCCTGCCCTTGCTCAGTGAGTTAACGATCCGGCGTTGCCAAGAGCTGTGGTGTAGGTTGCAGACGTGGCTCGGATCCCGCGTTGCTGTGGCTCTGGCGTAGGCCGGTGGCTACAGCTCCGATTCAACCCCTAGCCTGGGAACCTCCATATGCCGCAGGAGCGGCCCAAGAAATAGCAACAACAACAACAACAAAAGACAAAAAGACAAAAAAAAAAAAAAGATTTCTCACAACTATGAATTATTTACTTGCAAATCCTTTGATGAAGAAGTGAACTTTGCTGTCATTGTTTAGTTATTGTAAAGAGGCACTAGGCCCCTCCATGAATAACAAAATAAAAATTCTGAACAATCCTGGAAACCAGGGATATTACTTTTTTTTTACTTGGAGTAGATGCAGGAGAGAATGTTGGGATGATGATACATAGTTTGGGAAAGACAGATGGTTTAAGGAAAGGGAAAAGCCATGAGACCCAGGTCAGCATCTGGAGCTTGATCCCAACTGTGTCCTTACTGTGGTTTGTAAACTTGAGCTCATCATTTGATGTCTCTGTACCTTAATTTCTTCAGCTATAAAATGTTAATAATCATTATTATATTTATTTCATTAAGTTCTTAAAATTATTATTTGAGATAATTTTTAAAAAGACAAAAAGTTACACTGCCACCCATATTTAATTTATTAGTGTTACTTTTTCCTAAGTGCATTGAGAACTGTCCTTTGAGCCACTTGGAAATATTTCATTCCCAACCTCAGTTTTATGCACTGGAGTCAAAATCTAGTCATTTGGCACAAGACTAGTAGTAACTAATAGCTATAATGGCAGTGTGGAGTCATTGGATGGAGATCCCAGGATTTTTTTTAATCAAATGTCTACTAAGTTTCTGACATATTCTACACACTTGTAAAATAGAAAGATACATGGAATTTGCTTGCTTTAATTAAGAGCTCTATCTAAATATAAAATGCCTTCTCATCTAGCTTCCTTAATAGTGCCCTCAAACTGTCCTTAGAATGAGAAAAATCCAATTTCTTCTTAAAATAGTCCTTCTTTGTGTGCCTATCTCTAGGATGTCTCAACAATACAAAGGGAAAATGAAAATAGATAACAAAGTAGAAACAAAGAACAAGGATGAGAGATTTCAGCCTTGGAATAAAATCTGAAAAATATGAGGGCACAGGAAAGTGATCTCTAGAAGTAACTGTAAGAGTCTGAATTAATATAGAGATGGCTTTACAAAAAAGCTACTGGTATCAAATAATAAGACTATGGTTGGTCTTCACAGTTTAGTCAAAAGAATGCTGAGGAAACACAATTTAAAACTTTGGCTCTGTGGCTAACTAGGTGATCCTGGGCAAGTCAGTTAGGTTAGTAACAGCAGAGAAAATCAAGTACCTTTTATATAAACAGTGGGGATCTGTATTAGATGACTTTTTAAGAGTCTTTCAGGATCTGTAACTCTATGCTTTGTGAGAAGTATCACGTAATAAATTAAATAAAGCCATATCCTTAGAATAAAGCCAGTCATTGCTCATCATTCCTTCTCCCTTTCTGACTTACCCTGACCAACACATCTTCACCTGATATATGCCATATATTCTCTTCAAAATCATCTACCTGAATCTTCACAGTTGAAAAGTTATATATCAGGAGTTCAATATGGCACAGCAGAAACCAATCCAACTAGGAACCATGAGGTTGTGGGTTCGATCCCTGGCCTCACTCAGTGGGTTAAGGATCCGGCGTTGCCATGAGCTGTGGTGTAGGTCACAGACATGGCTCGGATCTGGCGTTGCTGTAGCTGTGGTGTAGGCCAGCGGCTATAGCTCTGATTAGACCCCTAGCCTGGGAATCTCCACATGCTGTGAGTGTGGCCCTAAAAAGCAGGGGAAAAAAAAAAGGAAACTCATATATCACTTATCAGATACCTAGAAATATCTTATAATTCATCAGATTTTTTATTTTCCATATTCCCTTGAGATTTCTGGTACTTAATACAGGGCTTTGCATATAAGAGGCATTTATGAATGATTAGCATATGATGAAGTTTCAGTTCCCAAATAAGATGCATTTCTCATCAATTTAGAGAAGCAGGCTCTGTGTGCTAGAAGGATAAAGGCCAAGGGAGATGATGGGAAAAGAATGGTACTTGTCTATAGATATACACTGCAATCCCAGCTTTCCCAATGTACTGTATGTCCATGGGCAAATTATTTGATCTCTCAGAGGCTTTCTCCTCCATTTGTCAAATAAAACCCCTTTCTGATATCATTGAAACATGCTTTTTAGGAAGGGGGAAAACTGCCAGAGAAGGAATGGAGGTGTAAATATGACCAGGTATTCAATATATCAGCTTAGCCATCTTCAAAAACTATGTGGAGTTTTGAACATCCTCTCAATGATAGATCACATGTAATTTGATTGTAAGCAGACAGGATTACTAAAGGCTTTTAAATCAAACTAGGAGCCACCATCAAGAAGATTCAGGATTTCAAATACCCACCTTCACCACTTCCACCTGAGAAGAAGTCACCCTCTTCCTTCTCCTTTCCTTTCTCTGTGCCAGTTGCTCTCCTGCTCAGGCCTAGGTTTCCAGAGCAGGACACTTACTGGTCCCTTCCTAGATAGACTGAGGTTTCATCAGACCTGAAATTAAGAATGTTTTGGAAGCCCTTATAGAAGGAAAATCATTTTTAAAAGTATGCATCTAAAATTAGGTATGAAAGTAACTGTGTTTTAGAATAAAAAAATCACAACAAATTACAAATTTTAAAAAGCTGAAAATACCACCTACCTCATAAACTCTAGAAAAATACGCTTTTTATTTTTGACCATGCCCATGGCACGCACAAGTTCCTGGGCCAAGGATCAAACCTGCACCACCCATCCCAGCAACCCAGCCACTGCAGTGACAACACCAGGTCCTTAACCTACTGAGCCACCAGGAAACTCCAGAAAAGTATGCTTTTTAAATGAAATGCCTGGCATTCCTCTATAATATTTCTCTCCTACTTTTTTTTGGCTATCTATGCTTTTATTGCAAATTCATATGGTGATGATTTTATAATATTTCCACAAAAAGAATACAAAGATAACTGTTTATTTATTTATTTATTTATTTTTGTGTCTTTTTGCCATTTCTTGGGCCGCTCCCACAGCATATGGAGGTTCCCAGGCTAGGGGTCAAATCAGAGCTTTAGCCACCGGCCTACGCCAGAGCCACAGCAACATGGGATCCAAGCTGCATCTGCAACCTACACCACGGCTCATGGCAATGCTGGATCCTTAACCCACTGAGCAAGGCCAGGGATCAAACCCACAACCTCATGGTTCCCAGTCGGATTTGTTAACCGCTAGCCACGACGGGAACTCCATGTAATGGCATATTATTAGTTTTATGTTGTTTTTATTATTGTCATTATTTCATGTCAAATCAACAAGTATGAAGGATTATAAAGATGGTCACAGTTTCTTCCCTTTCTCTTATCCATACCTTTTGGTAATATCTCTCTACAATAATAGGGCTTAGTCACATGACAGACTTTAATGAAACATTACCAAACATGATATAAGCTGGCTCTTATAAAGTACTTGATTTGGGGCCTGTCTCTGCTTGCTATTGTTGCTGCAACTAGCATCAAGAGAACAAGTTATGATTTGCCTGCTAAAAATGAGAGGCTATGGCCCATTCACCCCAGATGACTGCCAACCAAGTGACAAACTTTTAAGGGAGAACATACTAGATCACCAAGCTTCAGGTGACCCACCAGTTAACTGCAGATACACATATGAGAAAATCCAAGACCAGCAGAAGAACTGCACAGCTGAGCCTAGCCCAAATCACCAGCATAGTGATTACTGAGCTAAATAGCAGAGGTTGGCAAAATTTTTTCTGTTAAAGGATCAGATAATAAACATTCCAAGGCTTCAGGGGCCACTTGTGGTCTCTGTTGCATTTCTTCTTCTTTTTCATCCATATCCCTTTAAAGACGTAAAAATCATTCTTAGTTTGGGGGTCATACAAAGACAAGCCATAGGCCAGATTTGTCAGCCATTAAGTTTAAGGAAAGGTTGTTACGCACCAGAAGCTAATTAATACCACAAGAAATTTAAGAGTTCTCCCAAATACATTCATACAGTTGATTTTCTTCATTAGAGGATTCACAACTATTCCAGGACCTGATATTGTTTCTACTCAGAATGTATCTCTTCAACTTAAATTCAAATTCTTGCTTTTGGTATGATATGAAAATCTTTGTCAAATTCCCTTTTTAAGATAAAAATAATTTCTATTGACTCCATTACTCACTTTTATCTCCTACAATGCACATTCCATTAATTTTACATTAATATTCTCTTAACCCCTATGAGAAATAAAATTAAAAGTGACAAAGGAAAACATTTTTCATGTGTATGTGTTCAAATCAGGAGTCTGTGTGCTCCTATCTGTTTCAGTTAAATACTCCAAAATCTCTCTCCAGCTGGCAGTTAAAGAGTTGTCTTTGAACCTGACCAACTTTTTGAATAAATTTTTTTAGTTTTTTAATGTTTGTGTTGTTTTTCCAATTCCTGGAAAATATAACTTAAAGTTCTTAAAAAGTCACTATAGTCATGATTTAAGTCTAAATACCTTTCATACACCTGTTTATTGGAAAAATGTTTCATAGACTAGCTCCTTACTGTATGCATTTTAAACCTTGTTTCTCCTCCACTAGGCATGTCAGTCATGCTAAGACATATTACAAATACTTTTTCTGGCCTGCACCTTTATGATTCCATGACAAGTGGATAGCAGACTGGTCCCAAAAGCCATTTCTAAACTTGGACAGTAACATTAACTTAACTGTACATGGAGTTGACCATATCTCACATATATATATGCAACTAAACCCAATAAATGTCTGTCAAATTTAACTTTCATTTAGCCATACTCCAAATACACTCATGGCTACTCTAATATCAACAAGGGCAAGGTGTGAGGGAAGGAAATTCAGTGTAGAAAGAGACAGTAGTCTTAACCAATTACAGCTACAATATCCTTCCTCACAAACTTAAAAAAAAAAATGAGAATGTGAACACATTGCTAGGAATTTTTCCAGGTTAGGTGTCCATGCAAGTGAGGGAAACGGAAACTTTAGCATTATTACCTTCTCTATAAATGTACCCCTATAACTTTCAGGTCATTTAAATCACATTAGAGGAAGCAAGCATGAGCTCAAATGAGTGGGAGATAGTTATTGCACAGTTCCATTAAGAGAAAGATTTTTATCTGTAAAAATGGCAACCTTAACTGAGTTCTCAAGCAGTGAAAGTATTTTTAGCACAAGTAAGTTACCTGTATGTGCACCACAGTCTCCATGTCAAACATTTCCAAGTACCGATAAATATTTCCATCTGATTTTTTTTCATTTTCAATATAAAATAAAGAACATTTTAAACTTTAAAGCATCCACTTTTAAAATGTGCATTCTCGAATACATCCTTGGAGTTTCATTCATCGACTCTGTGTATATGGTATCTTTTTGTAATATCAGTCTCAGTTGACACAATGGATTATGCCTTTGTAAAATTATTCCCACAATTTAACTGCTATTATTTACCAAAACCTTTTATGGGTCAACAATGTGAAAATGCTTCCCCTTGGCCAGGTTAATTTAAAATAGTGTTGTGGTT
The DNA here is from genome assembly GCF_054392235.1 of Sus scrofa. Taxonomy (NCBI): domain Eukaryota; kingdom Metazoa; phylum Chordata; class Mammalia; order Artiodactyla; family Suidae; genus Sus; species Sus scrofa. The sequence continues at coordinate 245,916,586 of NC_139383.1, read as the reverse complement.
TGGGAAAAAAAAAAAAAGTTTCCATGAGATTTTCCTTATCTCTGTTTCCCATCTGGCTTGTTGTTATAAACATTTAATCCAGTGATTGCTGCCAATGTTTCCCAGAAAGCCTTATAATTGCTTGGAATTTGTATGAACAGTTCCAGTCTGGTGCACAATTAGAGATGCACTATAAAATTTTCATTGCTCGATTTAGTTGAAATTATAAGATGGAAGGGGAACAATAACACCCATAGTTGTAGACTATAAAATGACTACTAGAAATTTGCAAATAATAATCCCAACAGATAAAAATTTTGATTTGTAGTTATAAGACCCAAAGAAATCTCAATATGAGCATAGTCCTAGAATATTTAATGAGAAACTTTACATGTTAAAAAAAGGACCTGAAGTTCAAAAATCCACAGGGTTCGAGAGGAAAAGAGGGAAGCAGGACTCACCACACTGTGCTTTCTCAAGTAAAAAAGGTTTTAGTACAAACACTCATTGACTCCCGTAAGAAGCATATTTAAGGAAACAGAGAGGTAAATAAATAGTGACAAAAGGCAAATGGTATCAATGTCCTGCTAAGATTTGGCAGATTAATCCAATTGGTGTTCTTCATTTCTGAAATAAGCTAATTGTGCAAAACATTTATAAAGGACTTCTTGTCATGCTGTGGACTATAATTTCCACTGCTTCTACATTTCTTGAAGCTCGAACATTGCTCTACTATTGGCCATGTCATTAGAGTATATCCATTAAGTTAAGTGACTGGTAGTTGGTCTGTGCCAGTTAGTATCTGTGAGTGTTTGTATGTGCCAACATCTAATTGAAAAGTACACGGTCCCATGCTTGCACTTCAAATGTTTCAGCTCTGTGGGCATATAAAATTAAAAGAATAACACTGCTGGGCTCTTGGCCTAAAAATGCATTTGAGTGGAGAAGCCAGGTGAAATGTAGATAATCCAAATGGTGGTAAATTGGGATTTCTGAAAACTTCTCACTATGAAAGGCTTGCTGTGAGAGGACCAATGTGCAGAATGAGAAAATGCATTAGCTGTTAGGAGTCTATGGGGGTAAAAAAAACCGCCAATGTTACAGCAACTCAATATTAGACCCAAAAGTGTAAAGTATGATTGATCTAACTACTTATCAACTATCTACCTACCTACCAAGCTACTTAATATATAGGGGAATATTCAGTGGCTCTACCAGCCCAACTATAGGTGAGTGGACACAGGGGAGACAGAGTGACCTATAAAGTAAACGTTAAGTCCCAGTATGAGATGACTCTGAATTTGCAATGGGACCTAGAGGAATAGAGGAGTGACATTTTGACTCAAGAAGTCACTCAAACCCCAAATTTCCAAAGCCCTAAGCATCAAGGAGGCAGAAAATGTTTCCTCAACTCTATGCAAAGTTTAATGCCACTATTTATATGTTTTGACACTTCTGACCCATCAATTATGATTCTATTGCCACGTTTTCCATGTATATTTGCGTACCTTCAGGCCCATTACTTGTATACATCAATGTGGACAGTTTTATACCATCATATGGTTGAAATATAAATGTGACATTCTAAGAAAATTATCCCTGATTTTAGGATTATGGCATAAATAACAAGATTTTCTCTTAGTGAATTGAAACTATAAAGAAAGGCACATAGTGATCAGATTTCCACAGTCCTGTTGCTGCTACTGGACACTTGGCTAATTTGAAACAATTCATAGGCAAATATTTGCATTCTTGGGGCATGAGAGTCTTTATCAGAAAATTGGACCTAACAGTTCTGCCCAACCATACAGATTATCTGACAGTGCAATTAGATAATGATTTTTTTCCTAGTACTTTTCTCTCTCTAGATTAATTGTACAGGAGAGTACACAGACAATAACTTGCATCTTTCTTTTTTATTTGTTTTAAATTTAACGTCATGCTTTGATACCAAACAAATCTATCAGCGATGCATACCTGTGAAACCCTGAGTCTCTTAGAGTTTCCTTTTCCTCATAAAGAACAATAGCAATTACAATGAAGCATTGTTAAAACTATTAAATGAGATTTCATATGTGTATATATATGTGTAGCATACATATAGGTATACATATACACTTTGTACATGTTCTTTATACATATATTCTACATAAACACAATTTATTATATATATACATGTATGCATATAAACATACAAAATTTGTACTCTTAGGTAGTATATTGCTTAATAAATAATAATATAACTGTTGCCTTTTAATACCTGATTTTCTTATTATATGCATAATATTGTAAACATTCAAGGTAGCAAGATGTTCAAAGAGAATACACATTCTTGAGTAGTTCAGGGAATAAAATGTTTCTCATCTTTGGAAAGAAGTTTATGATTTGCCATATATTATTCAGAAAACTATCAAGACACATCTAAAATTTGGCTAATATCAAAAGTTTAGTATACTAACAATGAAATATTAGAAAAGGAATACAAATATACAATATCTTTGAAAATTGCACCTCAAAAAGTCAAATACCTGGGAATAAACCTGACCAAGGAAGTGAAAGACTTATATGCTGAGAACTATAAAACATTAGTCAAGGAAATTAAAGAGGATTTAAAGTAATGGAAAGATATTCCATGCTTCTGGATTGGAAAAATTAATATTGTAAAAATGGCCATACTACCCAAAGCAATCTATAGATTCAGTCCAATACCTATCAAATTACCCATGACATTTTTCACAGAACTAGAACAAACAATCCAAAAATTTATATGGAACCACAAAAGACCCAGAATTGCCAAAGCAATTCCGAGGAACAAAAACCAAGCAGGAGGCATAACTCTCCCAGACTTCAGGCAATATTACAAAGCCACAGTCATCAAGACAGTGTGGTACTGGTACCAAAACAGACATACAGACCAATGGAACAGAATAGAGAACCCAGAAATAAACCCAGATACCTACAGTCAATTAATCTTCCACAAAGAAGGAAAGAATATAAAATGGCAAAAAGACAGGTATTTCAGCAAGTATTGCTGGGAATACTGGACAGTTGCATGCAGATTAATGAAAGTGGAACACACTGTCACACCATGCACAAAAATAAACTCAAAATGGCTTAAAGATTTAAATGTGAGACAAGACACCACCTAACTCCTAGAAGAGAACATAGGCAAAACATTCTGATATAAACCTTACAAATGTTTTCTCAGGTCAGTCTCCCAAAACAACAGAAATAAAAGCAAAAATAAACCAATGGGATCTAATCAAACTGACAAGTTTTGCACAGCAAAGGAAACCATAAAAAAAAAAAAAAAACAAAAGGACACATATAGAATGGGAGAAAACAGTTTCAAAAGATGCAACTGACAAGGGCTTAATCTCTAAAATATGCAAATAAGTTATACAACTCAACAGCAAAAAAAGGCACAACCCAATGGAAAAATGGGCAAAAGACCTGAATAGACATTTCTCCAAAGAGGATATACAGATGGCCAACAAGCACATGAAAAAATGTTCAACATCAATGATTATTAGAGAAATGCAAATCAAAACTACCATGAGGTACCACCTCACACTAGTCAGAATGACCATCATTAAGTCCATAAATAACAAATGCTTGAGAGGGTGTGGATAAAAGGGAACCCTCCTGCACTGTTGGTGGGAATGTAAGCTTGTACAACCACTATAGAAAACAGTATGGAGGTACTTTAAAAAACTAAATACAGAATTATCATATGACCCAGAAATCCCACTCTTGGGCATATATCCAGACAAAACTTTCCTTGAAAAAGACACATGCACCCATATGTTCATTGTAGCACTACTCACAAAAGCTGAGATATGGTTAACAACCTTGGAGTTCCCGTCGTGGTGCAGTGGTTAACGAATCTGACTAGGAACCATGAGGTTGTGGGTTCGGTCCCTGCCCTTGCTCAGTGGGTTAACGATCCAGCGTTGCTGTGAGCTGTGGTGTAGGTTGCAGACGTGGCTTGGATCCCACATTGCTGTGGCTCTGGCGTAGGCCAGTGGGTACAGCTCCAATTCGACCCCTAGCCTGGGAACCTCCATATGCTGCGGGAGCAGCCCAAAGAAATAGCAAAAAGACAAAAAAAAAAAACCTAAATGTCCGTCAACAGATGACTGGATTAAGAAAAGGTGGTATATATACAGAATGGAATACTACTCAGCCATAAAAAATAACAAAATAATGCCATTTGCGGCAACATGGATGGAACTAGAGACTTGCATATTAAGTGAAGTAAGTCAGAAAGAGAAAGACAAATACCATATGGTATCACATATCTGGAATCTAATATATGACACAAATGAACCTTTCCACAGAAAAGAAATTCATGGACATGGAGAACAGATTGTGGTTGCCAAGAGGGAGGGGAAGGGTGTAGGAGGGATTGGGAATTTGAGGTTAATAGATGCAAATTATTGCCTTTGGAATGGATAAGCAATGGGATCCTGCTGTATAGCACTGGGAACTATATCTGGTCACTTATGATGGAGCATGATAATGTGAGAAAAAAGAATGTACAGCAAGGGTCACCTTGCTGTACAGCAGAAAATTGCAGAACACTGTAAACCTGCTATAATGGAAAAATAAAAATCATTCCAAAAATAAATAAAATTGATACATAGATAAAATGAAAGTTTAAAATCTTGGAAAATAATGTCACCTGTTGTGCACATTACTGGATCAGAAATCTGTAGGTAATTTCTAACCTTTTCTTTCACCTCTGGAAAGCCTTGAACTTGCTACTCCCTAGTGAAGTGAGTGTGGCCACCTTCATAGGTATGGGCTTCACCAAAAGGAGTAGCTACACAATTCCAATTTTCCTTTCCATTTCCTCCCCTCTTGAGAACCCATTGGGCTGCCAGTTATTAAGAAAGTTAAAGAATAAGAAACCACAAAAATGCCTCAGCCCCCTTCATATAATGCTCTAGAGATTTCTGTGGAGATGAAGATAACCACAGAATGAGGACAACATCTTGAAGTTTTCTGAAGCCAAAACTTGTCCACAGAAAGGATTGATTGTGAAGGTATTCTAAACATTCTTTCTCAAGTTTCCCCTTTGAAATAAAGGAAACTATATCTAGGTTGTGGCTACGGAAAACCCAAGAGTTTTCTTGCATTGCAGTAAACTTCTTTAAGAAGCATTTCTTAACTGTGGGTGTCTGTAGTGCAAGGTGGTGTGTGTGACTTTAAAGGTGAGGTATATCCAATGTTAGATAATTATGTCATTAATTCCGCCTCTTTGAAAATGTAGGAGAAGGGTCTAAAGTAACAGCATAGTATTTGTCCCCCAGAGAAAGGATCCTGCCCCTACAGTTGCCTCAAAGAAGCTTCTTGTTAGCCCTTGTGAATTCCCTGCCCTGGGGAATAACATAGAGAAATCACTGAAAGGATTCTGTAGTGACACTGCTGCGGTATCCTGGGAACTATTGCTAGGTCTCTCTAGTTTGCACTTGATCTCTATTACCAATTTCTGACCTTCAGCAAGCCACTTAACCTTTCTATAATTCAGCTTTCTTAAGTGTAGAACAGGCCCCATAATTTTTGTAACTTAATTCTCCAAATGGAATGTTGTAGAGATGAATGAAGCAATGTTCCCAAGTTACTTAGAGGTCTAGGGTGAAAGTGTGCTGAAATGGAACACGAAGCTAAGTCCTGATCTGCCTTGCATATAGCTGTGCAGGGATACGAGTCTCATGATTTGGATCCAGGGTAGGCAGCACCTGAATGTTAACCTACTCCAGCTCCTAAAAACTCTTCAGGCTGGTAGATCAGTTTGAAGGCACAAGGTCACTGCAAATCACTATTTCAGTCTGTGCTCTTCATTCACAGCCTAAGTTGTCTTTAATAGTTCAGACTACTCCTACTACCTCCACATCTCTCTGCTATATGTTTTCACTGGCTTTTAAAATACCAAACATCCTTTCCCTTTCATTCATTACTTTTGGCATCAATTTATTATACAGTGAACCACTGGTATTAAAAAAGAAAAAAACAAATGCTGTTAAGTATATGCACCTTTAAACGTCACCTAAAATGTAAACTCAAAAGGAAGAATGAAGGAAATCAATAACCACTATGGAAAAAAGTATGGAGGTACCTCAGGAAACTAAATATAGAGCTACCATATGATACAGCAACTGCACTGCTGGACATATATCCAGAGAAAACTTTCACTGAAAAAGATACATGCACCTCTATGTTCATGGCAGCACTATTCACCATAGCCAAGACATGGAAAAAACCTAAATGTCCATTGAAAGATGAATGGATTAAGAAGATATGTTTTATATATATATATACAATGGAATATTATTCAGGCATAAAAAAGTCACATTAATGCTGTCTGGAGCAACATGGATGGATCTAGTGACTCATACTAAGTGAAGTAAGCCAGAAAGTAAAAGACAAATACCATATGATATCACTTATTTGTGGAATCTAAAATATGGAACAGATGATCCTATCTAAAAATAACAAACAAACAAACAAAAAACAGGAACAGATCATGGCTAAGAAGAGCATACTTGGGATTCCCAAGGGAGAAAGGGGAGAGAGTGTGATGGATGGGCATTTGGGTTTTTTTTTTTTTTTTTTTGATGCAAACTGTTATTATTTGGAAATGGACAGGCAATGGGATCCTACTGTACAGCACAGGGAAATGTGTATGATTGGGTCACTCTGTTGTACAACATAACTTGATGTAACATTGTAAATCAACTATACTTTAATAATAAAAAATACTCTCTAGAAAAAAACTATTTAAGGTCAATGTTATTTAATCCACATTACAGTGGTCTGATCTTTAGAAGAAATGTTGACGATAATCACTAGATCAAGTTAGGAAGTCATTTTAATGCCAATGCCCATTTACAGGCTTTGGGGCAAAGTTATATACACTGGCTTCCTGTTTTAGTAACTTCCCAAGAAAATTCTATTTGAAATCTCTTTAATCAAAAATAATCATGGTGCCTAACTCTCTTCTCTTTAGTACCCACCTTTGTCTTCCTCTTGCCTGCTAGTGTCCCTACAGAAGCAAACAGTTATGACCAAAGAAATAGTTATTAGGCAGAGACAGGCTATTGAAATTTAATGTACAGAGATCCCTTACTGGCTTCCCACTGTCCTTAAAATTCCAATTACTCATTCCCTTAGGTAAGAACTGAAGATTGTCAAGATTCAGATATTTATAAATGTGTCAATACTAATATCTTAGATTTTAAGAGAATGAGAAATGATATAGATTAGTTTTGATAAAGGGGAGTATGGGAAATATGTCAGTAATGGTATGATACCAAGCTGGGAATGTTTTAGGGGGTGCATGCATGTAGGGGAAGAAAGGATTTCTTGGAAATAACAAGATAGCACTGGGTATAGAGAAATGATAATGGAAATCAAAAGATTGGAGAGTTCCAATACCAGAGTAACAGGGCTCAATAGTACATCACATGGGCAGGTTAAGGAAGCATAAATGTTCTAAGTGTTAAAGAGAGCTAATAGTTTCATTAAAATATCTGGAAGGATCCACTGGATGAGAGATTAGCACTATTCCATGAGGTTTCAGGAAGCAAAGCCAGAACAAATGGTTGAGTTCTCCTTACTATGATCAATTTCTTTTTGCAACAGAATTTTCCAGTGGCTGCCTGCCTCAGAAGGGAGGAAGAACTCCTATCACTGGAATGTTTAACTTGGGACTGGGTCCAAGTGATGTGGCAATAGAGGAAACTGCAGCACTACAAATGTTGAGTTGGACCAAAAACGTGTGATTAGTTTTTTGTACTGTATAATTCTATGACTTTACCAACTTTTTGATGGCTAATTTAACCTATGTATACTTACACTGGAAGGTGAATGGGAAATAGCATTTACTGTTGCCCTATCAAGAGATGTATATTCTCCATGTTACCTCAGTTAGATGTCTCAATTCTGTGAGGAACTTATCTGTAGTTATAAGGTAAAAAAATAATCTTGGAAATATTAAATAAATTGACTATGCTATATACTTTGCTAGTAGATGTCAGATCCAGGATTTGAAACCAGGCCTTTCCAGCCTCAAAGTCCATGATCTTTTCACTAAGCCATCCTCCTAAGCAGAGGAACTGAACTCCATGCTAGGCTTATGGTGAACTGACTCAACAAACATCCATAATTCCCATGCACCATAAGTACAAATCCATCCTATAGGGAGGAGGCTACATGAAAAAGATATTGAGCATAGGCCACAGGTCTTTGGGGAGCTCTGCTCTGCAGAAGCTTGGAACTCTTCTGTTACTGAAACATCATGTTGAGTGTTTCTTCCACTACTGAATCAAAAAGCAGAAGTGCAAATGGACATTTTTCAACCAAGTGCTGACCCAAGAAAGCAAGTATAAGTCTAAGAAATATCTTGAAAACCACCAGAATGGAAAAAAGAGATTGAGGGTCTTACAAGATATGAATGTTTCCACAGTGATGCCCTACCACTACTAAAACTGTGCATATTAGTTCCAAAGACATTTATTGCTATATCTTGGAAAATTAGAGTAATAAAAATATTAATCTAAGATGACCACAAACATGAATGTCATCACACATTACATAGGTTTCTGTAATGTACAGTCTCAACGTACAATGATGAGGACCAAAAGTCATGCTTGAAATAACATTCATAAGCAATATCATTACCACGGTTTATCAGTAATAACTCATTAAAGTGATGATAGGGATTGCAAGAAATGGAGAATATTAAGCATATGCCTAATTAAGAGATAATTCATTCAATCATTCACTAATACAGCAAATATTTATCAAGTATCTATAATGAGTTTAATGAGTCAAGCTTTATTCTGGGAGGTAGTTAAATAGTAGTGAATAACACAGACAAAATTCCCTCTTCTAACAGATCTTACACAGAAAAGAATAACAATTAAATTTCAATAAATATATAATTTGTTAGATAATAATAACTACTTAAGGAAAAAAAAAATCAAGGACAAGACATACAAAATTGTTGGGTTATATGTAATTTGAGAACAACTGTAGGAGTTCAGGAGTTATCTTCATGGCTTAGCAGTTAACGAATCTGACTAGGATCCATGAGTATGAGGTGTAGGTTGCAGACATGGTTCAGATACCACATTGCTGTGGCTGTGTCATAGGCTGGCAGCTGTAGCTCCATTATGACCCCTAGCCTCGAAACTTCCATATGCCATGAGTATGGTCCCCCCCATCAAAAAAAATTGTAGGAGTTCATGTAGGACTGTAAATAGTTTGTGTTGGCATCAATCATAGTGAAAGTTTTCATAACACACAGGCATTGAGTAGAGATTACAGAAAAGCAATGCCTTAGTACAAAAGCTACATTAGCTCTAAAATAAAGGTCACTCTTGACCTGCCCTAACAATGTTCAGAACAAAGCCTTTACAGAATCCAACTGATTCCAAATAACTTGACTTCATGCCAGAACAAAATTCAACATTATTTAAATGAAAGAAATCACATCTAGCAAACAGTGAAAATCTACAGTATCTGGCATTTGATCAAGAAACATCCATTTCTCAAAGGAGGGAAATTGATCCAAAACAAGGAGATCAAAAATAAAACAATAGAAATAGACATTAAAAAGGATTTGGTAGCAAAGACATTAAAACAGCTGTTCTAAATATACTTAAAATGTGTTCAAAAAAATGAAAAATAAGCATTGTAAAATAGAAAATTCCTGACATAAAGGGAAAAACCCACTGAATGGGATTAAAAGTAGATTAGACACTGTAAAACAAAAGATCCATGAACTTAAAGATGTAAAAAATGAAATGAAGTACAAAAAAGAATTGCAAAAAGACCAAAAAAAAAAAAAAAAGAGTACCAGTCTAACATTTATATAATTGGCATCTGAGGGAGGAAAGAGGCAGAAGAAACTACTATAAAAATAATGGCCAAACATACCCTAAATATGATACTAAGCAGAATAGCATATCCCCCCCACCAAATTCATGTCCATTCAGAACCTGGGAATGTGACTGGATCTGGAAATAGGGCCTTTACAGATATAATCAAGTTAAGATGGGGTCATGTTGTCCAATCCAACTATTTATGTTTTTATAAGAGGAAAATGTGCACACAGACACAGATGTGAAGGTCATGTGCAGATGGAGGCAGAGATTGGAATGATGCATCTATAAGCCAAGGAACCCTAAGGATTTCTTGTAAATATCAGAACTTAGAATAGTCAAAAAGGAGTCTTCTCTAGTGTGTTGAGGGAGTATGGCCCTGCCAACACCTTGATTTTGGACTTCCAGATTTATAACAGTGATAGAATACATTTATGTTGTTTTAAGCCATCTACATTGTCATAATTTGTTAAAATAGCCCTAAGAAATCTAAAAACCCAAGAGTATTGATGAACCTCAATAAGAATAAATAATTAAAAAAAAAAAACTTGCTGAGGGCTATCATAAGCACTAAAAAATAATGGGTGTATACTAAAGGGATACAGAGGCTAACCTAAAAAGCTCCTAATGGCCACAGCTGTAATTATTTGAGCTACAAAATATATAATGTAATTGTGGATTATAACCTAAAATATAATTTAAATATCCATGAGTCCATACTGATAAATACTAAGTAAAATCAGTCAGGCAGAGAAAGAGAAATACTGTCTGATATCACTTATGTGTGGAATCTAAAAAAGACAACAAACTAGTGAATATAACAAAAAAGGAGCAGACTCACAGGTATAGAGAACAAACTAGCATTATCAGTGAGGAAAGGGAAAGGAGGAAGGGCAATAAAGGGGTAGGGGCTTAAGAGGTACAAACCATTGGCACAAAATAAACTACAAGGTTTATATTATACAACACAAAGAACATAGCCAAAATTTTGTAATAGCTACAAATAAAGTATAACAGTAACCTTTAAAACTGTGAATCACTATATTGTATGCCTGTAACTTACATAATACTTTACATCAACTAAACATCAACCAAATTTTTAAATAAATAAAAATAAACAAATATCCATGAGTCCATACTGATATAAGTAAATTACTGGATAAATAAACATCAGAGAACAGACAAATATCTTATACAAAAGAATTCCAAATAATCTATGTAGCTACTGCCCTCTGAAGGGAATGGTGTTTAATTATCCACCCTTTAAGTATTTTCAGTGTTTAGTGATTTGCTTCTAAAAAGTACCATATGGAAGGGAGGAGGAGAAATAAACTTACAGTAGAGAAATCAAGCTAATACTACTTCAGCTAAATGATCAAGGGATAAGTAATGTTCACAGCATATACCCTGGATATGATCTATGGCATGCACCTCTGTTGTCTTTCTTTCAAAGCCCCAGTTCAGCAATAATAAACTCATCAGTCAAACCCAAATTGACGGACAATCTACAAAAGATCCGGACAAGTACTACTTAAGGTAACTAAACCAAGGCAAGTTAAGAAATTGTTACAATCCAGAAGATGCTAAGGAGATATGATGACTATACATTAGGTAGTATTGTGGTGGAAAACAAAATGTTACAGGAAAACTAACAAAATCTGAATAAATATAAAATTTAGTTAATAACTATGAATAAATATGGGTTTATTGGTTGTGAAAAATGTATGACAATAATGTTAATAATAAGGTAAAGCTAAGTGCAAGGAGTATAAGAAGAATTTTCTATACTATCTTTTTGTAACTATTCTGTAATTCTAAAAAGAATTCTTTAAAAGTTAATTTAAAAGAATATCTGGGAGTTCCTGTCGTGGCACAGTGGAAATGAGTTCAACTAGGAACTATGAGGTTGTGGGTTCGATCCCTGGCCTCACTCAGTGGGTTAAGGATCTGGTGTTGCCATGAGCTGTGGTGCAGGTCACAGATGCAGCTTGGATCCCGCATTGCTATGACTCTGGCATAGGCTGGCGATGACAGCTCTGATTAGACCTCTAGCCTGGGAACCTCCATATGCCACGGGTGCGGCCCTAAAAGACAAAGGACCCCCCCAAAAAAAAAGAAAAGAAAAGAAAAGAAAAAGAATATCTGAGAAAAAGACATTACATACAGGGTGACAATGATAAGGATAACAGCAGATTCTTATTAGAAACCATGAAAGACAGAAAAGAGTGGAGTGACAGCTAAGCACTGAAGGGAAACACAGTCAATCTAAAATTCTTTACCCAATACATTTTTTTTCCTACTGTAGCATGGTGACTCAGTTACAATTAAAAAACAAAAATAAAATTAAAAGAATAAACTTGAAATACGACATTAAAAAAAAACAACAAAATTCTTTACCCAGTGAAGATATCTTCAAAATTGAGGGCAAAATACAAATGTTTCAGACAAACAAATATGAAGTAATTCATTACCTTTGTATCTATACTACCAAAAAATGTAACAATACTTCAGAAGAAAAAAATCACACCAAAATTTAGATCTACATACAGAAATAATCATTTGCAGAAATGGTAAAAATGTGATAAGTATATAATTTTCGACATGTTTAAAAGATAATAGATGTTTTAAAATCAAGACTTAAAACATTGTTTTGTGGGGTTTAAAATACATGTAGACATAAAATGTATACTCATAATAACACAAATGATGGAGGGTGGAGAGTTTATTGTTACAGGTTCCTGACATTATATATGAAGTAGTTTGAAGGTAGGTTATGATAAGTTAAAGATGTATATTTTAAACCCTAGAATAACCCATACTGAAAATAAAACAAAATTAAAAACAATTACAACAATTAAACCCAAAGAGATATGACTAAGAAGTCAAGAGTAAAGATAAAATGGAATCATTAAAGAAAAAAATCAACTAATCCAAAATAAGTCAGCAAAGGAAACAAAAAAGGAACAAAGAGCAGATGATAATAATAGAAGACAAACAGCAAGATGGTATATATCAATTCATATCAATAAATTAATTTAATCATTTAAAAACTTCATTAGACACAATAAAAAGCAATACCATTATGTGCTGTCTAAAAGATGACCACTTTAAATATAAAGACAGATTTCACGCTAACACTAATTGAAAAGAAGATTGAGTGACTACATTAATATCATTCAAAGTAGACTTTAGAGCAAGCAATATGACTAGATTTAAATAACTATTGCATAAATACAAAAGGATAAATTCATCAAGAAGGCGTAACGATTCTCAAAATACCAGAAGCAAAAATACGAATTGAAAGGAGAAACAGAAAAACCCATAATTATGTTGGAGATGTTACTGCTCCTCTCACATAACTGACAGAACAAGGAAACATGAAATTACTATAGAAGTCTTGAACAGCTGTATAAATAATTGGACCTAATCAACATTTATTGAAAACTTCATTAACAGCAGAATACTCACGGAGCACTTATCAAGGTAAACTATGAGTCATAAAATAAGTCTCAATAAATTTAAGAGAAATGAAACCATGCAATATATATTATCTACCTATAGTAAGTTGAACCAGAAATCAGTAACAGAAAGATATTTGGAAAATCCTCAAATATTTGGAAACGAGACAGTGTACTTTTATATAAGTCATGGGTCATAAAAGAAATCAAAAAGGAAGTTCAAAAGGATTTTGAGCTGAATGAAAATGAAAACATATATATCAAAATTTGTAAGATGCTGCTAAAATAGTGCCGAAAGGGGCATTTATAGCATTAAATGTTTATATTAGGAAAAAAGGAAGTTCTCAAATCAGTAATAAAAGCTTCCATTTTAAGAAACATAAAAAAATGAGGAAATTAAGTGTAAGTAAACAGAAATATATAATGAAGAGTAGAAATAGATCAAATAGAAAATATCAAGTGGATAATCCTATAAATCACCAAAATCTCTACCCATTGGGAGCATTTTCTCTCACATTGTCTTTTCAGGGTCACTGCTGACTGTGGCTATAGTACAATAGCTATTCATTTTCATTTGGTGAAACTGTCCACCCTGAGAAGCAAAATTGACTATTTCTCTCTTCTACCAACCATACATAAGAAACTCTCCCCTAATGTGGTCATAGGTGTGAGCTGACAGAGAGGCAGTAATAAAACCGCCATATTACACAGGATTATGGACCACCTACTCATGTGGCTTTCTTATACCTTTCAGCTGTACTGCTACCAGTCCCAGATGTACCAATATTGTTTTACAAAGAATTGCTGCTGGATAAGCTTAATACTATAAATTTATAAGTCTGATAAAACTCAGCTCATGATGAGCACTTTTAACCATATTTTCATTTGCTCTCCCATGGTCAGATGCTTCATTTCTAACAGAGTCCTACTGCACATTTAGAGCTGCTTTTTGAATTATGTATAATTTTCAGCTGCATATGACATGGCCTTGTTCCAGAACTCTAGCTGTCTATATTATGATTCTCCCATTGAGACTTGTCATAAATTCCACATAACTTCTTTTTTTTACCATAAATATTTCTGTTTCATAGGATTTACCAGGTCCTGTGGCCTAAGAGGCAGGGCTGCTTGTACTACAGCATGGGCCAGCTGCAAAGCCCTTTCCTGATTTGAGTCCCACTCAACATAGGCAGCCTTTAATGTCACCCATATGAGTCAAAGCCATACCGAGAAATGTAAAATATCATGCTTCCAGAACCAGAGCAAGCATAATGCTTCCTGATTACTACTAAAGATGTCAGAATTTAGCCTTTACAATGAAGGAAGAGTTCCGGCATGCCTTTGACAACCTGATATCTCCCCAAAACCTGGTGTTATGGACCCCTATATAGGTATATCTCATTTTGTGGCTCTTCACTTTATTGAGCTTCACAGATATTTCATCTTTTATAATTGAGTCTGTGGCAACCCTGTGTTGAACAGGCCTATTGATACCATTTTTCCAACAGCATTTGTTTACCTCATGTATCTGTTTCATATTTTGGTAATCCTCTCAATATTTCAAACATTATTATTATAATTATTTTTATTATTATTATATCTGTTATGGTGATCTGTTATCAAGTGGTCTTGATGTTCCTTTTGTCATTGTTTTGGGGCACCATGAACCACACCCCCATATGAAATGGTAAAGGTAATCAATAAATGTTGTGTGTGTTCTGATTACTCTAGTGACCATTCATTCCCCCACCTCTCTCCCTCTCCTCAGGCCTCCCTATTGCCTGAGGCACAATATTGAAATCAGACCAATTAATAACTCTACAGTGGCATCTAAGTGTTCAAGTAAAAGAAGTGTCATGGAGTTCCCGTCGTGGCGTAGTGGTTAACGAATCCGACTAGGAACCATGAGGTCGCGGGTTCGGTCCCTGCCCTTGCTCAGTGGGTTAACGATCCGGCGTTGCCGTGAGCTGTGGTGTAGGTTGCAGACGCGGCTCGGATCCCGCGTTGCTGTGGCTCTGGCGTAGGCCGGAGGCTACAGCTCCGATTGGACCCCTAACCTGGGAACCTCCATATGCCGCGGGAGCGGCCCAAGAAATAGCAACAACAACAACAAAAGACAAAAGACAAAAAAAAAAAAAAGTGTCATACATCTCTCATTTTAAATCAAAAGATAGAAATTATTGAGCTTAGTAGGAAGGCATGTGAGAAGCTGGGATAAGCTGAAAGCTGTGCCTCTTGAGCCAAACAGTTGTAAATGCAAAGGAAAAGTTCTTAAAGGAAATTAAAAGTGCAACTCCAGTGAACACAAATGATAAGAAAGCGTAACAGCCTTATTGCTAGGAAGAAAGTTTTGGTGGTCTGGATAGAAGATCAGATCAGCTACAATGTACCTTTAGGCCAAGGCCCTAAGTCCCTTCAATTCTGTAAAGGCTGAGAGCTGTGAAGAAGCTGCAGAAGAAAAGTTGGAAGTTAGCAGAAGTTGGTTCATAAGGTTCAAGGAAAGAAGCCATCTCTACCACAAAAATGCAAGGTGAAGCAGCAAGTGCTACTGTAGAAGCTGCAACAAGTTATCCAGAATTTCTAGCTAAGAAAATAAATTGGCTACACTGAACAAAATGTTTTTGATGCAGAGGAAACAGCCTTCTATTGGAAGAAGATGTCATCAAGGACTTTTATAGCTAGAGAGGAGAAGCCAATGTCTGGCTTCAAAGCTTCAAAAGACAAGCTGACTCTCTTGTTAGGGGCTAATGCAGCTGGTGATTTGAAGTTGAAGCCAATGCTCATTTAACATTCCAAAAACCCCAGGGCCCTTAAGAATTATGCTAAATCTACTCTGTGTTCTATCAATGAACAACTAAGCCTGGATGCCAGCACATCTGTTTACAACATGGTTTACTGAACATTTTAAGCTCACTATGGAGAAATTTTGCTCACAAAAAAAGATGCTTTCAAAATATTACTGCTCATTAACTATGTAGCTAGTCACCCAAGAATTCTTATAGGGATGTAGAAGACTAATGTCACTTTTATGTCCTAACACAACATCAATTCTACAGTCCATGGATCAAGGAGTAATTCCAACTTTTAAGCCTTATTATTGAAGACATACATTTTATAAGTCTATAGCTGCCTTAGATAGTGATTCCTTTGATGGATCTGGGCGAAATCAGTTGAAAAACCTCTGGAAAGGATCCACTATTCTAGACTGTAGTAAGAACATTTGCAATTCATGGAAGAGGTCCAAATATCAACACTAACAGGATTTGGGGAAAAGCTGAGTCCAATGCTCACGGATGAGTTTGAGAGTTTCAAAAATTCACTTGAGGAAGTGGTGGAGCAGATGTGGTGGAAACAGAAAAAGGACTAGAATTAGAAGTGGAGCCTGAAGATGTGACTGAATTGCTACAATCTAATGATAACATTTTAACAAGTGAGGAGTTGCTTCTTACGGCTGAGGGAAGAAAGTAGTTTCTTGAGATGGAATATACTCCTGGTGAAGATGCTGGGAACACTGTTGAACAACAAAGGATTTAGAATATTACATAAACTTAGTTGATAATGCAGCATCAGGGTTTGAAAGGATTGACTCCAGTTTTGAAAGAACCTCGACCGTGAATAAAATGCCATCAAACAGCATTACATGCTACAGAGAAACTGCTCATAAAAGGAAGAGTCAATGGCAAACTTCACTGTTGTTTTATTTTAAGAAACTGCCACAGCCAAGCCACCTTCAGCAATCACCACCCTTATCAGTCAGCGGCCATCAACATCGAGGCAAGACCCTCCATCAACAAACTTGCTGAAGCTCAAGTGGTGGTTAGAATTTTTTTAGCAATAAAGTGTTTTTTAAATTTAGGAATGTACATTTTTAGACATAATTATAACACTTAAACTACAGTACAGTGTAATCATAACTTTTAATGCACTAGGAAACCAAAAAATTTGTGCTACTCACTATATTACAATATTCACTTTATTGTACAGACCTGGAGTGAAACCCACAATATCCCCAAGGTATTCCTGGTTTTTATATGGGATATCTCCCATTTACTAGTGTTTATGTGTCTTTGTTTCTTATCAAGATACCAATGTCTGGTGGCCAGGAGAGGAAGTAGAAATAGGTTCTGAAGGAGGGAATATTTGGCTTTACTAGAAACCTGTAGGCTACTTCTGTAGGCCCAGATGACTCAGGGATGTTTGACTTTCAAGGTTTTCTAGTTAGCTGACCCAGATGTGCCACCCAAAGCATTAGGATCCCACTCCTTCTTCACCAGGATCCTGACCTTTGTACAGAAGTCTTGCTGGGCCTGAGAATTCAGCTGTTCCAGGAAATGTCTGCTACCCTGATAACTAAATACTGGGCTCAACCTTCACCTTTTCTACTCTCCAGCTTCAGGACAGTCTTTTAAAATGCTGTGGTGCAGGCTCTCTAACTTTTCACACTTTGCTTTAAATTGGTCATTAATCATCTCTGCCTTTGATTGTCCTTCTCAGTTGCTAAATTGCACTCAGCAACAGCCTTCCAATTTCACTGTCCTTTTAATTACTCATTCCTCTGAAACTCTCAAAGGCCTGAGGATATTGAGCTCACCAGTGCATTTCCTTATATCCATATCCCTTCTCAGTTCTCCACTAATGAAAGCTTTAATATTTGTACTACTGCCAAATGCTGGCTCTCCCAAGACTCCATGAATGACTATGATGGGTTCTCATTGCTGGTCAACCAGTAAGTGCTCCAACTCCCAAGTCCCATTTTAGAACCTATCTCCTTATAATCCTTCATACCAATTCTATAAGTTGAGGTTCCCTGGAAAACAAACTCTCAGCAATGGAGACCTGCATGCAGAAAATGAATACTCTCAAGAACACCAAATGCAAGGGAATAAGGATTGGGCAGAAAGGAGATACTGAGGTGGTAGAGTCACAAAAGAGACCTTAAACAATGCCAAGCAGTATTGCAAAACTGGGATGGCCCTTCAGAGAGCTCCCAAAATGCGGCAAGGCCAGCAGGCTTTTTGGCTTCCACACAATGTGGCCTATTTCCAGGGAGGAAGCATGAACTTTTGTGAGGCAGCTCCTTTCCACGGAGGGCAGTTCAGTTGTGAGCTCTTAGCAGGCAACCTAGAAACTGGTGAAATGAATGCATCAGTCCTGAAGAGGAGTCTGGCAGCCAAGGTCTGGTTTAAGACCTTGATTCCAGAAAGAAAAAAAAAAAAAAAATCAAGAAATCAATGCCAAACTTATATCCATTAAATCGATTCAAGTCAGTAAACCAAACATCTGATTAAGGAGGTAGGAGTTAAATTTTCAAATGACATGAAATTAAACAAAATTAAAATCAGAGGTACAAATAGAGGTGGCACTTGATTCACAGAGTAGCATTACTCTGCTGAAATGAAAGCTGCTTCTTTTCTCCAGCCGTCTACCTGAGCCTTGTCCTCCTGAACATATCTCAGTTTCCTCTGGATGCCCTAGGATGCTGTGAAAAATGAGACCATATTAACATAATAAATCCTGTTTTACAGCTTTCACTCTGCCTGCTTTTTGTTTTGTTTTTGTTTGTGGGCCCTCTGAAATAGTCTTGTTATTTCTCAAGGTTCCAGAAGTATCTCATCAACAAATCCACTTCATAATCTTTCTTTATTTCCTAGTACTTCCTGGTGTGGTCCATGGCTAAGCCACCCACTGCTTATAAAAAAAACCAGTTATGTATCTTGTCACTGCTTCTGAGGCCTACGATTGTTCAATTGCTGATATTCCACTGCCCCTGGTCCATGAATCAGAGATGGCAAAATCAGTCTTCAGGCTTCCACTATGTTCCCTGCAGAAGCAGGAACAAGGTATATTTCCCCACTGTGTCCCACCCCCAACATAACTGGAATGAAAGTAGTATTACCTTTGCTCAGAGCACAGTGCTTTGTCTTTCCTTTCTTCCCACTACCACATATGACCACTGAAATGTCATTAATGGTGACTTAGAAAGGAATAAACTCATCCTCTCTCTATCTGTGGTAGGCAAAATAACGGCTCTTCACAAAACGTCTATGTTGTAACCTTGGAAGCTATGAATATGTTATATTTCATGGCATGGAGGAATTCAGATTGCAGGTGGGATTAAGGTTGCTAATTACCTCTCCTTAAAAAGAAGATTATCTGAGTTCCCGTCGTGGTGTAGCGGAAGCAAATCTGACTAGGAACCATGAGGTTTCGGGTTCGGTCCCTGGCCTTGCTCAGTGGGTTAAGGACCTGTCATTGCCCTGAGCCGTGGTGTAGGCCTCAGACACAGCTTGGATCTGGCGTTGCTGTGGCTCTGGCGAAGGCCGGCAGCAACAGCTCTGCAACAGCTCCATTAGACACCCTAGCCTGGGAACCTCTATATGCCACAGGTGCGGCCCTAAAGACAAAAGACAAAAAAAAAAAAAAAAAAAAAAAAAAATTGGTTTGTCTTTATAAGCCTAGTTTAGTGCCATTTTTGCTAAATAAATCAATGCCAATATTTTCCTAGGACCTAAGTCTATAAATAGCACAGATTTCAATGTAGTTTTATGTTTGTTCCACACCAAATTTTCTAAACTTCATCTTCATAATTTTTGTTCTATGTGTATACTACTGTATATTAATATTTTACTTAAGGAAATTACTTCAATTTATAATTGAAAGAAAACTGTATGTATTACTATATATATCATATATATTACTATATATATGAAAAAACTGTATATATTACTATCAGAAATTTAAAAATACTATCAATTACTGGAAATAGAAAGTAACTACATATATAATTGTAATAAAAATAAGCCAGTGACATTTTTGCATGAGGGAATTTTGAGCCGTAATACTACTCTCTTTTTGTTAAAACAGGTAATTAACAGGTATTAGAGAATTACTAAAGAACATACAACTTCATACTAAACCTTCTTCTTCCAGAAGCTAATCTGAAGGATTGAAAGGATGTTAAAAAAGGAAATGATGTTACTATGTGATTTAATATACTTTATTATCATGTCTGGGTGCCTTAACTAAAATGACCTCAGTGATGTCAGTGTTTTGGAAATGACATTTAGGATCATTTAACCTTGCTTTTTAACTGGTTCCTGTCATGATTGTCCAGCAATACTACTACACTGCCTTACTTTAACTCTACAAGGGAATGGTCTTTATCAAGCAGCTTGTACTCCTTTACAAGGTTCATATATACATTTAAATTTTAGTTTCATCTACCACAGAGTAACCCAAAGCTAGTTCTTCTTCTGATAAAACTTCTAGAATAAATTCAAACCATAGAAACCAGCCTTTTACTTATGAGGAATCACTATATTCTTTCTTGGCATCTGCCATCATTGTTCTGTCCAATCTTGGCTTGTCCATACAGCCTCAAAATTGTTACTTAGGCTTTGGTAGCCTAGGATTCCCTCAGAACAATGTCTCTACTCTAGTTCCTTGCTACTCTAAGTGTGGGCTGGGAGTGTGTGTTAGAAAGTGCAAATGTTCAGTCTTCACCTGATGAGTCTTGCTGAATCAGAATCTGCATTTTAACAAGATGCTCAGGTGTTTCTCAGAGTTTTTTTGTTTTTGTTTTTTAATATGAAGTAGTGACTGAGATCAGTTTTAATTGTCCTAGGTGATTCTAATATGATACTAGTATTAAAAATGACTAAAACACTTTCAATGAACAATTGGTTTGGACTCCAGGTTTTTGCCCTTGGCTCCCTAAGATCAGCCAAATACTGATGTATGCAGTCCCCACTAAAACATGTTAGGCCTGGTGAGCCTTGCTTATTTTCTTGTATCAGTTGTCCTGTGTTAAGGGAAAGCAGCTGATCAGCTTTCCCCTCTAAACAATCTATGGAAGAAACCAGATGACTGATGCAGCATGGTAGCAGTATGGTGCTTTTTCATCACTACCATCAAAACCAGCTATATCTATCATTGTTAAGTATATTAAGTTTCAGCATTAATAGATTTCAATTTTGTTTAGAACTACTAGCCTAGGGAGATGGGATTAAGATGGCAGAATACAAAGACTGGAGCTCAACTTCTCTCCTAAAAACAACAAAATTCACAACCAAATGCTAAGCAATCTTCAACCAAATGGACGAGAAACTTTCATAAAGATATCCTACTCCTGAAGACAAAGAGGAGGCCACATCAAGAGGGAGGAGGGGTGATTACTTGTTATAAGTAACCCCATACCTCCTGGGTGGGAAGCCCCACAGACTGGAAAGTAACTGTTTCACAGAGACTTACCTACAGGAGTTTGAGAGTTCTGAGCCCCACATCAAACCCTCATATGCAGGGATATGGCACTGGAAGAAAGAGCCCCTGGAGCATCCGGCATTGAAGGCCAGTGTGCACAGGAGCTCCATAGGATTGGGGGAAACAGAGGCCCCATTCTTAAAAGGCACACACAGACTTTTGCGTGCACTGGGTCCCAAGGCAAAGCAAAGTCTCCATAGGAATCTGGGTCAAACCTGACTGCAGTTCTTGGAGGACCTCCTGGGAAAACAGGGGTGAATGTGGCTTGTTGTGGGGGAAGAACTTTGGAAGCAAAGCTCTTGGGAATATTCAGCAGCCATGCCGTTCTCTGGAGGCGGCCATTTTGGGAAAATCTGGACCCACCCATCAGCTCAGCACTGAGAAAGCCCAGGGCAAACATAATCCAGGTGGGATTACAGCCCAGCCCATCAATAAACAGGCTGCCTAAAGACCCCACAGGCACACAGCCACCTCTAACCCCACCCAGAGACAAAGCCCCACCCACCAGAGGGATAGAAATCAGCTCCACCTACCAGGGGGCAGGCATCAGCCCCTCCCATCAGGAAGCCTACAGCAAGCCCCCCTACCAACTTCAGCCACACGGGGGGCAGATATCAGAAGTAAGAAAGGCTACAACACTATTGTCTGTAAAAAGGTCATCACACCAAAAACCTATAAAAATAAAAAGACAGAGAACTATAACTCAGATGAGGGAGAAAGAAAAAACTCCAGAAAAACAGCTCAGTGATCAAGAGATTCTCAGCCTCCAGGAAAAAGACTTTAGACTGTTGATGCTGAAGATGATGTAAGACATTGGAAATAAACTGGAGGCAAAGATGGATAATTTACAGGAAACCCTGAGCAAAGAAATACAAGATTTAAAACTTAAGCAAGAAGAGATGCAAAATACAATAACTGAAATAAAAAATTCATTAGAAGCAGCCAACAGCAGAATACAGGAGGCAGAGGAATGAATAAGCGAGGTGGAGGACAGACTAGTAGAAATCGCTGATGCGTAACAGAAAAGAGAAAAAAGACTGAAAAGAAATGAAGAGAGTCTCAGAGAACTCTGGGACAACGTAAAACACACCAACATCTGTATCATAGGGGTGCCAGAAGGAGAAGAGAGAGAGAAAGGGACAGAACTGCTAGCCTATTTTCTCTTTCTAAAATAATTTTAGACACATAAACGAAATGGTTTTCATAAAAACTCTAACTCTATCCACAAGGAGAGAACTTTGTCATTGTGGAATTTTAGACATAACCAGAATGTATTCAAATAACACTAAGAGTGAAAAAAAAAAAAACTGTTTGGGAACAAGTAAGTAAGTTTATTTTGGAAGAATCTGCCTCCCATAAATAACTTCCTACTATCCCATGTACATGTTTATCCCGCCACATAGCCTGGATTTGCCTATGCTCTCAGACAACCTTGGTCTTCATCAGAATTCTTTACAAACATGTGCCTCAGAGGACATTTGGCTCACTACCAAGTGTCATACTTGCTGCTTCTCTACTACATCCCCTGGAATCTACTATTGATGCCTTCAGCTAAATCCCAACTTTTAGTTGTATAAACCTCTGACCTTGTGGTTTTCATCTACTCCTGCCTAGTTTTCCTTCTGGATCCCTAACCCTTTGTTCCACAGATTCCCTGTCTGGGCCTCTGGAATAATAATAATGACCACTACATGCTAGATGTTGCTAAGAAAACAACAAATGTCCAGATATCATCCCATTTTCTCCTCAATGATTTTACAGATGAGGAATCTGAGGCATAGAGAGATTTATATAATTGGCTGTATAGGCCACTTTTTGCCAGATTATGCTGTCATGACAAACTACCCCAAGTTCTAGTGGCTAACAACACAGGCTCAAGACAAATGTCAGCTGTATGTCTACTTGACATTGGCTCTCCCTACAAGTCTTCTTTATTTTGGGATCCAGACTGAAGGAGCAGACACCATATGCAACATGCCCTTCTTATGGTAGAGGGAAAAGAACGATGAAGAAAGAAATGATTGAATGCATTTCAATCCTCTATTTGGACATGATTTTCATTATTTCTGCTCATATTTTATTGTCCAAGCAAGTCAAACAGCCAACCCTGACATCCCTGGGTAGAAGGGCACTCTTACAGAGAAGGCTCTGAAGGAAGGACTCAGGAGAGAGAGGCAGATAATATTTTAAGCAAATAACATAACCACAATTGTTCACAGTCTCACAGGCAGAAAGAGGAAAACCTGGGGTTCATATCCTGCTGTTTGACCCTCAACTATTGTGCCATGGTACTTCCATTTTCCTTTCTCTTTTTGCTGATTTCAAATATTTAACCTTTACTTTGTCTGGCTCCATGGTCCTTGCCTGTCCCTTCTTGATTTAGCTGTTCTCCTCAGATATAATTTCTGGTTTGAGTGAATTATATTCTTGACAAATAGGTCTTCAACTTAGCTGAACTGCAGGTCCCTGCCATATAATCGGCTTGGTTCCCCTGCTGCCCAAGTTCAGGATAACTTTTAATCTATTTCTCCAGCTTTTAACTCTACAGATCAAATAAGGCATTCCCATCCTCAATATGGTGGAAACAACTTTCTTACTGCTGTAAGGAAATTCATAGGGAACAAATTTTAGCAGCTTGGTCTTAAAACCTTAAGAACTATACTTAAACTTGGACAAAAAACTTTTCAGGATGATCTCCTGTCAAGAAACAAATCCTTTCTTATGGTGGTTAAACTCACTCTATAGGAAGCATTGTTTATTGCTGGTTTCAGAGCAGTGAGTTAGGGAGATTCTGTCAACACACCCAGATCATCTCAGGCTGATTTAGCCCCTCCAAAATCTACTCACTCATGTCATCTTTCATCACTCATAGAGAGAAGCCACAGATTTAAAGCTTCCTGCCTCTTTTGCCCATGTGTGATAACAGCAGAATCTTACAGGCTTTACTTCCAAACAGACAATATATTTTGTTGTTACGAGATCCTGTTCAATCATGCATCACCCACATTTAACTAACTATAAGTGAAGGCTGAGGTCCCCTTTTGTGGGTACCAGTTTGGATCCAGTTTTTATATCAGCATTTGAGAAAGTAACATGCTGACTTCATTTTTTTCAAAGATGCTATTGGAAAAGCAAATAAATAGTAGGCTAAAACTGTCTTTGTTACAAGCTCTTGGCAGACTATGACCTCCCTGTATTACCTTTTAAGGAACTATGTTTACTTTCTCCAGTTACATATCAACTATTCCCTGAGGGGTCCTCTCTATAGTTAGCAATGTACTAAATCGTATGTCTATTATAGACAATGAAAGTAAGACAGAATATGTACATAAAAGAATAATTTATAGAGTTACAAACTCAAAGCTTCTTTCCAGAGAGCAGTTATTTCCATATTAACCTACCTCCTAATAAGCTCTTATTCATATATTAAGATTGAGTATCTCAGTAACTATCATCTCAATATATTTTTCTTACTTGATGGTTGTAATATATGAAATCATGATGAGGCATAAAAAACACTATTTAATGTTTTTCAATAATTTCTTTGCCTCTTGACTTAAAAACATATATTAGAAAGAAGCCTCAAAGCTAGAATAAGACTTTTCTTTATGAATCATAATTAGATGTTCTCCGTATGTGCCTACTATTAATTTACATTATATATTTTTGTGTAAATAAAAGAGGAAATGAAAATTAGGAAATGTGATTCCGACCAAAGAATGGTTCTCCTCAATTCCCTCCAAATTTAAGAATGTGGGGAGTTCCCGTCATGGTACAGTGGTTAGCGAATCTAACTAGGAACCACGAGATTGTGGGTTCAATCTCTTGCCTTGCTCAGTGGGTTAAGGATCCAGTGTTGCTATGAGCTGTGGTGTAGGTCGCAGACACGGCTCGGATCCCACCTTGCTGTGGCTCTGGTGTAGGCTGGTGACTACAGCTCCGATTGGTCCCCTAGCCTGAGAACCTCCATATGAAAGAATATGGTATTATTACCTCAACACGTAACAAAGAAGCAGTGCCCATTTAGACTTGGCAATCATGGCTTTAGTCCTGCTGTAGCTTTATAATTTTCTGTGTAAGTAGCAATCACTGTAGTAGTTTTGATTAAATGATTACCCATAGGTCTGCTCTTGAATGAAATCACAAATGTTCTCTGGAAAAATTCAAGTAGACACTATAAACTTGGACAATTTCTAGGATGTGAGTATGTTCCAAGTGGCATAATGTATTAGTAATAGCAATGATCTGTGACTCAAACATACTAACATATTTCCTATAAAGAAGAGAAACTAGCTTCTAAACTAAAAATGATGGGGAAAAAAAAAAGCAAAATAAATTTTTTTGGTGTAAGGAAAGAACTTGGTGAAGTTCAACACTTTCTCATCTTCCATACTTGTAGAAAGCAGGGTAAGTATGTATAAGCTACTATGGTATACCTGAGCCAGAAAGGGACAGCTTAGGAGGAGATTTAGAAGGCCAGAAAATTTTGTCTTCTTTCTTTTCAGTCTCTACCACTTTTTTTCTTTGAATAAGACAAAAATAATTTAAATATCAGATATGGAAAACTTCACAAATCTTGTTTTTAATTTTTATGCTCTAACTGATGAAAGAACTTTATTTCTAAAGTACTACTCTGTACTTTGACTACATTGTCTTCATTTTAGATTTTCATCCTTATAAGAAACTAGCAAGGCAGAGTCCAAAGTTTCAAAGCATGATGAAACAATGTTTTTCCAAAAATATCACAACTTAAAAATAAATTACTCATGTTGCAACAGAACAAAGGGTGGGGGAAAAATGTAATTGTAATGTATACATGTAAGGATAACCTGACCCCCTTGCTGTACAGTGGGAAAATAAAAAAATAAAAATAAAAAATAAAAAAAAAATAAAAAAAAATTAAAATTTAACTTTTGCAATTTGATGGTTTTAAAGGCATACTCTATATTTTGCTTGGGAAACAGCAAAGTTATGCAAATTTCTAAGTATTAGACTGTTCTAGAACTTCTGACCTTAGCAAAGCCTAAAATGATATTGATTATAGCTTAAAAATTCAAAGGAATACAGTGAAGGGACATTAATTTATGACACTGATATCAAAAACAATTTTCTTTTGAAAGTTGTGTTTTTTTGTTTTTTTGGTTTTTTTTCACAAATACAAATACAAAATATACAGGTTGGGTTGATACTTTATTTGCATACCATAGAATAAATGTTTACTTTGGGTTAGATATAGAAAATGTTTTTCTTCATTAAGGCATAAACACAATGAACATTTATATAATGATATCCTATCCAAAAACTAAAAACAAATAAGACAAACTCAGTAGGTTTTAGGAAAGAAATGCTTGGGGACTACATTGTCATTCTGGCTTTGCCATTAATTAGCTCTGTGATTAGCCTATTGATTTCAGGAAACTAACTTGTATACTTCTGCTTTCTTTCCCATCTGTAATGGAAGAGGGAGCCTTATGATTAGGGATCCCCATTGTTCATTCCATCTCTAATTTGGATTCTATTACTCTAAGCCCTCCATAGGGATATGGCACAGTTGGGGATTGAACAGAGGCCTAAAATCTCCAGGAAAATAGAATGTCTTAGATTAGTTAAAGAATAAATGGAAAATTTTCAGTAAATTGTTCCTTAATGGTAGAAAGGAAAGCAAGGTCAGCGGTGTAGGAGATAAGGATAGAAAGGGGCTGACCAAGAGTGGAAGTGAAAGAGAACATTTCTTATAGATGTCACCAACAATTCTTGAAAGAATATCAGCAAGACTCTTTGTAGCAAATGACCTTTCTTCCCTAACATTGGTGATAACTTGCCTCTAGAGGATGGACAGGCTGAATGTGTATGGCATCCAGCAGAGGGCAATGAAGGACAGGATGACATAACTCTGCTACTTCATATTGACCTAACCCTTGTAGTTTCCAAAGCATCTCTCCCATATTAGCTACTGTTTCTTCCCAATAACCCTACTGTTAAGTGGGAAAGAATACAATAGTGTAGCACATAGGTTTTAGAGTCAGAGAGTCTGGGTTCAAATCCCTATACCATCCCTTTTGGTTAGTATACTTTAGACTATCCATTCTTTTAACAAACATGTGTTGAATCTGCTATGCTAAACACTGAGAATATAGTAAACAGGCAATAGAGTAAATGATTTTAGATTGTGAAAAGTGTTACGAATACAATAAAATGGGGTAATGAAATGGAAGTAATGGGGGTGGGGCTAATTGAGATCAGGTTTTAGGAAAAACTACTCTTTAGAAAGTGTATGAGAAGAAGGAGTCAGACACATAAAGAACTGTTGGAAGAGTGCTCTCAGAAGAAAAAGCATATGCAAAGGCCCTGTGGTGGGAAAGAGCTTACCTGTACCAGGCAAAGCAATTCATCCAGTGTCCCTGAGTGCTATGAACAAGGGGCAAATTACTGCATGATGAAATAAAGGAGATAATTAGGGACCAGAATATGTGTGAGACTTACAGGGCATGAGAGGACATTCAGATTTTCTCAATGCTACCAAACCACTGGAGGTATTTTTGCAAATAGCATGACATTATTGATGATTTTAAAAGATCATCTTTGATACTCTAACAAAATGGACTGAAAAATAGTGAGAGTGGAAACAAGGTCTAGTTATGAAATTATTTTGGTTGTCCAGCCTTACCTTTCTTATTTGTTAAATGGAGATAATAAAAAAATATATCACAGATAATTTTAAGAAATGAGAAATGACAAATTAGCAAATACACAATTCTAGCAAATAGTGAACACTCAGTAAATAGAAATTGTCACTGTCTTCCATTTACACACAAAAAAACTGGCTCTCTTAGAGGTTATACAGCCAATATCCATAGCTGGCCAGAGCTTGAATCCAAGTTGGAGAATTCTAAAACAAGTGTAAGTCTGTATGCACATGATCAGAAAAAGATAACTTGAATTTATATTTCAATTCAACAAATGTTTCTGAGACATATAATGTGCCAGGCATCACGCCAGGACTTGAAGATACCAAAGCTTCTTTCAAGAAGCTCAGTGTTTAGTAGGAGTGACAGATATGAACATAAACAATTTCCAACTGAAATAACATTTACAGCAACAGATAAATGTTACTCACAGAGAAAATTTCAAGATATTTGAGCTGGGTTTTGAAGTGTAATAAATGATCACCAGAAGGATAGAAATCAGCAAGAAGAGCACATGAGGGGTCATGAAATAAGAAGCAGACTGTCATGTGTGGCAAACTCTGAGTGATTTGAAATTATTGGTATAAACAGTATGTGGAGGAAGAAAGTGGAGCTGAGGTTGGAAGACTGGCAGTCAGGGGTGTAATAATTACCAATAAGAATGTTAATAGAGCTGAAAGTGGAAACCACCGGTTTTGTTAATTGAAAGTGAGTAGGATATCTGGACTGCCAGGAACATTGGGGCAATAGTGACATTACAGAAATACCAATACATGGCACTTAAACATACTGCTTTGACTTATGCTGCCTTACATGAGCCTGACAGCACCTCCATGAGAACTCAGAGCACAGAATGCACATTATGTGGAGACTGAAGCTCAGTTGGTAAGTGCCTTGCCCAAGGTCACTCAGATAGGAAATAAAAGAACCAGAAGAACTTAGATCACCTATATTCTGTTCAAGTTCCACCTATCAACTACGTTACTTGTCTATGTAGCCTGTATAGTAGTGAAGACTGTTGACAAAGAACTAGAGGCAGAGCATAACAAAATAATTGGATAATAAGAACACTGAGAGCATAAAGAAAGAGTTAAAGTCAAGGTGAAACAGAGAAATTAACATCTACCTGGAAAATACCTGAATATACGTACAGGGGGAGCTGAGAAGAAAATGACATAGAAGACAGCAGGGACTCAAAGACTTTTGGAAGGAAAGAAAGGAAGAAGGAAGGAAGGATGGGAAAGAAACAGGAAAAATAGAATAGGGAGAAGTAATAGGAAGAGGAAAAAAGGTGAAAGGCAAAAGGAGGAGCAAAGATAAAGCTGGCAGACAGGCTGTGGGAGAAATTGTGACTAAAAAATGCAGATGACTATGACAAGGGAAATGTCCTTGGTGAATGAAAAAAAATTAAAAAAAAACAGGGATATAAAACTGAATGAATCTATACCAAGGGTTGGTAGCTCAAGGGTTACAACAGTGGAGCTGCACAAGTGGGTCAAGTTGGATAAGACTGTAGGAAAATTTCCTCACCCGTTGTTACACTACCTGTGTGCTTTTTCCACATGACCATATTTTCTGAACTTTAAATAAGGACATAACCTGAAAAAGGGATTTTCTACCACTTTCAAGCAGGAAAAATAATCTGAAAATGTAGTTAGTTGGCATTTTTAGGATTTTTCCATGATATATAACCACAGTAAGAAAGAATATCTGAAATTGGAATATCTCAGAAATTCCACAATATGTAATAATAACAATTAATCCTTTTGAGTGCCAAGCATTGTTCTAAGGACTTAAGTCATTTAATCCTCTTGACAGCTCTGTGAAGTAGATTCTTTTATTATCTCCAGTTCACAGATAAGGAATCTGTGGCATGATGGGGTTGAGTAACTTCTCAAGGTCATACAAATAACTAATGACAGAAAGGGCACTGAGTTGTGTTGTTCCCCTTTACTATGTGAAATTTCCAAAGGGTCTGAATACATTTCTTTTCTTTCTCTTTGAAGGTGATGTTATCTCAAAGAGTTTTGGAACACAAAGATTATGAGTTTTATAAATTCTGTTAATGTCCATGAACAAGTTTAATTCACCATTTGAAATATTTGTATATGGATAAGACATTATGAATCACTGGATAATATAGACAAAGAGCTCTGAGATCTTCATAGGAAGCTGACATAAATTTTCTCTCTCTTTCTCTTTCAAAATGAAAAATATCTTGCCAAACAAAGGTGAAAAGTCCCAAGCAAAACACTAAAGTAGGTAGTATTTTTCTCTATGTTGCTTTATGAAATACTGGCAGCCAGACATATTTCTCAACTTTAGAAGACATAAATCTTTCAGAGAGAAACCAAATTTCATTGGTTTGGTTGCCAAACTATGACTTCAGCCTTGAATCTCATCTCAGAAAACTGTAAACACCCTTTTCCTCCCCTGTGTTTAATTTTAAGAATATCTTCCTTTCCCGAAGACCATCTTCCTTTTGAGTGACTGTCTATCACCCCTATCTTATCCTGCATGCCAGCCTGTGTGGCTGACCTGACCAGAAACAGACTGCCCAGGCCAATGTCATGGCCTCTGCATTCTCACCTTGCACTCACTCCCCTCTTAATTTTGCCTTCTACCTTTCATCTTTTTCTTTTTTACTAACAATTCTTGGCTTTCCATTCACATTCCATTGAGGGTTGATGATTTTGCTCTGAAGGTCCTTTCCACGAACCTGCTGCAGGCTCCCTTATCACAGTGACTCTAGGCTTGTATTTTGAGTCTATAATAGAAAAGGCTTGAGAGTTTTCATTTCAAAATAGTCTTAGTTCACTTTTCTAATAATTAAGGAATAATTTAATAGTCCAACTCATGAACAATTAAGTATAAATCTATGTAAATGTGGAAACATGTGCTTCAGGGAACAAGGAATTAATGTGTCTGGTAATGGGGAGTGGATGGTGTTCACACTCTAAAAATTCAAAAGGCATGTTATCTTCTGGGTGTTCACATGAAGGAGACAGCAAAGTGTAACTGGAATGAACACTGAATTAGGAGATAGCAGAGTAGACTAGGTAACCGTCCAAGTTCTGATACATAGACAACCCAGCTGGAAAAAAAACATACTGTTCCAAAGACACCATATAAAAAAGAAAATTATAGGCCAATATCACTGATGAATATAGATGCAAAAATCCTCCACAAAATACTAGCAAACAGAATCCAACAATTCATTAAAAGGATCATAAATCACAATCAAGTTGGATTTATTCCAGGGACACAAGGATTCTTCAATTACCCACGAATCAATCAGTGTGACACATACACCACATTCACAAATTAAAGAATAAAAACCATATGACCATTGTGCAGATGCAGAAGAAGCTTTTGAAAAAACTCAACACCCGTTTATTATTTTTAAAAAAAAACCCTCCAGAAAGTAAGCATAGAGGGAACCTACCTCAACATAAAAAAAAAAAAAAAAAAATTGACAAACCCACAGCTAACATCATTTTCAACAGTGAAAAGCTGAAAGAACTTCTGCTAAGATCAGGAAAGAAACAATGATATCCACTCTTACCACTTTTATTAAACATAGTTTTGGGAATCCTAGCCATAGCAATCAGAGAAGAAAAAGAAATGAAAGGAATCCAAATTGGAAAAGAAGTGAAACTGTTGCTGTTTGCTGATGACATGATACTGTTATCAATGAATTTGGTAAAGTTGCAGGATACAAAATTAATACAAAGAAATCTCTCTATTTTCTACACATTAACAATGAAAGATCACAAAGAGAAATTAAGGAAACAATCTCATTTACCATCCCAACAAAAAGAATAAAATATCTAGGAATAAACCTGCCTAAATAGGCAAAAGACTTGTACTCTGAAAACTATAAGACAGTGTTGAAAAGTCAAAGATGACACAGATAGAAAGATACACCATGTTCTTGGATTGGAATAATCAATATCATCAAAGTGACTATACTACCAAAAGAAATCTACAGATTCAAAACAATACCTATCAAATTAACAAAGGCATTTTTCACAGAACTAGAAAACAATTTTTAAATCTTGTATGGAAACATAAAAGACCCCAAGTAGCCAAAGCAATACTGAGGGGAAAATAAAACAAAAACAGAATGGAGGAATTAGGCTTCCCAACTTCACACTTTACTACAAAGAAAGCTTCAGTCATCAAAATGGTATGGTACTGGCACAAAAGCAGGGATACAGATCAATGGAATGGACAGAAAGCCCAGAAATTAAACCCACATACTTATGATTAACTAATCTATGACAAAGGAGGAAAGAATACACAATGGAGAAAAGACAGTCTCTTCAATAAGTGGTGCTGGGAAAACTGGACAGCTACATGTAAAAGAATGAAATTAGAACACTCTCAAACACCACATACAAAAATAAACTCAAACTGGATTAAAGATCTGAGTGTAAGACCAGATACTATAAAACTCTTAGAGGAAAACATAGGCTGAACACTGACATAAACTACAGCAATATCTTCTCAGATCCACCTCCTAGAGTAATGACAATAAAAAGAGAAATAATAACAAATGGGACCTTAAAAGTTTTTGCACTGCAAAGAAAACCATAAACAAAACTAAAAGATAACCCACAGAATTGGAGAAAATATTTGCAAATGAAGCAACTTACAAGGGATTAATCTCCAAAATACACAATACCTCCTGCAGCTCACTATCAAAAAGCAAACCACCCAATTAAAAAAAAAAATGGGTAGAAGTTCTAAATAGGCATTTCTCCAAAGAAGACATATGGATGGCCAAAAAAAAAAAAAAAAACCATGAAAAGATGCTAAACATCACAAATTATTAGAGAAATGCAAATCAAAACTACTATGAGGTACCACCTTACACTAGATAGAATGGCCGTCATCAAAAAGTCTATAAGTAATAAATGCTGAAGAGGGTGTGGAGAAAAGGGAGCCCTCTAACACTGTTGTGGTAATGTACACTGGTGCAACCACTAAGGAAAATAGTATGGAGGTTCCTCAAAAAAACTGAAAATAGAACTACCATAAGATCTAGCAATCCCACTCCTGGACATCTATCTAGAGAAAAACATAATTCAAAAAGATATATGCAGGCAAATGTTCACTGCAGCGCTATTTACAAGAGCCAAGACAGGGAAGGAACCTAAATGTCCATAAACAGAGAAATGGATAAAGAAGATGTGGTACACATATACACTAGAATATTACTCGGCCATTAAAAAGAATGGAACAATGACATTTGCAGCAACATGGATGGAACTAGAAACTATCATACTAGTTATGCACATTTTTGGGACATACAATGAAGGATAAATACCACATGATATCACCTATATGTGGAATCTTAAAAAAAAAAAAAAGTTACAAATGAACTTTTTTCACAGAACAGAAACTACAGACTTTTAAAAACTTGTGGTTACCAAAGGGGACAGTTGAGGGGGTGGGAGGGATGGACTGGGGATTTGGGACTGGCAGATCCACACTGAGATATATGGAATGACTGGTCAATTGGGACCTGCTATATAGCACAGAAAACTCTACCCAGTATTCTGTAATAATCTACGTGGGAAAAGAATCTGAAAGAGAAAGGATATGTGTATATGTATGACTGAGTCACTCTGTTGTACAGCAGAATTTATCACAACCTTGTAAATTAACTATGCTTCAATAAAACTTAAAAAAAATAAAATGATCATATTGATAAGACAGAGGTAATCTGAATATTCTAGTACATTTAAATTTTACTTTCAAATGGACCAGCATTTGAGCACTGATAATTTAGAGGTTTCTTTGCATCATCATGGATATTGCATAACTTTTTTAGAAAATCAAATATATGCCACAAAAATGTGTAGCAACATAGGTTCTGTCAGATGCTAAACATCCTTTCTCACCAGAACTATGAATCTTTGTTTCCATGAATCTTGAAAAAAAAGATTACTCAGTATCTTTCAAATGTATATACAGCAGAAAATAAATTCATGACAATCAAAAAATCACTGAAGGGAAACAAGCTTTCAGAAGGGGAAAAAAAGTAAAAGCAGCTGCCAGACACCATGCTACACCCATAAATGGTTGCATAGCTGTTCCTATCTCCAGTAATGAAGTTTTGCCAAACCAAAGACCAAGGTATTCCTGGGATGATGTGTTATATTCTTTTTTTTTTTAACTTTTTTTTTTTTTTATTTTCCCACTGTACAGCAAGGGGGTCAGGTCATCCTTACATGTATACATTGCAATTACAGTTTTTTCCCCCACCCTTTCTTCTGTTGCAACATGAGTATCTAGACATAGTTCTCAATGCTATTCAGCAGGATCTCCTTGTAAATCTATTCTAGGTGGTGTCTGATAAGCCCAAGCTCCCGATCCCTCCCACTCCCTCTCCCTCCCATCAGGCAACCACAAGTCTCTTCTCCAAGTCCATGATTTTCTTTTCTGAGGAGATGTTCATTTGTGCTGGATATTAGATTCCAGTTATAAGTGATATCATATGGTATTTGTCTTTGTCTTTCTGGCTCATTTCACTCAGGATGAGATTCTCTAGTTCCATCCATGTTGCTGCAAATGGCATGATGTCATCCTTTTTTATGGCTGAGTAGTATTCCATTGTGTATATATACCACCTCTTCCAAATCCAGTCATCTGTCGATGGACATTTGGGTTGTTTCCACATCCTGGCTATTGTGAATAGTGCTGCAATGAACATGCGGGTGCATGTGTCTCTTTTAAGTAGAGCTTTGTCCGGATAGATGCCCAAGAGTGGGATTGCAGGGTCATATGGAAGTTCTATGTATAGATTTCTAAGGTATCTCCAAACAGCCTGGTGGGAGGGATCGGGAGCTTGGGCTTATCAGACACAACCTAGAATAGATTTACAAGGAGATCCTGCTGAATAGCATTGAGAACTATGTCTAGATACTCATGTCACAACAGAAGAAAGGGTGGGGGGAAAAACTGTAACTGTAATGTATACATCTAAGGATAACCTGACCCCCTTGCTGTACAGTGGGAAAATAAATTAAAAAAAAAAAAAAAACAAAAAACAATGAGATCCTGCTGTGGAGCACTGAAAACCATGTCTAGATACTTACAACGGAGCATGACAATGGGAGAAAACAGTATGTATACATGTATGTGTAACTGGGTCCCCATGCTGTACAGTGGAAAAAAAATTGTGTTGGGGAAATAGCAATAAAAAATTAAATAATATAAAAGATCTTTACTGGTATTGTCAATTTTATGAAGACATTTAAATTTTTTTTTCAGCATTTTAAGAATTTCTCTCAATAATTTCCATATTGAAATGCAAATTAAAACCACAATGATGTCCTTTCACACATCAATGAGCCTGGGCAAATTTTAACATCTGACAATATCAAGTGTTGGTAAAGATATGGAGCAAGAAACTTTCATAACAAGATGATATGAGTGAAAACTGGCTCAAACACTTTAAAAAAGTATAGTCCTTACCCAAACACTCATATTGACAAAACAGTATCATATGACCAACCAATAACAAACATTACATTCTTGGGTATGCACCTAGAGAAAAACATCACGTGTGAGTCCGAAAATACATAAAAGAAAGCTCATGGCAGCACTTTTTGCAATAGCTGAAAACAAATCTAACTTCCATCAGGAAGGATGTTAGGATGGATAAATAAATTGTGGTTGTTAATCTACTGTAATTTTGTGTCACAATTAAAGTTATACCTAGCTCTAGTTTAACTGTAGAATTTCGTACCACAATTAAACTAGGGCCATGTACAGCAAATTAATTGATTCTTACATATTGTTTATTAAAATACATTTAAAAATAATACACCTATATAAAGTTTAAAACCAGTCAATATTAGCCATTTTTATTTAGGGCTACATACAAAAGCAATTATGTCAAGTAATACCAAAGAAAGGATAATCATATATATCAAGATAGTGTTTTTAATCTAAAAGACATAAAGGAAATGTAACTGAGAAGGGATACCCAGGGGCAGGGAAGTGCTTCTTCAGTACTGGCAGGATTCTATTTCTTCACTTAGATGGTAGTTAAAAGGGTGTTCATTTTCTAATGATTCATTGTACATACATGTGCTATACACCTTTCTCTGTGCGGGTAATATTTCATAATTTTAAAAGTTATGACAATTTCCTCTTAGGAGTCAGCATACATACTTCAACGTAGAAAAGAAGAATCTCATTTCCCAACTAAGCTAAAAAGACATACTTTCATCTGACTATATGTACAAGTTTGTTGTTCCTTCAACAGAGAACCAAGATTAGCAGTCACATTGTTGATCACCAGCCATGGTATGTTATTAATAACCATACTAATACTCTTTTCCTAAGGTATATCGTGCTTTAAAAAACCACCAATAACAGACTAGTAATTCCCTTGGTTATGGATTTGAATGATTAAGAGAATAACAATAACAAAAATATCAAGCACTTCTCCATGTACATGTCATGCATTAGCCAAGACATGATTCATGCCTTATATACCAGTGGTATGCCAACTGAAAAGCAAAATATCTCCTAGACCACAAATAGTACATGTCATTCATATTTCATGATATATAATAGTCATATGATGAAGTTTTGCCAATACTTATTATGCTTTCTCTTTGAACTCATTATGTGCTATTAACTTTCAGCTAATTACATCGGTTGTCTTAAAAAGGCTTGATTTGTATACTATACCTGTTTTTGCTACAAGGAACACAACTTCTGAATTATGCCTCTGTAGTTTTGATACCACATTTTCTTTAGCAATAAAATCCAGCAATTTAAAACTGGAAAATATTTCTATAGGAAAAAAAATCACTTTGAAAACCAGAGAGGTATATAGTACTTATGTGCAAAGAGTTGATGGCTTCATGCCACTATTTAAGTCTTAGAAAAAGCAATTTACCACAGACCAGGGTTAAATAATTGCTAGTCTTCTTAAATAAAATTTTCCATTGTTAATTTTTGGATTTCCTTTTTTCATTTTTTATATATGGCTGCTTCTAGCTGCTTTTCCCTTGTCTCAGCACGATCACATTCTATATTCACTCCGAAACCTGGTCACTAAAGATGATTAGGGTGGTGGTGTATTTCTGTCTCTACTTTTATAACTATCTTTATATTTGCATAAACTACTTTTATGTGAGTGTTTCTTTAATAAAATTGATATCTAACAATAAACCCCAATAGTTAAAATTTTTAAGGCAAATGTAACAAATGTGAATAGTAACATGTTAATAATATGAAAAGAAATTAACCTAAATGTAGTGCATCCAGTTAACCGACTGGAAGCTAAGCCTAATCATCAGAGTCCTTGCAACCACTGAGCTACATTTAGGTTCCTAATGACTACTAAGAACAAAGCAGACCTCAGTAAGAATTATATTTAATCTAACACTTTAAATTTGTACAATACTAGTGAACAAAAGTTTTTTTTTTTTTAAATCTGTTTTTCCTCTAAAATTTCTAAACAATTTGCTGAAAACTACCAGAGGACACAAATGATTTCTTGATTACACTTTGAAGGATACTGCTTTTTATCACATTATGATCTTTAAAACCATGAAAACCAAAACTCAAACTTTCAAAACCAAAATAGCATATTTTAGGACCCATGAAAGTCTAGTTCCTAGCAATTCAGTTTAAAGTGATTTCCTAGGTTGCTCCATGACAAATTTTTTAAAAAATGTATTGTGGCTCTATTTGCCCAAAACAATGATGAAGGTTATGGATAGTATTTTCCAAGACTGAAATTTAGATCTCAGAGCTCCACTTTATTTTCTGCTATAGTCAGTCTTGGGCTTACAGTCACCCTATATATACTAATAACACTGTCAGACAAAGGACGTTAGTAACAAAAACAGCTTCCCTTAAAAAATCCCTTCTCTTCCTGGCAGAGCTTTGGGGAGAGAATCGTATGGAAAAGTCAGAACACTTACTTTAAGAGCAAAGCTGCAAGCTGGGCAGGCCTTCCTCTGAATTGGGATCCAGACACTAAATCTTGTTTTCCCCAAGTTGTTAATTTCTTCAATTTTATCATATTGCCTGAAATGAACAAATTAAAGATCATTTGGGATTAATTTGCATGCTTCCTAAAAATGCAAATAGCTTGAGATAATTAAGAGGTTATTCATACTTCAGCACAATTTTCTTTATATATCGAAGTATAGTTGATTTACAATATTATATTTTTTTCAGGTATACAACACAGTGATTCAGGTTTTTTTTTTGCTTTTTTTTTAGGGCTGCACCCATAGCATATGGAAGTTCCCAGGCTAGGAGTGGAATCAGAGCTGCAGCTGCCAGCCTACACCACAGCTACAGCAACACCAGTTCCGAGCTGTGTCTGCAATCTATACCACAGCTCACGGCAATACTGGATCCTTAACCCACTGAGCAAGGCCAGAGATCAAACCCGCATCCTCACGGATACTAGTCGGATTTGTTTCCACTGCACCATAATGGGAACTCCCGTGATTTAGTATTTTTATAGATTAGATTCCATTAAAAGTTATTACAAGAAAATGGCTATCATTCCCTGTGCTATACAATATTTCCTGTTGCCTATGTATTTTATATATAGTAGTTCATATTTCTTAATTCCTCATCCAATCTTGCCAATTCCTACCCTCTCTCCCCCCACTGGTAACCAGTAGTTTGTTTTCTACATCTGTGAGGCTGTTTCTATTTTGCCTGGGGGCAAGCCCTCAAGTTCATGTGCTTCTCAAGAACAGCATCCAGGCTTCCTACAACTCACCCACCAGTCCCAGCAGTCCTCCAACCAGCCAAGGGGGCTCATCCCCTGGGCCCTGGACCTCTGGACTGGGGCGCCAATTGGGCACTCACTGCTCACTCCTCAGGACATATGTCTGCTCTTGTATTCTCCCTTGTCCTCTGAGTCCCCTTCCAGAAACAGAGGTCCCTACCCCGATCACTTTTCTTCTCATCCTACCCAATTACAAATGTATCTTTACTATAGCCTTGGTTGTACCAGAGTCCTTCTGCCAGTTTTCAGTTAGTTTTCAGTGAGAATTGCTCCACATGCAGGTGTATTTTTGATGTGTTCATGGAGGGAGTTGGGCTCCATGTCCTCTTACTCTGCTATCCTGATCCTCTCCTCTCTGCCATAAGTTATTCTGATCACTAGGCATTTCCTCTGATGACACTGACGTGTTTGGATCAAAGTGAGTGAAGGACTATACATATCTGGTTCTACATTTGAAAAAATAGGAAAGGAAGGCTTCACAATGTTAAAAAGTCTAGGGAAACATGAAACAACTAGGACCTGAAAAATGATTGTGAGAAGGTGAGAGAAAATTATAGATGAGTTTCTAGAACAGGGTGCTAAATCAACTTAGTCTCTCCCAAAATGTTTCTTGGGATAACTGTACCAGTAATGCAGGGTGAAACTTTTTCTTCCCCTTCTCATTCCTTTATTCTTTGGTTTCATGCTCCTAGACTCCCACATAAATGGGATTCAGGTTTCCATCTTAAAACTGTTGAAATAACTTTCTAGACCAGAGGTGGAGCTGTTCTTGCCTAGAGTGCTACATCAGCAAACCAGAACTTGGATAACTTTCATGCTTCTGTAAATGCTCCTCTTGACCAGAAATGCAGTATATCCAGTCAGGCGATCATCAAATCCCAAACCAACTCTTTGCCTTCTCACCCCAAATGAGGTTGACTATGTGGCCCCAGACAATCAGATATTTTCTATTTGTCTCTCTTTGTTCCTTATCTTTATCCTACTAAAGCCTCTTGCCTTCCACCCCATTTTGCACTTCTCCAGAAGGAGAGTATCCGCTTCATGAAGTGTTAAGTAAAGTTCGTATCACCTAAATTGTCTTATCTAATTATTTTTTAACAAGACAGAGGTGTTTTATCTAAGAAAATACTTTAAATATATTATAGGTTTCATTATGAGTTAAAAAATCTGTGTGAGAACCTATCTCCCATTTATAACACTCCTTCTACATAAAGCCCAGACTGAATTTCAAACAACTGATTTATAAATATACATTTGAAACACAATCCCCTTTTAAATAAAATATTATCTATTTGCCAAAGTGATTAGCCTCTCATGCGAACACTTGCCTGCCCCCATCCTGATGGTACATCCTGATGATACATGGAAATATGATAATCATACATTGCTATGGGAGGGGTGTCACATAGCGAAAAAGGATTGCCAGAGGAATGAAACCATTTATTTTTTCTAACTGGAAAATCCAAGTGACCTCACTCCCCAAGGATATCTTTTAGGGAACTATGAACAGATTTTGAAACCATATTCCAGCTGAGGGGAAAAAGAAAAAGAAAAAAGAAAAAACCAACAATGGAGTGAATGAAGATCTGGTTTCAAGATTTCAAAAAAAAAAAAACAAACAAACAAAAAAAAAAACAGCAAAAAACAATAGAGTCAGATCGATCAGGGAGAACTCTCATTGCAAGGAGAATAACTCAATTTAGGAAAACAGAATGATCCAGGCTGGGGGGCAGGGGGTTGCTTGCTCATCTTTAGCTCACAGAAGTTCTTGGCACTCAGTTTTCTTTAGCTTCAGCCACGACTTCACTATTACTACCTAAAGGTATCTCCAGGTTGGGTATTTCTGCTCACTCAGCAGTGCAGCCTGGGAATTAGAGAAGCTGGCACAGTGGTTTTGTGGTTGTGATTGAGACCAGTTAAAGCTTTGAAGGTATGCTTGCCTGTGATTTATTGCTTCCTGAAAGGTGTAATGCAGAATGCACCTTCCCTTCAACTCTTCTTGCTAGAAGGAGGCTTGAAAGATAGGGCAAAGAAAAAAATTTTTCATGTTTTTCAGTTTCTTGGAAAAATGTGTGTGTTGTCTCCCCTTGGGTATTTTTGTTTGGCATTTAATGGCACATTTTAAAGTCTTTGTTAAAACAAAGGTACAAAAAGACACAGGTTGGTAAAACCGACCTCTCATTTAGTTCAACAAATTCCTACTGAATGTGCTCGTGTTCTCCTAGGCAGTTGGATGTGTTAGGAGCGAGCACTGTTGCCAACAACTTGAACAATAACCTGGCATAACATCATGTATCTGCTGGACTAGCTGAGATCCAAATGATACAAAGGAAACTAGGCTGAAGTATGGGGCTTGCTGTACAAAAATAAATTCTGCCGAAGGAAAACAAAAGGGAACAGCCAGTATTTCTATGGGGAGAGGGTAAAAATCTCAGCTTATTAGTCAAAAGATTTTTTTTCTCCTGACAGGAAGGAAATGGTCTGCTGTCCTGTTGAGTGAGGCATACAATGAAGCTTCGTGGAAAAAGCATGGGATCTCTTTGTCATGAATTACACTAACCAACCTCAATCAAATTAGGAAACCACAAATGAGAGGAATTAACTTATAAGTGAGAAGGTCACCCCTTTACATAAAGGAATGATCTCTTACACTAACGTCTCAGTTTGGAAGACTCACTGAAACAGAAAGCAAGGCCCACCCTGTGGGTACTGTTTTGTTTGACTGATTTAAATGCAGTCATAGAAGTATAATGTCATAACTTTCCCTCTAGACAAACAGGTTCTTTATGCCACTGTTTCAGTCGAGAGAGCCAAATAATACCTTTTTTATTGCAGTATTTTTAGACATTGGATACATCTGGAAAAATATTCAAGCAGATAATTAGATTGCATTAGCAATGTGTCTGTTGTGGTTTCCCTGATCCCAGAGAAGGCAGCCCTTTATGAAGCACTTGGCCACAGTCTCCACAAAATCTACTGTGTAAATTGGCCCACACTAAAGCATGTGGAAAACATTTTTTGGCTGAAACTCGAAACCATTCATGTGGCTTTGAGACTGGGAAGCTCGGGCTGCCAACATCAATAGAACTTTGTACTACAAACCCAAATGGTCATTTAGACATGTGTACTTCTATGCTCACAAATGCACTGAGGTCAAATATTTTTTAATCTTGGGAATTTTTCCTCTTTATACAGCCTCATATTTCATGCAGGAAATGAGACTGAGTACAACAAACACAAATCATTGAGACTGACAGAGCATATTGGGTTCAAAACCCAAGCCTTGACTCTAATTGCTCTCCAAAGGCCCCTGGCTCAAGGTAACTGTTGATTTAGTTCAGCTGTTTTCAATCAGCACTGTAAGGTCTCACTAAGACAAACTGGTGAGGCCGCGTTACATTTGTACCCTGGATCCCTCGGGTATAAGTATAACACAGTTAGCATTTTAAAAAATTGCATTTGTCTGTACGCTGCAGGCAGTAATTACAAGCAGGCAAATCTTTTGTGAAAGATGGTGTGACCTTCCTTATGGTGAAAGAGTGATGATGGCTTCTAGTGGAGGAAAAATAATGTTTCCATTCAGAGTTCAGAGAGGAAGCCCGCCTCTTTTCAAATGGTTGCCAAACTTGACAGCCAGTTTGTTGTTGTGTTGTGGTGAATATCAAAGTAATTTATTGCTTGAGGGGGGCTGATTTCTTGGTATTACTTAACTGTTGAAGGATTTTCAAAAGCATATGGTCCTGGACTCACAGAGAAGTGATTGCTAAACTGTATAGAAATGCTCTTCACCAAATGTCTTAGTTCATTTATCCTTAATTTTCCTATGCAGCCTATAAGTAGTAAAAAAATTTAAAGATCTGAATATGCATTTTTCTGCTTGGAACAATGTTCTCAATATGCTGCTGACTTTAAAGTTGCAGAGTGGACTTTAAAATGAAAATATTGGGACTATCCAGCTATGGAACTGAATTTAAATACGGGAATCAACTGGGCGGACTAAAGATTGCGATCGAGGATAGACTGTGTTGCTAACGGTGCCCAGGAGAGCTCAGTTTCATATGTAGTTAATAGCTTCCCAAGGACTGATAGACTGCTGGGAGACCAAAGAATTTTTATTATTTCAATGAGTTTCTGGTTACAAATCTATAACTTAATTTCTCTGTGTGTATATATATGTATACACTACACACACACACACACACACACACACACACACACACACACAAGGCTTCTCCAGCACATGGCAGAGTGGTAGGTACACAGTAGGTGCTAAATAAATATTCATTGAGTGACTGACATTAATGGAACAAATGCAATTCAGGTATATATTTAAAATATAGGAGTTGCCATCATAGCTCAACAATAAATCTAACTAGCATCCATGAGGACACAGGTTCAATCCCTGTCCTCACTCAGTGGGTTAAGGACCCAGTGTTGCCTAGGTCGCAGATGAGGCTTGGATCTGGTGTTGCTGTGGAGTAGGCCAGTGGCTACAGCTCTGATTCAACCCCTAGCCTGGGAATTTCCACTTGCCACAGGTGCAGCCCCCCCCCAAAAAAAAGACCAAATAAATAAATTTAAAAATATGGATGCCTTGCTTTGAGAAAACTAAGCATACACTTCTATTCTGTATATAACATAAATTACCCATGGAATCTTAACTTTTAAAAAAGAAGTCATTTTGTCACTTCTATTCTGTATATAACATAAATTACCCATGGAATCTTAACTTTTAAAAAAGAAGTTAGTTTAAAATTTTTAATAAAACTAAAAAAAATTAAATGTAACAAAAGGGATGGCAAGAACAAATTTTTAAAAAGAAGTTGCTCAATTAAATATTGGTTCATCAAGTTAATTTAAATCAATTTAATTGAAAATTCAATTTACAGTCAAGTTTTCAAAACTATTTTTTGATGAGGGTTGCATGTATATATGCATATGTATACATATGAGTGCATGAACTTACACCTGTGATAAGGTGTGCATGTATTTATCTTGGGAGATTTTTATATCCATTACCTTTTTCTGGAGGTCAACTGATTCCTCCAAGTGCATACGTGTATGTGTATACATGCATATATATGCTGATACACATGTATGTGTGTACATATGAATTGATGTCAGTTTTCAACAATCCACTTGGACTTTCTATTATAAGCGGTCTTTAATGGAAATTAAATTTTCCAGAATTTTGTTACCCGGTGTGACAAAACT
This sequence comes from Sus scrofa, assembly GCF_054392235.1. NCBI lineage: Eukaryota > Metazoa > Chordata > Mammalia > Artiodactyla > Suidae > Sus > Sus scrofa. Next base: position 245,872,317 of record NC_139383.1, on the reverse strand, counting down.
CCTTCTATTTAAGTTACACCTTCATTACAAGCAAGAAACTTTTAGGAAGTTACATTTAACTCTTTTAAACATAAGGATAATAAATATCAATTTAAATTATTTTTTTCAAAAACATTTATTGTAGTTTCCTCATGTGTATATCCCAGCTAGAGTACTGTACATTGAAACAAACTGGCACACCGAAATATATTTATATCTTGTCTAGGTAAGAAATAGTAATAACACTTCATGTATGAAGCCTTGAACAACCTCAGTGTTAGGTTCCAAAGTAAACTGGCTGAAAATCACATAAGTAACTTGGCTCTAAAGGAAAGCTCCTAAAAGCAATGGTTACTAGGTAAATTGCAGAAGCTATTATCATTTTCTCTAATGCATCCAAAATGTCTGAAGGTGACTGTAGAACTTTCACCTACATTGCTTTCAAGAGCAGCAATTATAGAAACCACATCTAAGAACATTCTTTCAAGTGTGGAGTTATGGGATCCTGTCTTAGGAGAAAAAAAGATAGGGAATGGAGGCTTAATACCTTCTAAAAATTGAGTTAATACTCAGGTTGGGTTTAAATTCTGGTGCTATCACTGACCCATTATCTAACTTTGAGTAATTTACTTCCTTGAGGATCATTATGAATACTAAATAAAGTAATACGCAAAGATTTTGGAATATGGGAAGTAAACGTCCCATATTCTATGAAACTCATTTTCCTCACTTTAATATTTCTGAAGGCAGGGGGTATCTTACAATTGACACACTTTAATTTTTTTTATTTCTTTCTATTGCCTAAAAAGTGATTGCACTGATGATATGTCCTAACACTGTGGAATCATATTGTATCAGTTGCATCCATCTTTCTCCTCCCCTCCCCATCATGCTCATGCCTTCATCTTTGGTTCTTAATGGACAGCGTAGTATGGTCAAGAGCTCAGGCTTTAGAACAAGTGATCTCTGTTTGATCCCCAGCTCTACCACTTACTAGCTGTTGATCTTGGGCAATTTATTTAACCTTTTAAAGCCGCAGGTTCCTCACTGACAAAAAGAGGCTTGTGACATGAAACTCAAAATATTACCATAAGAATTTTAAAGTGTTAGCACTGTATGTGGTACATAAAAAGCATGTAATACAGGTTTGTTAGCAGTTTTTATTATCATGCCTGGCTTGTAAGGACAACAGATGACAATGTTTGGCAGGGTATTTAGAATACTTGCTTGGTTCCTGGATCATCTCATAAGGATATTTGCCAGTCAGAGTACGAACTTCACTGATTTGGCTCTAACTGAGTTATATTTCCATTTATACTCCAATTTGTAATTACTCAGAGCCCCCGCTTACACACTGCCTGCAATGCTTTCAGAGAGTTCCCTCTGCTGCTTCCTTGATGCTCAGAATCAGGGCCCTCATATCCCTTGGCTCATTCCTCTATTTCTGCTCTCACTGTTCCCTCATGACAGGGCCATCCTTCTGCTGGTATGAACATCCTATAAGAATGTCTGTTTTTGTACCGCCACTCTATCTTTAGAGGGGGGTTGCACACCTCCATTTGCCTTCACTGATCCATGCATTCAGCAAGCTCTTTCCTTAATTCTTCATGGTACTTTTAAGACTAGATTGTAAGATTTTAAATTATTTAACTAAATAGCAAGAATGGTGAAAAGGAAATATTCTAGTTCATCCAAAGTGTCACTTCCTTTCTAGCCTATTCCTTCTTCCCACCCAGCAGTGATCAGCTCACAAATTTCAAAGGAATATTTTGAGTACCTAAACTTTGGGGTCTAAGGCCATCTACAGCAGAGACGAGATAAAAGAGGAGTATCTTTCTCAAAATTAAAGATTTATTCCAAGTCATGTTCCTGGCCTGGTAATGATCTATTCCCGGTTTACTGACAGTAGCAATACCCATTCCTATGATGTCAAATTCCATGTGTGCCAAGTGAAGTGTGGTCTTACATTACAGCCCCAGCAAGACATTTACAGAGACCAATGAAATTCAACAGCAATACGTTCTGTACTATTTGACTTGGATTATTTGATTATTATCTGGTTGATACCTTACATTCTATTATCCATAGAAGAGAAACCTGCTCTTCCCTCAAGTCTCCAACACTTGCTTTTCACCACAAAGCTCTTTCGTTACAACTTGAAATTCATGAAACAAAGTTGGGGTTCTAGAAAGTAAGTGGGCTGCCCAAGTTAAGAGGAGATGTCGGGTGAACCTTGTTTCCTCATCTAGAGGACAAGCCACCACAGCAGAGGTCAGTCAGCTCAGGGAATCTATAACCTGCAATTCCAAAAGTCAATACATTGCTTTGTATTCCTCACAGTGTAAATTGGTAGAAGCATTAAAGATATTTTTCCTTGTTAATTTTATGCAACTGATATGCATGTTGCTAGTTTCTCTTGATCTATTAGGCTATTAGGCTACCTGCAGGAAACACAGGCAAGCTAGAAACACTGGAAGGCTCTCTTACCCTCTTTTTTTTTAAATTTTTTAAATTACTCAATGAATTTATTACATTTATAGTTGTACAATGATTATCAAAATCCAGTTTTATAGTATTTCCATCCCACACCCCCAGTGCATCCCCCCACCCCCAAACTGCTAAAAATGCCAGTATATCATTCCTTTTAATGGCTGAGTAATATCCCATTGTGTATATTTTCCACATCTTCTTGATTGACTCCTTTGTCGATAGACATTTAGGTTGTTTCCATGTCTTGGCTATTGCAAATAGTTCTGCAATGAACATTGGAGTACATGTGTCTTTTCAAGTCATGGTTTTCTCTGGATAGATGCCCAGGAATGGGATTGCTGGGTCAAATGGTAGTTCTATTTGTAGTTTTCTGAGGAATCTACATACTGTTTTCCACAGTTGTTGCACCAATTTATAATCCCACTGACAGTATAATAGGGTTCCTTTTTCTCCACATCCTCTCCAGCACTTATTGTTTGTAGATTTTTTGATGATGGCCATTCTGGCTGGTGTAAGGTGGTACCTCAGAGTGGTTTTGATTTGCATTTCTCTAGTAATGAGTGATGTTGAACATGTTTTCATGTGTTTTTTGGCCATGTGTATGTCTTCTTTGGAGAACTGTCTGTTTATATTTTCTGCCCATTTTTTGATGGGGTTGTTTGTATTTTTGGTATTGAGCAGTAGGAGGTGTTTACAAACCCACACACCTACAGTCAACCAATCTATGACAAAGGAGGCAAGAATATACAATGGAGAAAAGACAGCTTATTCAATAAATGGTACTGGGAAAACTGGACAGCCACATGTAAAAGAATGAAATTAGAACACTCCCTAACACCATACACAAAAATAAACTCAAAATGGATTAAAGACCTAGATATATGACCAGATACTATAAAACTCTTAGAGGAAAACATAGGCCAAACACTCTCTGACATAAATGACAGCAACATTTTCTCAGATCCACCTCTTAGACAGTAAAAACAAAAATAAACAAATGGTACTTAATTAAACTTAAAAGTTTCTGCACAGCAAAGGAAACCCTAAGAAAAATGAAAAGACAACCCATAGAATGGGAGAAAATATTTGCAAATGAATTGACTGAGAAAGGATTAATCTTACCCTCTTTCTTGAACTTGCCACCATTCTCTAGAAATTCTGATTTGATTGTTTGGGTGGCATCCTTAGGATTGTTTGTTTTTAAGTTCTCAAGTGATTCTAATTGCAGTTGTGGTTGAGAACCACTGCTCTGAAGCCTCCCCTTTCTATCCTGTAATACCTTATGCTACCCACATGCTGTCCACAGGAGGGCAAGGGTGTGCCCCTCATTTCATTAGGGTTTAGAATATAGGAAATAAGCAGGTTTGCAAAAGGAACAAATGAATGAGTAAACAAAGGAGAGGGGTAATACAGAATCAAAAGAAAAGGGGGGTCAGGAGAAGAAGATGGGTGAGAAGAAGTGATAAATGACACTCTTCCCCTTGCAAACCCTAGGTCTCCTTCTATCCCTAAATCTTTTCTATGACAGAGCTCTTCAGAGTTATCTTGCCACTACTTTAAAAAATAAAATACTATTTCTATTCTGGAATTCTTGTCTAAATGGGCCAAATACAATTTTTTTAGACTCTGTTATGGGGAACAATGTTTTTCTTCTGAAAGGCTGAAAGAGGAAGACAATGACCAAATGAGAGAATGAAAGGCTGCACCACCTGGCAACTTTTTGATTATTCTAGGACCTCGTGTATCCATGCCCTAACTACAATGAAAAGCCCTGTTCTTTGAAAAGACACACTTGACTATGTCAGAAAGAACAGCTCAGCAGTAGGATCAGTGGTATTATCTCCCCAAATTGTACATTTTAAATTTATAATCCTCCTCTGAGAATAATTTCTATTATGTCAAATGCACCCAGAGTAAAGACTTATTCATTTATTACCTGTGATTGGCTAGACATATCCCCATTAAACCGGGTTTTATTTAGTACATGTGCGAAGGGCAGGTCTATGTGGTAAAGTGTGATATTCGTCATGAAAGAACATATTTTAGAAGGCCAGAGTTGCTGGTGACTATAAAAATTTGATTCCAGAAGGCTTTCATTCAGGGGGGAAATAATCTTGAAGATCAAGGAAACATTGAACATTACTGACAAGCAGCTTTCTCTATCTTCCACTGTGCAAGACGGGGACAGGATCAGAGTGTCCAAGGTCATGCTGCATTTAAGCAAGGAGCCTGAATTTTACCCACCAGGCTAATGGAGGTGGTCATTGGCTCAGGCTGGCCCAGCGAGGATGAAAGAGCAAGTCACATGGATGGCAGTGCAGAAAAGTGGCTAAGAGCATAGAGTATGGGGTCAAACATTTCTGTTACAATTTTTTATCTTTTATTAGTTGAACCTCTACTAAAACAGAGGGGAGGAGGGGGCTGAGAGAGAGAAGGAAACTGAAAAAGAGAGAGACTCTGAGGTGAGCTGGGCTGAACAAAAAAGGGCTTCTTTCTTAATGGTAGTAGGCCTAACATTTCCAGAAGGAAATGCTCTTCATATCAGAGGCAAACACCTGTGACTATTATTAAATTTCTGGCCCTTACTATGTGGAAAATAAGCTATAGTTCATAAGAACTATATATGAATATATAGTTCATAAGATGCTGACTATCTGGTAATCAAAGTATGCATTCTACTAAGAAAAATACTCAGCGAATCATATATAGCAACTGCAGATGCTGCCCACAGCAGCAAGTTTCTGTAAATTATGTCATATAACAGCATAATCACAAGAATATTGCTTCATAAAAGCATAGCTCTTGAGTGCTTTACCTTTGGTAAATTTCATTTTTGTTGATAAAATATCTTCCTCTTCAACTTGTGTGGGACACTGCCAGGAATTTTGGATTAGATAGACATGAGTCCAAATTCGAAATGTGACCTGGACATAGCTGATGTTGAAAAAGTTCCTTAATCTTTATATTCTTCATTTAAGGGTTCTGTTTCAGGAAGTGGCCAGAGAGTTCAATTGAATTGGTTTTGAAGTTACCTCTTAAGCCCCAAGAGTCTTCCTGATTTGCCATATGATTTTTCACTCCATGAAAGGTTACAAGAATGTTTGTTTTTCAAAGCAAACATACCAATTACTTAAAAGAATTTGCAAGGTTCACAGATGAACAATTACATTAACAGAATGTCAGGTGATGGTTAACCTTGTCTAGACTTAATTATGAAGTCAGTAAGAGTCATAATTGTTCGAGAATTTGTGAACCTGAAAATCCTAAGTTTAAGCTTCATACAGGGTTTCATAACAGATGGCAAGTTAAGGTTATATCATAATCAAAAACCATTCACCTTTGAAGGAATTAATATAGTAGAGAATTATTGCTGACATAACCCAGAAACATGATAGCTCATTCTTTAAGGTTTCTTCCCCCAACTATTTCTGGTTAACATTTTTAAAATGAGTGTACATTTAAATGCAAAGATGTCACCTTCTATTAAATATTCAACTGCCATTTGCCAGTAATCAACTCTTCATGCTCAAATAATCTTTACTAGGTACCAATGTATGTGGTATAGCCTGTGAGACATTATATAGAGTTAAAAAAAACTCAGAAAACAAAAAACAAAACTGGCATGTACATAGATGTTTATATAAATAGATATATTGGCAAGCATAAAATTCTTCAAGGATGAGAAATGTGGCAGTACCAGGCAGGAACCCAAACTAATAAATGAACAAAAAATATAGTTCAAATGTTTAACAAGTACCTACTTGTAAAGCTTTCTTACATGATACATACATGTTTTTAGGATATATATATATAGAGAGAGAGAGAGAGCACGTTGTACCACTTCTCTCCTAGGAGGTTCTCTCTATTAAGAATTTTTAGCAGCTGCTTTTCACTAAAGACCTTGAGAGGACTTTACTGCCCCTTCATTATATGTAAGCTTTAGTGCTCAGATTTTTATGGTGTTAGATGTGTTAGTAACTCTATGGAAATAATGGTCATATAAACTCTCTTTGAAAAAACTATTGACTGATTTTTATCCTCTGCCTGTTTCATAATTATACTGAATAACTTTAATTGATGTAATGATCACATTCATGCATTAATGTATTCATGCATTCATTTACTCATTAATTCTTACATTTATGCAAAAAATAATCCCTGTCCTAATTGCTGAAATTCTACCTTAGAAAATACTTGCTCTTGGAGTTCCCATTGTGGCTCAGGGGAAACGAACCCCACGAGTATCCATGAGAATGCAGGTTTGATTCCTGGCTCCACTCAGTGGATTAAGGATCTGGCTTTGCTGTGAGCTATGGTACAGGTTGCAGATCCTGGCTCGGATCCCATGTTGCCGTGGCTGTAGGCCAGCACCTGTAGCTGCGATTAGACCCCTAGCCTAAGAATTTCCATATGCTGCAGATGTGGCAAAGAAAAGAAGAAAGAAAGAAAGAAAGAAAGATAGAAAGAAAGAAAGAAAGAAAGAAAGAAAGAAAGAAAGAAAGAAAGAAAGAAAGAAAGAAAGAAAGAAAGGAAGGAAGGAAGGAAGGAAGGAAGGAAGGAAGGAAGGAAGGAAGAAGGAAGGAAGGAGGAAGGAAGGATGGAAAGAAAGAAAGAAAGAAAGAAAGAAAGAAGGAAAGAAAGAAAGAAAGAAAGAAAGAAAGAAAGAAAGAAAGAAAGAAAGAAAGAAAAGAAAACACTTGCTCTCTGCATTCTGGAAGCTCAGTCTTGGTGGGAAGAAGATGCATTTCTGAAGAGGCAATACCACATGAATTGTGTCCTAATGGTGGTATGGACAGGGCACTATTAGACCAAAGAGGAAAAGCAAACTAAATGACTGATAGTCTTACCAAATGACCAAAATGAGCTGAGTACTAACCTACAAATTATACCCCCTCCACAGTAGGTCCAAAATAGAATCAACCAACTGGAACAAAACTCAGAAGAGTTCTCGTGGATAGTTCACACATTCTTAAAACCACTGCCATACTGCCTCAGGTTTTCCCGAGCTAACAGTAGTGATTTCATCAGTCCAATATAGGGTTCCCAACATGGTGAAAGGGCACCAAAAGTTGGCTACTGTATCATCAGGAGAGGAGAGGGACTTGTCAAAAATACAAATCCATATACTTCCTTGCTGGATATTCTGATGTAGTAGGTGTGGGGTGAGGTTGAGGAATCTTTATTTTTAACATGGTCTTAGGTTGTTCCAATTATTAACCAGATTTAGTGAAATGGCCCTGAGTAAAAAACTTCACAATTTATATATATATATTATATATATATGGGGGGGGGAATCCCTGCTTTAACACAATGTTTCTTATAAAACTTCAGGTTAATACAAAAACCTGAAGGTCTTAAATTAAAGTTATAGGAATAAACTTTGAACACTATGGATGAAAGAATACATTTTATTTTACACTATTCATGTTTTTTTGTTGTTGTTGTTGTTGTTGCTGTTTTTGCCTGTCTAAAGTATCTCCTTCTAACCTAGGTTTCTTTTTGAAAATAATTCCACTGTGAAAATTTTAACTTTTTTACATGGATAATTAAATGTTAAATGAAATAACGTGTCTGAGGAATACGCTAATGCTTACCAAGATATGTGCCATTGGTTCACGATGTACTTGCAAATACCCTAATGACTTTAACCTCTCAGCCCCTGGCCTCATATGACAACTCCCCACAAGCCTCATGACTACATCACATCTTATGTTTTAGTGGGAGGGCCTCATCTTGGAGCTGGTCAATTGAGGCCTTATACCCAAGTCCTGTGAAATGGACTTTCCTGTTCTGGCTTGGGCAGACAGATGCTAATATGGTGGTGTCCCACTTTAAAAAAAACTAAGGCACCTTTTTAGGATCTCTTCAACTTTGTGAACTCATGTAAGCAGCAACAGGAACAAGCACAAGCAATGACCTATAGAGTAAGCCTACAATGAGGAGTGGGAACCAGTCTTTTGTGTTTCAGCCTATTTCAGGTGCCATTCTGGTATACAGGGAACTTGACATGAGCTCTCTCATCTTCCTTTTCTTTAGCTGCAAAAGGTCACCTTTCCTCTGACCCTCAACCAATGAATGCCTCAAGGAGGTTCTACAATATCTCAACGCTTTCAGTTATGGAGTAGTAATGTGAATTCTTACTCCATTTTTCGGTGTTTGATGCTGATAAATTTTAACTTATCTGTACTCATTCCTTTATGCTCCCAACTGGGCAAGCTGATAAGAAAACTGGGTGCTTGCTCTTTGGCACTGGGGAGGGAGATTAGAATCACACAAGCCCCTATATGCACATATATGGATCAACTCTCAACCAACCTTACTCCCTAACCACAATAAAAACCCAGACCCATCTCCTTTCCTGACTTTCTCAAGAAATTTTGAACGTGTTTGAGGGATCTGCCCTATTCTCTCCAGGGACCTTGATTATGTAAGTAATTTTCTTTTAATATCCTCTTGGTGTGTGTTTGTGTTTGGTGTCAAAATCACAACAAAATTTTCAGTGGGGGTCCATCTGCCTCTGCAGGTGACCATAACAAGAGCTCTGTCTATTCTAGTTTCAAATTCCAGTCACATCTGATTTAAAGTGTTCCTTTCCCAACTGCCAATGAAGCTTTAGCTTTGTAACACTAAATGTGTGTGTGTACATATGTGTGCATGCAAATGCATGACACATATGGGCTTTTATGTTATTCTTTTCTACTCCCATCCTGGAGTTACAACTGTCTGGGAAATGGGTTTTCTATGGGGTCATTTGGTTTCCTCCTTTTATAAAGCCCAATTCCACCCACATTAGGTGCCAAGAGAAGGAATAAGGGAGCACAGGACAAGGGCCTATTAGTTAATTGGGCATAGGATTGCAGTTCTTTCCTGCTATTTGCCCCTGCTTCTCTGGCTGACAATGCCTGGCCTCAATACCATCCATGTGGTAGGTGTTCAAATGCTGGCTCTCATGAGTCACATCCACTAGCTCTAAGAGGTCCTCCTCATTTTATGATTCCATTTTCACAACACTTAGCTCCCACCCCTAGAAATAATGCATAGCCTTCTTGCTTCTGGGGTCACCTTGTCTGGTGAGCATCTCTCCTGGGATGTTTCCAGGAAGAAGACTCAAGCTGAGCTACTTACTACAATGCTACAGGAAATATGCACCCTTGCCTTGCCAAAGATAAGAGTACAGACTGCTCTACTGCTCATTCAGCTCTAGTAGTGATTAATGAGGCAGATGCATTAACATCCACCAAATATTCCATGTGCTTTCCTGTATTTCCCAGTCCTTTCTTTGGTTAAGAGAGGGCCATGTAATTAGATTTGACCAATAGTCTTGAGTGGAAATTCCATGTACTACTATGTCTGATCAAAGGCAATTAAGAGAAGATGTAAGTTCTTCATACTTTCTTTTCTTTCACTGGTCGCTCTGAAAGCCACATGTGGGGATGGCAGAATCACAAGATAGCTCAACCTGGAAGCCCAAGAAACTATGCGGAACAGGATCTCTCACCAATAATGTTAGACATAGAGTGTGGAAAAGAAATAAATATTTGTAATTTAAGCCATTGAGATGTGGAGGTCGATTTGTCACTGTAACAAAACCTACCTTTCTATGCATCTTGCTATTTATCTAGATATATGTTTATGCATAATTATTTTATATATAGATGTCTATGATATGAATTTATATAAGTATACACATATTATCTTCAATTATGTGTAGTGTACATGGTATAAATATGGTATATGTCTGTTTTATTTTATACATTATATCAATAATAAATGTACATTTTATAAAATATATATCCTACAATATATTAAAATGTAATTAATATAATGCACTAATATAATCTATATAACTGCTGTTAGGAAAATAAATAATGAAATAAAATAAGCAATATCTGAAGAAATCAGGGCTCTGATCATTTGGGAAATAAGTAAATTAGTAATTAGTATATGATTTTCATACTCATTGCAAAATAGACATTAGAGCATGCACAGAAAAGTGATTCACTCTTTTAAGTGATTATTAAAAAATTATAAACAAGATCATTTGTTAAACTTGGAAAAGAGAGGCAGATACCTAGAAAATCAAGAAGGTAACACATCACACCTACCATAAGTCTCTGTAAGACACAGCCCAAAGTGTGAAAGTCCTAGGGAGTTGCCAAACTGTCACAATGCTGTTGCAATTTACTGTGTAGGAGAGGTCAATTTCCACTTCATGTTAGAACAGGGCCTATAGTTTTGTGAAATTCAATTTTCTGATCCAAAATCCTGGGTCTGTGGATTGGAGGTAGCGAGAGAACAAGACCACGTTCTGGTGAAGTGGCCCCGCAACATATAGAAAGGAAACAGCAGAGTTCACTGTCCGCTCACAAGGCATCTGAAATGCAGCAAAAGCACAGTGCTGGCTTAATACAGTAAATTATGTTTGTAACAAGGAGCTTTCATCCTGAAAACTGGAATCATGTTTAATAATTTGTGTTCAAGAAGGCATCAAATTAGAGAACATATTTTATTAAAATGTACATGATAATAGTCACTCCAAAAAAGATTAGTGCCAAAGGAATCACATCAATATTTCACTTTTGTCCTCACAGCTCTGACTCCACTATCTTCTGAGGGTGGGGTATATGGCCATGTTCCTCAAGAACTGGAAGGTAGGGAACATCAACCCTTCCTACCTCTGCCTCATTCTTTATTAAAGTCTGGAGTAGTGAATAATTGTTTACTGGTAACACCTTTGGAATAGCACTCATTTCAACAGTTTCGTCGGCAAAGTTGCCTTCAAGAACTGTGAATGGTCTGAGACTTTTACCTGCTTCCAAGTTAATAGGTTATCCTGCCAAGTTTCATGGATGACAGCAGAAGATACAAGACTCCTGGGTCATAGATGAAGGACAGTCTATAACTCACAGAAACAGCAGTAGCGAGAAGTATTTTTTTCATAGAGCATTTTGGCAGCAATTCCATGAAGCTTAATTCCCACAAGGTAATATGAAGAAAGCCAGAAGACACCCGACCCTCAAAATGTTGCACTACAAGAAAGGAACCCTGTGCTTAGGGAACTCGAATCTTTTATAATGAGCATTAAGCAGACCTGCCCTTTACTCCAGAGGGAGACATCATCTTTATTATACCAGACAGGAAGCATGCTTGTCCTTTGCTCCTGAGGGAGACACTATCCCTATCTACTAAGACTCTTCTTTACATAAATATCCTTGAAGAGACATCTTGAAACAAAGGGTAGGAAATGCCTCGCTTATAAACATATGCAGAAACACAAGAGACCCATACAGACTTGTCTCTCAAATATTGTTTAGAAAAATATAAAATCTGAAAAGTTTTTGGAAGCAAGAAATAATACATAGATATGTAGTTTGACTTCAGATAGAATTCCAGGCCATGATCAGACCAAATGATGACATGTGAGGTCTTGTGAATGCTGGCTGGCCATGGTGATTGGAACCTAAATGCCCTGGACAGAGATTGAGAAAGGATCTTAATGTCCTCCTCAACTATCCAACTATATGCACATAAACAATAAAATATAAATTTTTTGAGAACTATGTCTGCTTCTACACTGCTCTATCTCCAAGTTGATACAATAGTGACCACCATGTAAGAGGCAGTCAATAAATATTGATGAATGAATGAAGGTGACTTTATTGACAGTAACAAATATTTGTGATTAAATCATGAGTCTGGGGTTAATAGACGCAAACTATTGCATTTGGAGGGGATAAGCAATGAGATCCTGCTGTATAGCACAGGGAACTATATCTAGTTATTTGTGATGGAGTATGATGGAGGATAATGTGAGAAAAAGAACATACATATATGTATGACTGGGTCAATTTGCTGTACAGTAGAAATTGACAGAACACTGTAAACCAATTATAATAGAAAAAAAAATCATTAAAATAAATAAATAAATAAAAATAAATCATGATAGCAGTCATTTCATCAGATAAAATCGTGAGGGTGTGTGCCATATTTCTATATAGTTCTTCAGAGTTTAAAGAGAGTGATTTCCTTAAATATATATGATTTTTCTTTAAAATCTATGCATTTTATTTCATAAAAATATCAAAGGCTGTCTATGTATTTGCTGTGCTTCTGCACAGATGGAACTAAGAGAGTGAAAATGTGTGAAAGAGTAAGAGGATGGACAAAACTATATGCACCATATTGCCTATGCGAGATTAAGGGAGTGGGCCACTGAGGCTGCAGATAAGCAGAGGAGTTTTGAGTATACACAACCCCTCTCTGAAGATAATGGTGGGGAACAAAGGCCACAGTAGAGACAGTTCCCTAATCTTTCATGGACAATTCCATCTGTCCCATACAACTCAATTACCATGAAAAAGCCAATTCACTTTTACACAGAATTTATCCTCATATTCCCTTTTTTAAATTTTTAAACTTTTTTTTTTTTTGCTTTTTAGAGCCACACCTACAACGTATGAAAGTTCCTAGGCTCAAAGCTGCAGGTGCTGGCCACAGCCACAGCAACACAGGATCCGAGCCATGTCTGTGACCTACACCATAGCTCATGGTAACAACGGATCCTTAACCCACTGAGTGGGGCCAGGGATCGAACCTGCATCTTCATGGATGCTAGTCCGCTTCATTACCACTGAGCCACAATGGGAACTCCTATCCTCTTATATTCTTACCTCAGATAGTTGCCTTAGTTAAGACCTGCCAACTTAGTGCCAACATTAGTAAATAACAACTTGAGATTTACTGTTTGTGATTTATCACAGTTTCCCAGGAGCCAAACTATAGGAATATCATGTAACAGCATGCCAACAAAAGTAAAAAGGAAATGGAAAAGAAAAGAATCTTTAAAATCAGTAATGAGACTTTTCTTTATTCTTATTGTGTTGTTTGCTTTGCATTAATGATCAATATACCTACAATAATAATATAAGTAGCTTAATTCTTGGCTTTATAGTTTAAGGCAGAGAATGGCAGAGTCATCTTGATCACTGGGATCCCTGAGCTGCCATGTAAGAGAACACTTCAGATCACAGCAACCACCAACCAATGCCACATGGAACACAACTGCCTCGCTGAGGCTTGCTCAAATTCCTAATACAGAAAATATAATAAAACAGTTGTTGTTTTGAGCCACTATATTTCAAAGTAGTTTGTTTTAGTAGTAAAATTAGAAAATAATGTATATATGTATATATTTAGATAACATACACATACACAGATAGCCAAATACATAAATGCACACACACACAGTAATATATGCCTAATTTTTTTCCTGAAAAGATTAATAAGGGACTTTGAATAGTGGCTTCTTTAAGGGATAGATGCTTAGAGGAAAGTTTTTCCTTTTCAAAATATAACTGCTTTATCTCAAATATTCAAACTTTGCTTTTTATAATTGCTGTTTTGTAAAATTTTTTTTCCTCTTTTTTCCTTTTATTTATTTTTATTATATAATTATTTTTATTTTTTTCCATTATAGTTGGTTTACAGTGTTCTGTCAATTTTCTACTGTACAACATGGTGACCCAGTTACACATACATGTATACAATCTTTTATCTCATATTATCATGCTCCATCATAAGTGAATAGACATAGTTCCCAGTGCTACACAGCAGGATGTCATCGCTTATCCATTCCAAAGACAATAGTCCACATCTATTTATCCCAAGTTCCCAACTGTCCCACTCCCTCCCCCTCCCCCTTGGCAACCCCAAGTCTATTCTCCAAGTCCATGATTTTTTCTGTGGAAAGGTTCATTTGTGCCATATATTAGATTCCAGATGTAAATGATACCATATGATATTTGTCTTTCTCTTTCTGACTTACTTCACTTAATATGCGAGTCTCTAGTTCCATCCATGTTGCTGCAAATGGCATTATTTTGTTTTTTTATGGCTGAGTAATATTCCATTGTGTATATATGTATATATCACCTCTTCTTAATCCAATCATCTGTTGATGGACATTTAGGTATTTTCCATGTCTTGGCTATTGTGAATAGTGCTACAATGAACATTCACGTGCGTGTGTCTTTCTCAAGGAAAGTTTTGTTCAGATATATGCCCAAAAGTGGGATTGCTGGGTCATATGGTAGTTCTATGCATGGTTGTTTGTTTGTTTGTTTGTTTGTTTTGACCAGGAAAAAAAAAGGGTGGTGGTGAAATAATAGGCCATGCCTTCCTTTTTTCCTATATATTTAAAAAACGAATAAATTTAAAGAAAATCAAAATTAGCCTGTGGAACCAAAAGAAAAAAAAAGAGAGAGAATATACATTTTCCAACCATACTTTCTAAGCATGATCTCTTTGTTATTTTGTACAATGATTTCTTTCTCTTTAATCCCATCCATCTGAATTTAGGCACAGTCTGGATCACCAGCAACGTTCTAGCAGATTCTGATTCTATGGTTTTCCTGTGTTTCATTTCCTCCACTGTATTTTTAAATCATTGCCCTTCATTGCTTGGTTCTCTGTCACAATACTCTATTCCTAGAGTCAAATCCAATCCATTTCAAATAAAATATCAAATCTACCAACAAAGACCCTTTTCTTTCTCTCAAGAAAGGAAGAAATGAATGACAATGTGCACTTTTTGTCGTGGACATTGTGGCTGATGATATCAAGTTGATAGAGTCAAGCACTGTGGCACACAGTAGTAAAGCCTTTTTTGACGTCTGCTCAAGTTATTCAAAGAAAGTAGTTAGTTCCAAAATGCCTCACATGAGTTGCAAATTTTTCAAACACATTGTACTTTATTAGAAATCTAAAGGGATTACATTTGAAAAAGACTCTAAGTCTGTAATAGGGAGGCATATGATAGTTTGTTTTCCTAAATGAAAAGAAAATATCTCTGGAAATATACCTGTCTGTCACAGGCTAGGTTCTGTGAAAGCAGAAAATGAAATGGAGTATAGTATGCCAGATATTGATTAGGTATAATTAAGGATCCATACCTGTGGAAGGGAGGAGGAGAAAGCAGGTTTGATCAAAAGAGAAATCAAACTCTGGTGCAGGCCCACAAAACCCTGTCTACTACATGCGAAGTTCTATAGTGACATGCATCAAAGTGTCCCACAGTGGACTGAATGGCTGGGCTTTCGTTGCTGCAAACAGGCACTGTATTTGGGCTGCTCCAGAAAAGATTTAGTGTTGGGTGAAGACTCTTTCTGCAGCTGGGGTAATCCAGAAGAGGCTGAGAATGGGCTACTGACAATCCATAGCACTCCCAGAAACTGGCCAACAAGTCGTGCCTCAAATGGGATTCTGATCAGTGCTTTTCCATACCCACTACACATGCTATGCAAAACTATATAACACTTCTGCATGAAATTCACAAGTATTCTCAGGGGTTACTGACCTAGGAAGTCAATCCAGATTTTGAGACAGAGATTTTTTTCTCTAATCCTCTAATATCCCAAACAGGCAAAATAATTGTTCATGGGTATGACAGTGATAAGAAGGTAAATTAGAATGATAGGCATTTGTATAACACGTTACCATCTTTAAAGTATTATTCACATATACCAGCCCTTTGACTCTAATGACAAATTTAATTTCTTTTTATAATCCATTTTTCAAACTGATAAACCTGAGGTTCAAAGAGCAAGTGATTTGCTCAGTTTTATCATAGATAATTAGAGGCAGAGCTATGATCTTCTGACTCAAAGCTCCACCATCATGGAGGCAATGTGTCATGGCAGAAAACCATATGATCTGGACTCAGACAACTCTGGTTAAATCCCAGCATTTCCATTTACTAGCTGTGTAAGCTCAGGCAACTTTGCCTAAACTCTGTAAGGCTCAATTCTTCACACATTAATATTAATGTTATTAATATTAAAAATAACACCAATAGCATACATCTTATAGTCACTTTATGTATTAATTTAAACGAAGTGTGTAAAGGCTCTGAAACAGTGCATGGCATATAACAGGCATTTAATCACTTGAAGTTCTTTTTTATCAAATATCACTTTAAAGTGATATTTCACCTGTGTTTATGAACTAGCTAAGCACAAATAACCAGCATTACCACCAGAAATGATCCACACTCTCAAAGCTCTAAAGTCAAGCCATCTAGAAATGCGTGGCAAAAAACTAAAATTAGGTTTTAGTTTTCAACACAATAAATCACAAGGCTTAATTAGTATCTATGAGATGCAATGATACTATTGATTTTTTAAATGTCCTTGACACTGGAGGAGTCTTGTACAAAAATAAAATTCTTGGCCATATATGTCTCCTTATAGAGTTTTGTTTTTCATCTTTAATAATAAATCCAATTTGTACAACCTAAGCCATTAGGGAATAATATTGAATCCTGTTAGATCAACAATATTCTCACAGGAGAATAATACTAAATTGTGGGGCAAGTTTTGAGCAGCAGTTTAGCCCTATGAAAGTGCATACAAGTTATTAGAGAAGACCAGAGTTCACAGAACTGAAGCCAAACTCTGGATTTAGTAAATGTGGGAATTCTACAATAAACTTGTGTTCAAAACTCATACAACCTTGTACAAGTCACATGCTCTTTCTTGCCCCCAGTGTGCTTTTAAAAATAAATCTTTTAAGATGGATTAGAATTTATATTATCATATCCAGATACAAAATCCTGAAAGTCTGTAAGTTCACTGAAAGATGTAATGCTCTTAGATGAGTGGAACAAAAATGGAATACTATAGAACAACCACTGAGTACTGGAACCCAGGAAAGCAAGGGCTCTTCTGAAACAAACTCTCTGTACAAAAATGTTTGTAATTATTTTTGATATGGCCACTGAATGATTGTGTCTGACTCCAACCTTGGATTGGCTCAAATGTACCTTCCATCAAACTTGGTAAATATTTGAACTAGTAAGTGAATTGAACCAGGAGTATCTGTTCTGGAATAGGTGAAGCCTAGAGACCTAACTATCAAGTTATGAGTTTTTTGTTTGAAACTATCCATCGTGGATATAAACACACACACACACACACACACACACACACACACACACACACACACACACATACACACACACACACACACACTCTCACATGCTTGAGGTTGGCCCAAGACAAAGGATTCAGATCCAGGAGAGAGGAAGAAAAATCCGACTAATAGGACAAGTGAAGCAAGCATGCATCCAGAATGCTCTTTCCTTGGAAATCTCTTGCTGACACTATAACTAAATATGGATAACGCCTATTAACCACACTGTTCCTAAGAAGTGAGACAGAGATGATTTTAGAACTTTCTAGGGACAACAACCGGAGAGTGTTACTGGAAACCCATGGCATCAAAGCAAAAGTTTTAAGTCCAGCAAAAGTTTCTGGAAAAAATATTTCCTGCCCTGTCAAAATTTTGTTGTGAAGAAACTTATGTGAGTTTTCCTTTCACTATGTTGGTCCTGAGTCCTTGAGTACCTCAGGGAAATTCTAAACCTTTATACCATCTGTATCTAGGGAGGGACATTTTATACACATTGAAAGGTGGGGGAGCTTTACTTTCAATAATACTTTTGTTCTGATGAAGCAAGTCTGTTTCACAGATGAAGCAAGTCACTGTCCAAAAAGACAGGGAGCAGGGAAAGGGAGAAATTGTAGCCAAAATCAAGTTTTTTCTAAAAAAAAATCATGTCTATCATGGTCCTCAAACTGTCCCATCGATGGCAAATAGAGAATGGCAATGCACCAATCTGACATACATATGTGCTACCCCCCACAGATAGACACACACACACACACACACACACACACGCACAATGCAAGAGTGATAGCTGATGCATTGTGATGGTTCTTTCCAGTCCCAATTATGATTGATAGCATTCTATTACCTTTATGCTTATTTTAAAATTCCCTTGACACAGATTGATTAAAGGCACAGACCTCTATGAACCTATGAAAAATTTATGGATTTTGAAAGAGCTTTAACATGTACCATTTGAGCACAAATCATTTCCTGGCTGTCACTGTTTTCCCACAATCTTTCTTATGTTGGTAATATATGTTTAATAATCAAAAACTGATGCTAGGGATTAAAGCATCAAGATGTTACAGAATAAAGCAACAACAAAAAAAGAAATTAGATTTGTATGATTTTAACTATTCTTTAATCTGCTTCTGGGCAACAAAAGTGATTTGTGTCAGCCGTTATTGCATTAAACTTTAATTTTCTTCCACCGGCACAGGATTATATAAAGGAGTATTGGATTGCACTCAGCATGGATTAGCCGAGCACTGTCTCTGCTGCCAAGGAGCAAATGGATTTCCTTCTTTCTTTGATTTATATTTTTATTGCTGTTTTTCCCCTCCTTCTAATTCCCATTACCCTTCTGTTTGCCAGCACTGAGATACCCTGTAGGAGCAGCAGAAAGGCAGGCAGAATTATTGGCTTATTGCATATATTTATGTTCCAAGTCTTCTCAGTCATCTATGTCAGAGGAATAAAGTAGCCTCCAGCCATGGAGACTGCATGCCAGTTTTAAACTATAAAATTAAAACTTTTTTTAAGGTAAAAAGTCACCTCTAACCTGCATAAAATCAGGAAAACTAGTGGGGTTCTTACCTCCCTTCTGATATTCTGGCTGTTTCTCACATCAGACAGAGAAAACTGCTTTTGAGGCAGATACAAGATAAAAATCTCAGGCTCCCCTTTGCACACAGGTGGGTATAACAGCAAAGCCACTGAGACTCAGAAGGGAGAGGAGGCTCTTTGGCCTTCACTCTTAGGGTTTTTGAGATTCAAACTTGTTTCTGGAAACAAAAGTAAATAATCTCGCTCCGTTCAGAGGAGTAGAGGGCTGGCTGTCCAGGAACATGGAACCTAGAGAGGGTGCTAGGGACATGGCTCAGGCTGAATTAAGGCAACCTAAGCCCATGAATTGTGGTAAGGAAATAAGAACAACGGTGCCTTAGGTTTGGTCTGCAGAAATATCTGAATTTCTGAAGAAAATGAACCTAACTGATTTCAATTTCCATTTTGGTTCTCACAGACTTCTTGAGAATAATAAATTCCTGGGTCTCAGAAGAGGCTATCTGGGGGGCACCTCCACAGCAGATGCCACTGAGCAAACTGCTCAGGTAGGATCCAGGCATCTAAACTGGGGCCTGAATCTTCTGGTTGTGAGTAACTGCTGTACTTGGGATTAATGTTTGTTCTCCAAAGGAACCCATAAGAGGTTGACCCAAGCCAAAGAAGTATATATGAAATTAAGAGAACTATTTAAAAGAGCAGAGCAAAGATTAGGAAAAACCTTTGGCAGGCCATTCAAACAAAAGACTGAGACCTAACTAATGGAGCAAAGAAGTTTCCATAGAATTTGAAGAGTAAAAGACACTGTTCATGAATTGAAACTTAAGTATCAAAATTTGGAATACAAAAGTATTTCCTTTCCATTCAGACCTTTTAGTACATCTATTCCTGGACTAAGTAAGGTAGAATGTGATTCCAAAACCAAGAGTCACTTGTTACTTGACACTTTTCATATCATACACAATGTTATGCTATAAAGAACACATGAAATTTTCAGAAGCTTCACTACTAAGGCATATAATATCTACCCCAGATATTCAAAATTCTATTAAGGCATGTCAAAATCACTTGGGTAAAGTCACTTTTTAATAGGCCATTTTGATTTTTAATTGACTAATGATGCTTTAATTTAATAATGCCTTAAATAGACTCCATGTCACACCAAATTTAAACAAAATTCCATTCTAAAAGTTGAACAAACTCTTTTTTTGAAGTATTTCTCAAAAAGACTTAATTTGACTTCATCATTCCTGTTTCTTCCATTAGATTTTTGGAAAATACATAGAATTTTCAATTTCTGCTGAGAATACTGACTTTACAGGAAACTCCTGTGTATAGGAAATTCTTTGGAACCCCTTATCATAGGGATAAAAATGGCCATGCCACAGAAAAGTATACATGATATTGGATAATCATGGCACAGAGCCATTTGCAGTTAGGGTTTCTTCCATTTAGGCTTGATGTCTACTAAACTTTGCTTTGGACACTAGTGGTTACCCATGAAGATATCCCTAAGATTCTATAAAAACATATAATATCTCAGATAAATTTATCTCATGGGAAGGCAAGCAATTAAAAAACGTAAAAGGTAAAGAAAATAAGATGATTCTCTGTTATATACAGTGGTGTTCCATATTAAATACCATGGTTTTATGTCTTATGACTTAAGCATAAAATAGAAATAAAGTTTGTTTATTCCATATTCTTCAAGCTTTTCCTGGTTTAATATCTAGTGCTCTCAGGTCCCTTCGTTCTCCTTAAAGAATAAAAACATTAAACAGGACTGTCATAAGTTTTAGTTATTCTAAAATAGAAATGATAACAATTTTTTAAATTTTGTTATTCCTATACAACACTTACACCACTGAATTTTGGCTATGTTAATTAAATAAAGCTTTCTAGGAGCTCCTGTAATTACATCTTTTTTGACCAAGCATCAGCTAGCTTTGCATAAATCTAGTACACTGAGGTCACATTAAAAACACTAGAAATACATGCCTAAATTTATGGTTAATTAGCCAAATGTTTTGTTTCAATATGCAGCTTTTTCTTGAAATTCTATGTGGAAAATAGTTTTTGTATTTGTCAGATTTATAGTGCAATAATACTACATAACACTACCAAATCCCAGTGTGTGTTATTTTTCTGCCCTCATCTGTTTTCCCACAATTTTCTGATACCAATTGGGTAGCCAACAGTTCAGTTAAATTAGGGGACTAGCATCTGGAGCTATGGCAAACTTCATAGATTAAGGACTCTGTCTCACAAAAATGGGGTGCCTAGGATACCCCCACTTTTGCCCAGAAAACTACAAATTTGGGGGTCCTAAAACCCCCTCCTTAGGTTTGTGAAATGACTATTGGAAATCAAGAAGGTGCTTTACTTATGATTACCAGTTTATTATAAAGAATACAACTCAGGAATAGTTAAATGGAAAAGAGATGCAGGACAAAGTATGGCAGATTGTGCCACCTTCCCAGCATATCAACATGTTCACTAACCTGGATGCCCTCCAAGTCTCACTGTTTAATAGTTTTTATGGAAGTTTCATTATGTCATCATGATTTATTAAATCGCAACTCATTGGTAATTGAATTCAATTTCTAGCCTCTCGTCTCTCCTCAGAGGTTAGAGAGGCTGGCTGAAAGTTCTAACCCTCTCATCTCATGGTTGGTTTCTCTGATGACTCAACCCATTCTGAAGCTATCTAGGGCACCCCTATGAATCATACCATTAGCATACAAAAGATAGAAAATTCCAAGAGTTTTAGGAACCATGTGCCAGAAAATGGGGATGAGGATCAAAAATTTTTATTATACAACATAGTGACTTACAAAAACAAATAGTCTTTCCATATTTCATGGATCTTTCTGCAGGTAAATTGGGTCTCTGCTGAGCTCAGCTGGGGGCATTTTAGCTTGGTCCAAGTTGTAGTTCAGGTTGAGATATACTCTGTGGACTTTATCACTTTTGGCCCTGCAGTTATCTAGCATATGTTTTATTATGATGGATGGTCAAGACACACAAGGGGTGAACAGAAATGTGGAATGTTTCTTAAGGCTTCATCTTAGAACTGGTACACACTCTCTCCTACCCACATTCAACCAGCCAAAGCAAGACACATGGTCAAACTCAAAGTCATTGAGTCAGGGAAGTAAATCTGCCATAATAGCATTAGTTGTGGGGTAAGTAGGGTAGAGTAGAAGTTTTTTTAATTTGTTTTGTTTTTTTACAAATAATACAATATGCTAGGGCTTTCAAATGTTTTCTTATAGTGCTGGACAGTAAAGAACATTGCAAAAGGTATGGCTATGTACTAGGCAGCTTTGGGGCTATAATTTGCTGACCCTTGCAATATAATAAAATCTTCCATATTGTCACAATTTTCCCTCTTAAATGCAAATTACTGATGCCCCCAAAAGTCACATTCAATCAAGATTAAAGTCCAGAATCTCATGACAGTATCTATCTCAAGCCAAAATGTGGCAACTCACGATCCAGAGACTAAATTAAAATGGCAAGGCCATCTTCTCTATATACAACAATGAGAAAAAGCAGGATAACAACAATTAACATTCCTATTTGGAAAAGAAAAGAACTGGAGGCATGTAGGAGTCACCAAAATCCTACTAAAGGCAATAAATGTGTCCTGATTTAGGCTTAGATTTGATTCCTAAGACTAAGTTCCTTGTATATTGTTCTCCATGGTTCTTGGATCCACCCTCTGTGATATCTTCCTCTTATCATCCTTGGCCACATCTGAAAACACCATCAGATGACACGCCTTTTTTAGGACCTGAACTGCTTTCTCAGCCTGTTTCTTGCCTGTAAAAAGTCAGAATCCCTAAGTTCTTTTCTGTGGTTCATTCTTAAATCCAGGCTGATGTACTTTTGTTGATATAGCTTTCAGACCCCATTCCACTTAAACAACAAAACAAAAACATGAGTTTGATCAGTCAGCCCCAAATGCCAAACATCACATGCCTAATTCTTTTGGGGGCGGTCTTCCTCTCCCTTCTTTCTCTAGACTTAATTGAGATCCTTTCACTGTATCTTCAGTGGGATTATATTCTTAGTCTCCTTTACAGGAGTATTTTGTCCAACCATAATGATCTATTGAGCCCTATCTTAAGCTGATCAGAGTTCTTAACCAAATGTGTCACAGCCACATCCATATTTTGTATTTTTTGTGAGGCTGTCTTTAAAACCAAAGCCCCAATTTGGTTTTTGCCATGAGGCTGTGTCTTAAAAGGCCTTTTAAACTCAAAATATCATTTAATTTTATCTTCAATTGATGGAGACTTGAGTTTCATTTTTCAACCTTGAAAATTCTGGATTCCCTGATCAGTCTGTATTTCCTTTCAATTAGTTTTTCCTGAGCTCTTTTTTTATCTTGAGGCACCTTATCAAATAAAACTAGTAACAATCTGCTCATCCTACCAATAATCTATCTCAAAAATGTCACAAGTTGGAGTTCCCATCGTGGCACAGCAGAAAGGAATCTGACTAGGAAACATGAGGTTGTGGGTTTGATCCCTGGTCTTGCTCAGCAGGTTAAGGATCTGGCATTGCTGTGGGCTGTGGTGTAGGTCGCAGATGTGGCTCAGATCCCGAGTTGCTGTGGCTGTGGTGCAGGCTGGCAGCTGCTGCTCTGATTCAACCCCTAGCCTGGGAACCTCCATATGCCATGGGTGTGGCCCTAAAAAGACAAAAAAAAAAAATGCCACAAGTTCATAAGGAAACATTTACCAGGTGGTCCACACCCCCCAAATAACATGGGTTGCCATTTTCAGGCTACTTACAACAGCTTGTTCATTCCAAAGACAATGCTACAAATTTTAGGTTGATGTTATATATGCATCTCATTCTTACTACCAGTATTTTGCATACGGTTTGCTTTAATAGTGCTGCTTAACAAACAATCCTAAAACGTAGTGGCTTATAATAATGAACATTTGTTTATTGCTAAATATATAAAGCTAAGGGAGTTTGTTGTTATATAAATATATACGTATAAAAGCATGATATATCTATATATATAGTTGCATGGTAAATGTAGTAAATGTTAATGATTTATTTATTTAAGAATGGTTAATTTTGTATTATGTGAATTTCAACTCAATTTTTGAAAAGCCTCAAAACCAAAAGAAAAAAAGACATTTGATACAACCCAACAAGTTCATTCACTCCTACATATTTACCCAAGGAAACTGAATAAAAAATGTTACAAATACTTGCAAATGAATGTTTCTATCAGCCCTTTTCATTATAGCCCAAAGTTGGAAACTACCCAAATGTCCATCAACTTGTGAATATATAAACAATTATATACCCATACAATGGAAAATTATCCAGCAATAAAAAGAGATAAATAGGAGTTCCCGTCATGGCGCAGTGGTTAACGAATCCGACTAGGAACCATGAGGTTGCGGGTTTGGTCCCTGCCCTTGCTCAGTGGGTTAACGATCCGGCGTTGCTGTGAGCTGTGGTGTAGGTTGTAGATGCGGCTCGGATCCCACGTTGCTGTGGCTCTGGCATAGGCCTGTGGCTACAGCTCCGATTAGACCCCTAGCCTGGGAGCCTCCATATGCCGTGGAAGCGGCCCAAAGAAATAGCAAAAAGACAAAAAAAAAAAAAAAATGCGGATGGATCTCAAAAGCATTTTGTTTGTGCAAGAAGACAGATTTCAAAGACTAAATATGGTATGATTTCTGTTTATATAAGATTCCAGAAAAGTCAAAACTCTAATGACTAAAAGTACTTCATTGGATGTCAGACACTAAAATAATGGGAAAGAATTGACTTAAAAGGGTAATAAAAACTTCTTAGGATAATAGAACTGTTCCATGTTTGATTTTAGAGGTGGTTACAAGTCTATACATTTGTCAAAATTCTTTGAAATTGAAATACTTAAAATTAGTAAGTTTCATTATATGTAAAGTATATCTCAATAAAATTAATTTTTTAAAAAAAGGAAAACGTTTTTATGCTAGATTTTCTTTGTGATTTTTTTTAAATGCCAACTCAAATCTTTTTTTTTTTTTTTTAGATGTGGAATAGTAAAGTTCTTCAAATGATAGCCAGAGATATTTCCTAGAATCAAGGGAAATCTTTTACCCTCTTTATCCAGGTGCTAAAGGGGAATATTAAGACAAATATGCCTTCTGTGCCAATGGAAGATTGAACCAAACAATATATTCAACCATATGTTCTCATCTCAGCCTGACCATCTGCTGGCTGTGCACTTAAATATATCATCTAGTTCACTGATTCCCTTTTGAAGGAAAACTACAAGGTAAAAAACACACACACACATATCCAATAAAATAGTGTTCGCTAATAACTATGTTGAAGAAACCTAAGTACATTGTTTTCTAAGAATAAACTGTGCACCTTGGGGTAAATAAATTCATTCAAGGTATCAAGGTAACTGAATTTTGAGGGAAAATGTCTTTATATCTATAGAAAAGAAACAGAATGGAAGCCGTGTCTCAAAATCTTGACCTAAGACAATCAAAGGGGCAAATCTATTCTTTTGCTATCTCTAGATTGCCCTTGAAAAGAAATTAGATACAAATTAGAGTTATAGCTATCTTTCCATTGCCACTCTGTCTATATTTCTGTCCTGAGGATTTTCATTGTTGAGGTAAGTAGTCCACGTATATGTATTTCTAACAACTGTGTCAAATTTTATTCCTATACTTCCTTGCTGTGAACCATCATTTTTCCTGAGCACTTAGAGAAAAAACTTGATTCTTATATTCTTACTTCTACAGAAGCAGAATTAAATAGTTTAAAAACAGACATGCTCACAGGAGGTAAATAACTACTTTTATTGTTTGCAAATCTACTAAATGTGTATTAACTTCCAATGTTAAATCACCAAAGTTCATATCTGTGAGAGTGTGTCAGTTCCTAACTAAAACTATATATACAAAGAGATGCATGATAATTCACTCTCTTCATTCATTCCAAAAATGTTATCACCAGGATGAAGTTTCTGACATTTTCAAAGGTAAGTCCAAGTCTGCATTTTTGAGGGAAATTCCTAATTTAACCTCTTGCATATTTCATCTCCTTAGCTCCTCAGGTTCCCTTCTTTCCCCTGCTATTGGCAAATGGGGCACTTCAGCCATTATCCTTTTCCCAATCCAGCACTTAGTACATTGCAGCCACTGTCAGAAAAGCAGCCTGTCAAATACTAAATCAGAAAGGATGGACCCTGCTGTTTCCTTCACATCAGAGAGAAAATCCCCTGGGGTGACTTTAAGACAGTGTTCACCTGTCATTTCTAGCTCATCTGCAGAATCCACTTGGGGTACTTTTCACATTGTCAGGTAGTCACATTTCTTTCCTTGTGCCTTTTATTTATGAAAAAAGAAACACCCTATAGAAGGCCAAACCTGCCCTGTTTTAAAAAGAAAATTCAGTGAGGTACAGACAGCAAATGAATAATCTGCTTGCACTGTACTGCTTTCAAGCAGGCTTAAAACAAAACATTTTATAAGGCCAAGCTGGAATTACTGTATAACAGACTCAAAATCCCTCTTTAGGCCCAGTGGTGAAAATGGCTGCATGTTGAGCTAGCTCAAGGTTCATGAGACAGAAAGAGGGTGTTTTCAGCACCTCCTTCCAAATCCTGTTAGGTGCTTTGACTTACTGTCATCAGGGAATCTCAGGTCTGAGACTGCTTGGTAGGCACAAGGTTTGAGAAAGGTATGTCTTAGTCTGAGGGTGAAGATTTAAATTGTATTCCAGAAGTGCACTCAAATCTGCCTAGTGCAAATGAACATAATTCTTAAAGCTTATGATTGCCTTACTTGCTAAGTGCTCACTCTAGCCCTCAGAGTTCCTTCCAGATGAGCTAAGTGCATTCTGCATGCAAATTTCATGATTATAGATAGGCATTTAATGGAATAATTCTGTAGATATATGGTGCATAAAAACACAGGAGAAGAGGGGATTACCTTCTGATAACCTGGAATTTTTTAAAGGTCGCTAACCTTTTACCGGGGGAAAGGTTGATAGGGAACATCTCCAAATGCCAAGAGAATCAGACCTATTAGTATTTACTTGCCTGAATGGAACAAGCATTCCCTCTCTGCTCCAAAGATTGCCTCCCAGGCCAGGCACATTCAACCTATGCCACCTACTTAGTTGTCCTGCTTTTTGGAGCTTTCCCATTCCATCCATTCTACATGCCATTGCAAGATGAAACTTTACACAATATGACTTTTCATTAAAATGCTCTCTTATGAATTCACCTATCAGAGCTAGCCCTGATTATTTATTCTTTCATATCTTCATTCAATATATATTTACTGGGAGTTCCTGTTATGGCTCAGTAGTAATGGACCCAACCAGCAACCATAAGGATGTGGGTTTGATCCCTGGCCTTGCTCAATGGCTTAAGTATCCGGCATTGCTGTGAGCTGTGGTATAGATCACAAACCCAGCTCTGATCCCACATTGCTCCAGCTGTGGCTGTGGCTGGCAGCTATAGCTCCGATTAGACTCCTAGCCTGGGAGCTTCCATATACAGCAAGTGCGGCCCTAAAAAAAAAGCAAAAAAAAAAAAATTATTGAGTACCTATTATGTGCTAGGCACTAACTCTGCTGTCATAGAATTTACATTTTAGGGAGAGGAGACCAACAATTACCAAACAAATCAGAGGAAAACACAAAGCATGGCAAGAAAAAAGGGTGGTCAGCAGATGCTATTTCAAATAGGGTGGTCAGAGAAGGGCTCTTTGATAAAGGGACACTTGAGCAGTACTGAATGAAGTGAAGGCATAAGCCATGGAGATAACTGACATAAGAACATTTTAGGTAGAGGAATCAGAAATATAAACATGCAGGTGAGAGGATGTCTGGTGAGTGCTAGAGGCATTCAGGAGTGAGCACTAGGTAGAATGCAGGAAGTGAGCTGAGAGAAAGAGCCTATATTACCCTCCCACAAATCCTTGTAAGGCCTTTATGTTTTATTCTGTACAGTTGAGAAGTTACTGTAAGCTTTGAATTCATGAAGTTTAATCTCTATCTCAATAGATGCAGAAAAAACTTTTGACAAAATTCAACACCCATTTTTTATAAAAACTCCAGAAAGTGGGCACAGAGGGAACTAACCTCAAAAAAATGAAGGCCATATATGACAAACCCACAGCTAACATCATTCTCAATGGTGAAAAGCTAAAAGCACTTCCACTAAGATCAAGAATAAGACAAGGATGTCCATTCTCACAACTTTTATTCTATCTCATCAAAAGCCCTTTAGTTTTTTGGGTTTTTTAACCTCTCATTTACTATTCAATTTTTCTTTCATTCAGTCATAAAGCATATTGAAATATAAAGGTAGATAAAGTATATCTACCTTATGCCAGATATAGATCCAAGTATTAGACATATAAATAATGAGTATTTAAGTCAACAAAGAGAATATGGATGTAAATACTATCATAGAAGCATGTATGGAAAAATACAGAAACACCCAGGAATATTACCCAACTTGGATGTGTACAAAGCTTGGAAAAGAAGGAAATTAGAGAAGGAGTCTTTGCAAGGATGACTGAACAATAGGGTTCCCTTGGCAGGTATTTCCATGCCCTCTTCACCTTGAATAGCTTTTCCTTCTCCTGCCTGATTATCTGAATCCTACCCACACATCAGTACTCCACTTAGATGTCATGTGGCCTCCCCTGAATTACTCACACTTCACTGACAGTACTTTGAATTCTCAGGCCATGCTCTGGCAGGACTTTGTTCTTAGCAGTTTACCCTCAGATTTATTGAAAATAACTGAAAAATAAAACTGTGTATATTTAAAGTGTACAACATGATGATTTGATATACATATGTACTGTGAAATGATTACCGTGATCAAGTTAATTACCAAATCTGTCACCACATAGAGCTAATTTTTTTTCTTTTTTTGTCAAGCGAACACTTAAGGTGTACTCTCAGCAAATTTCAAGTGTACAATACCATATTATTAACTTCAGTCACCATGCTGAATTAGATGCTCAGAACTTATTATAACTGAAAGTTTGTACTATTTGACCTATATCTCCCCATTTCCCTGTCAACCACCATTCTACTATCCGTTTCTGTGAGACTAGCTTTTTTTTTTTTTTTTAATCTTTAGCCATTCATCCAGTGATAGACACTGAGGTCATTTCCATATCTTGGCTACTGTTACAATGAACAATAATTGGTTAATGAGACAAGGAACATGGAAATATAGATAGCTCTCCAACATACGGATTTCTTTTCCTTTGGGTATACTGGAAGTGGGTTTGTTATATTATATTGTAGTTCTATATTGTGAGACATCTTCATAGTGTTTTTCAAAATGCTTGTACCAATATGCATTCCCACCAACATTATCTCTTGTCTTTTTGTTTTGATTCGTTTTTTTTGCTTTTTAGGGCTGCGTTTGTGGCATACAGAAGTTCCCAGACTAGGGGTCAAGTCAGAGCTGCAGCTGCAGGCCTGCAGGACAGCCACAGCAACACCAGATCCAAGCCATGTCTGTGACCTACATCACAGCTCAAAGCAATACCAGATCCTTAACCCACTGAGTGGGCCAGGGATCAAACTTGCATTCTCATGGATACTAGTCGGGTTCGTTACTGTTGAGCCATGCCATCTCTTGTCTTTTTGTTAACAGTCATCCTAATGAGTGTGAGGTGATATCTCACTGTGGTTTTGATTTGATTTCCCTGATGATTAGGGATGTTGAGCAGATTCTCTTTACCTAAGAACCACTTGCATATCTCCTTTGGAAAAACGTTTGTTCTGGTTCCTTGCCCATTTTTGGATCAAATTATGTGTTTTTTAATCAAAATTGTTTCTTTTTTAATCTTGTTTTTTACTATTGATTTCCTTATATATTTTGGATATCATCCTCTTGTCAGGCATATGGTTTGCAAATGTTTTCTCCCTTTCCGTAAGTTATGTTTTCATGTTATTGTTTCTTTTTTTGTGCGGAAGCTTTCTAGTTTGATATATCCCACTTGTTTATTTTTGCTTTTATTGCCTGTGCTATTGGTGCCATATCCAAAAATAATTGCCAAGAACAATCAATGTCAAGGATATTTTCCCCTGTTTTCTTCTGGGAGTTTTACAGTTTGAGGTCTTACATTTAAGACATAATCCACTGTGAGTTAATTTTGTGAGTGGTACATGACAGGGGTCTTTCATTCTTTTGCATGTGAACATCCACTTTTTCAAACACCATTTACTGAAGAGACTATCCTTTCCACACTGTGTTTCTTGAAACTCTTGTCAAAGATTAGTTAGCCATTTATGCATGGGTTTATATCTGTTCCATTGATCTGTGTGCCTGCTTTCATGCCCAGTCCCATAATGCTTTGATCACTGTAACTTTACAATATAGTTTGAAATCAGGAAGTATGATGCCTCCCATTTTATTTTTATTATTTTTTAATTTTATTTATTTTTATTATTATTTTCATCATGTCCTGACACATTTTAACTATCTTTTTGTATTACCTAATGAATTTTATTGCATTCATAGGTGTACAACAATCATCACAACCAAATTTTATAGCATGTCCATCCTAAACCCTCAGTACCTCCCCCCACCCCACAACTTGTCTCAATTGGAAACCATAAGTTTTTCAAAGTCTGTGAGTCAATATCTGTTCTTCACAGAAGTTCATTGTGTCCTTTTTTCAGGTTCCACATGTAAGTGACAGCATTTGATGTTGGTGTCTCATTATCTAACTGACTTCACTTAGTATGACAATTTCTATGTCCATCCGTGTTGCTAAAAATGCTGTTGCTTCGTTCCTTTTAATGGATGAGTAATATCCCATTGTGTATATATACCACATCTTCTTGATCAACTCCTCTGTTGATGGACATTTAGGTTGTTTCCATGTCTTGGCTATTGCAAATAGTCCTGCAATGAACATTGGAGTACATGTGTCTTTTCAAGTCATGGTTTTCTCTGGATAGATGCCCAGGAATGGGATTGCTGGGTCAAATGGTAGTTCTATTTGTAGTTTTCTGAGGAATCTCCATACTGTTTTCCACAGGTGTTGCACCAATTTATAATCCTACCGAAAGTGTAATAGGGTTCCTTTTTCTCCACATCCTCTCCAGCACTTATTGTTTGTAGACTTTTTGATGATGGCCATTCTGGCTGGTGTAAGGTGATACCTCAGAGTGGTTTTGATTTGCATTTCTCTAATAATGAGTGATGTTGAACATCTTTTCATGTGTTTTTTTGGCCATGTGTATGTCTTCTTTGGAGAACTGTCTGTTTATATTTTCTGCCCATTTTTTGATGGGGTTGTTTGTTTTCTTGGTATTGAGCTGTAGAAGGTATTTATAAATTTTGGAGATTAATCCCTTGTCAGTCATTTCATTTGCAAATATTTTTCCCATTCTGTGGGTTGTCTGTACATTTTTTGTAGGGTTTCCTTTGCTGTGCAGAAACTTTTAAGTTTAAATAAGTCCCATTTGTTTATTTTTGTTTTTACCGTCATTACTTTAAGAGGTAAATCTGACAAGATGTTGCTGTCATTTATGTCAGAGAGTGTTTGCCCTATGTTTTCCTCTGAGAGTTTTATAGTATCTGGTCTTATATCTAGGTCTTTAATCCATTTTGATTAATGGATTTTTGTGTATGGTGTTAGGAAGTGTTCTAATTTCATTCTTTTACATGTGGCTGTCCAGTTTTCCCAGCACCACTTACTGAAGGGGCTGTCTTTTCTCCACTGTATATTCTCGCCTCCTTTGCCATAGTTTAGTTGACTGTAGGTGTGTGGGTTTACTTCTGGGCTTAACTATCTTGAATACTGACAAGATCATGATTTAGACCCCTCAAATAATCCAGCATAATGCTTATGTATAACTAAAAGAAGTAAGCATGGAATGTATAAATAGTGGAGCCTAAAAGAAATAGGCAGCCCCAGAATGAATCTTAAAGAGCATTGGAAATATGTGTAGTGAAACAGCATACAAGCCATGAGGGAAGTGAGTCATCTTCTAAGAAACATTAATCCATTCACTCATAAACCAAAGACTTAATGAGCAGAGCATGTGTAATTGGCCAGAGCCACCCAATACCACAAAAAAAAAAAAAATAGACAATATTCTCATTCTAAGAGCATTCCTGGCATTTGAAAGTATTCATAAGCCACTTTTCCTCTGCCCTCTCAATTTAACGTGCATTCTCAGTTTGGAAAAAAACTAGTGCTTGCAACAGAAACACAATTACAAAGCTTGATGTAAATGAGGAAGAAATGCTCTTTGCTCCATGCAGTTGCTGACAGAGGGGGTAGGTGAAGGAGAAACTTTCCCGATGGCCCTGTCCAACATTGTCAGAGTGTGACACAGAAGCAGGAGAAGTGGTTAAAGGCAGAGCCATGGAGTGCTAGGATGGCTTGAGAGGTGGATTTGGGGCTGGGATAGGCACTGGGACCACACATTCTCTCATCATCCTGGTGCCAGAGCTTCTCCAGCTCCTTAACATAGATGATGCTTAGTTAACAGGAACCACATTGTGCATAATCTGAAATTTATGGCTAATATTTACATATAAGTTTCTCGTCAGTAAAGTGTACCTAGCTCATTTCATAATGTGGGCTTAATTCTCCAAGTGGCCTTTTGTTGCTTTCCATAATTTCCAAATTAAAAACCACATATACCGTTAAGGTAAAATGCCTGCCTTGGGAGGATATGACTAGAATTTTGGCAACTGTTTTGATGCCCTGAATGCTACAAGGTACAAAGGACTTAAAAAGTCAGAAGAGAGATCTGTTTCAATCTATTATACACTTATCCATTCTCACATGCCATGAATACCCAATAATTGTTTGATTAGAATGCCAGGTCTGTTGCTTGACTGATTCAACAAGTTATTGAACTGTTATTTTCCAGTATATACCCCAGGTAAACAAAACTTCAGATAGGACTCTGAAACTCCTTCTACCCTGGAGCAGGGAACAGCCTTGAAGCTAAGTCTCCAGGAAGTTTAATATTTTCTGCTATTTACCCTGGAATTCAGTCAGACGCATCTACTGCCCCTGTGCAGAAAGCATTATGATCACCAATGTGATTAATATGCTCCTTTTGCTGTGGCAAGAGCTGCCAAAAGCCAGCTTTCAATGAGCTGGGAAAATGTCTTTTTTATGCCCTCCATTGGGCATATGCCTACAATATTTTAAATGAGCAATAGGTATTAGAAAGTGTAGATTATATTGGCAAATACATTCCTCCCGCTTCTAAACTAGTCTCCCTATGACAAGGTAAAGGTGTCATACCACATGCCTGTTCACTGAGTTCATGACGCCTTTACACATGCAATTATTAGGTGACACATTTACTTTACCTGAACAATGATAGCAAAGCATACAGAGAACTTCAGGGATTTTTGCCAAAAAAAAAAAAAAATCTATTCTTTTCAACTGATTGTGAGTAAAGACAGAAGTGCTTCATAGTTTTCTGTCCACATCCATGCACAGAAAACAGATGTAGTTCCTCAAAGTGGTCTACCCAAGGTCCCATTTATGAACAGCTGACCTTCCTCAAGCTGGGGAAGTGAGTACAAGATATTGCATCTAGGGCTCCCTTTTGGTTTACCCTGTAAGAAAAGAAAAAAAAAAAAAAAAAAAAAAAAGCTAACATGGAGCAAATCATCCCAAGAAAGCAATACTTGGACAAGCCCTTTGGAACTGTGGAACAAGATAAGAAGCAAGACCAGCATTCGCTCTGGTGAACAGTTTTGTGATCCTCTCTGCAGATTTCAGGATGAACTGCTGGAGTTTGTGCTATGAAGCCATTTTACCAGAATAACAAAGTCCAAACACAACATATGTGAAAAGGCAGTTATTTTTCTGACCTTTTCAAAGTTATCTGGGGACCCCAATACAGATTTCTTTTCCTCCTAGTAAGCTCACAGAACTAGACCAACTTGATGTGGGGTTTAGAAAAACAAATTCCAATTTCACCTGTTATTTCTGCACATTGATTGCTTAAACATTTTTAATATAAATATTAAGGGTGCCATTGTATTTCAGTAAAACAAGACATTTGTTCAAGTCTTTTTCTTAGACCCTCTCTCCCTGCAACTGAATGTGTGTATGTGTATATGTACACATACACATAAATATGCATGTGCATGTATATGTACATATATCCATGTAGATTTACACAGATGCACATACACATATTTCCAAATGCACATTATTTACACAGAAAGATTCATAGCTCTTCATATCTACTTCCTTTTGACCAGGCTCATTATAAAAAATCATAAACCTGGCATATGGTGGTGACTAATTTTCACCTGTGATGAGTCAAATGTATTTTTGCTTTAATGTATCCATTTTTATTTTTTAAAATCAAATAAACTAAAATGAATGATCTTGCTCTCTGATCAAGAATACTGGCTGCATAAACCAAAAATATACAAAGATACAGAAGAAAATACAGATGTAATATTCTCAAAATATAAAAAGTGACAAGTTACTTAAATAATTGTTTCATATATTCAAAGAGTATGGGAACTGTGTTTGTCTTGTTTACAGAGTACTGAATCATATGCTTTTTCCATGTTAAAAAAAATGGATTGGTTCCTAGCCATCAAGTCTCTGGCCCATTTTAGTAGATTCTCCTTCTGCAAAATGGCCCTTTGGTGACTCTGATGATGAAAACTAATATCAAGAGATAAGAGATGAAATTTACCATATGTTAGAACATGTGCACAGGGGAGTTAGCCTTGGATTGAATGCTGACAACACAGGGATTCTACAGCTTAACTGTGTCATTTCAGCCATACCTTCTGCCCTCAGTTAATGCTTTCTGTCCTTTGTTAGCTTTTTATAAGAGAGGTCCTTCAAATATAAATGTTTTCTAAAACGGCATACTAAGATTCAAATAATTCACTATTACTGAGGTTCAGTGCATTTTAATGATTCCCTAATATCATTTGACATACTTTTAATTTGACTTTTATTTTGAGCAAAGTGATACATGTGTGTGATTTACATACTCAAATAATACTACAAAACAGCTGTCTGATGACCTATCCATTCTACCCCTGATTCTTGTTTTTTAAAGGCAGATTTTAAGCATTTTCTCCTGAAATTTACCTCAATTCTAAATAATGTCCTTACTTTCTTAATTTTTTTTTTTCTATTTTAGACAATATCTTCCAATTTCCTACTGTGGGAGATAAGGATCTCAGCTTTCTCACATATTCAACCCAATATACAACTACATACAACCTTCTTATTACAAATATGTCACAATTTTAAATGACTATCCACAGTATCTGTCTTCAACCTTTTATTTTGTCTAGTGTTAATACTGGTCACATTTTAAAAAATCATTGTTTTTCAAATATCTATCATGAATACACCCCAAGAATGTAAAACTTTTTTTTTCTTCAGTAATCTAATACAGGAATATGGAATTGTTTTTGGTAAAGGGCCAGAGAGTCAACAGTTTAGGCTTTTGGGGCCATATGGTCTTTGTTGCAACTATACAACTTTGGAGAAATGTAAATGAGTGGGCAGGCGTGGGGATAGTCCAATAAAATTTTATTTAAACAAACAAACAGAGAGCCAGATTTGGCCTGGGCCTTAGTTTGACCACCCCTGGTCTTATATCAGGGGATCAGTTCTTTTTGTTTTCTTCAAGTTATTCCTCCTAGACATTTTAATCCTCTTGCTTCAATTGGTACTTTCTTTCTACTTCTGCTGCACAGCCATCATCCTCACACTCTCCCATACCTCTCTCCAAGGTTGAATTCTTTTCTTCCTGAATTCCATGCCTTTTTTGTTTTATACCATCCTTTCAATAGCTTGCCTAGAAAAAGTACATTGAAGTAATTTTTTTTGATATCACATAAATTCTTCAAATGAATTAATTTTATCCCCATATATATATTTTACTTCTACTGGGTATAGGATTCTAGATTGGAAATAACTTTCCCCTCAGAATTTTGAACCATATCTTTCTTTTCTTTGTGCTTTTAATTATCATTGAGAAATATGACTTTATTCTGACTCCTGATTTTTCTCCTATGACTTATTTTATTATTGCTGGCAGCCTTACAAATTTTTCTTTTTCTTCAATGCTCAGAAATTCTATGTTGATGCATCTTGTTTTTACTTTTATCACTCAAAGATTCACTCAGTCCTTTCAATACAGAAATGTACATTTATAGGAGTTCCCACTGTGGTTCAATGAGATCAGCAGCATCTTGGGAGCACTGGGATGCATGTCCAATCCCCAGCCTTGTACAGTGGGTTAAGGATCGAGTTTTGTTGCAGCTGTGGCTTGGGTCATGACTGTGCCTTGGATCTGATTCCTGGCCCAGTAACTCCATAGACTGTAAGGCAGCCAAAAAAGAAAAAAAGAAATGTATATTTATCATTTGCGGGGAATTTTTGAATCATTTTTTGAATAATTATCTCCAATAAGTGTTTCCTTTCTGAAATTCCAGTCAATCAGGACCTTCGTAATTAATCTTCTCTTTTCCCATTTCTGAACATCTTGGTTCTATTTTTGAGGATAGTTTTTCAATTTTATCTTCTAACCAGCATGGAAGTTACAACACGCATGAAGTGATAGATGAAAATATACAAAATATCACAACTAGAGGATGTAAAGATTCTTTGACGGCAAAGGATCTAGAAACTTACAGAACCAGTTTGCATGGTCAGTAACACAGAATAGATCTGCACAGAGGTATGCTTCCTGGATCCTTCTTCTTCCCCAGTCTATTCTACAGAGGGGTACAGCCTTGGATGACATGTATTTCATCAACAAAGATTCTAACCAAAAGTACCCCTTATGTTTATAGATGAAATATCTTTAGAAGAAATTTCTTAATTAAAATCTTTCTCCTGAATTTGTTTGTTCTATTCATCTGTTTTAGTTTCTCTTCCATTTTAGATCCTTTGCTCAAATGTTTATTGCTCCTTGATTGTTGTTCATATGTATGGATGATGCATCAGACAGGTAACTGGAATAAGACATACAATAGTCTGATAATATTTATACAGTTTGGAATTCCTGTTGTGCCTCAGCAGAAATGAACCTGACTAGCATCCATGAGGATGGAGATTTGATCCCTGGCCTCATTCAGTGGGTTAAGGATCTGGCGTTGCCGTGAGCTGTGGTGTACTTTGCAGACATGGGTCAGATCTGGCATTGTTGTGGCTGTTGGCCAGCAGCTATAGCTCTGATTCAAGCCCTATCCTGGGAACCTCCATATACCACAGGTGTAGCCCTGAAAAAAAGATTAAAAAAAAATTTACACAGTTCATTTCCCAGCCGTGTAAGCCTAGACAAAGATGTAACTTTTAGTGAACTATACTTTTCTCATCTATAAACTGGGAATACTAAGTCTGTCTTACATGGTAGTTTTTAATACCTGATGAGCTCACCATAAGTAAAAGCCTATCAAAAGCCAGGTCCTTGAAATCTGTAATGGGTCCTTAAAATTGGCAGTTCCTTTTTGTGCTTACTGGCATAAGGGAAGTTATACAATTTATTATCAGTATAATGTATGAGACAGACATACAGCTTATGAATCAGATGAACTGGAAGGTGCTTTCCAAGCAATTTTATTTCATTCATTTATTCATTAAAAAAATACTTACTTTGTCAGTTGAGTCATATGCAAAAATTTTCTCCAATTCTGTGAGTTGTCTTTTCTTTTTTTAACGGTTTTCCTTGAAGTGCAAAAACTTTTGAGTTTAATTAGGGCCCACTGGCTTACTTGTGTCTTTACTGTCATTATTCAAAGGTTTCATCTCCAAAATATACAAACAACTCACAAAACTCAATAACAACAAAAAAACAAACAACCCGACTGAAAAATGGACAGAAGACCTAAATAGACATTTCACCAAAGAGAACATACAGATGGGTAGCAGGCAAATGAAAAAATGCTCAATTTCACTAATTATTAAAGAAATGCAAATCAAAACTACAATGAAGTATCATCTCACACCAGTTAGAGTGGTCATCATTAACAAGTCAACAAAGAACAAATGCTGGAAAGGATGTGGAGAAAAGGGAACCCTCATACACTGTTGGTGAGAATATAAATTTCCACCATGGAAAGAACTATGGAAATACCATTGAAAACTAAATGTAGAACTACCATATGACCCAGCAATGCCACTCCCAGGCATATATCTACCAAAAATTTCAATGAAAAAGATATGTGTACCCGTATGTTCATCACAGTACTATTCACAATAGCCAAGACATGGAAACGATCTAAATGCCCATCAACAGATGAATGGATTAGGAAGATGTGGTAAATGTATACAATGGAATACTACTTGGCCATAAAACAGGACAAAATAATGCCATTTGCAGCAACATGAATGGAACTAGAGACTCTCATACTGAGTGAAATGAGCCAGAAAGAGAAAGATAGCATATAATATTACTTACATGTGGAGTCTAAAATATGGCACGAATGATCTATGGACAAAACATAAAAGATCATGGACATGTAGGACAAACTTGTGTTTGCTCACGGGGTAAGGGGAGGGAGTGGGATGGATTGGGAGTGTGGGGTTAGTAGATGAAAACTCTTGCATTTTGAATGGATGGGCAATGAGATACTGCTGTATAGCACAGGGAAATATATATCTAATCACTTGGGATGTAACATGATGGAGGATAATGTGAGAAAAAGAATGTACATATAGGTATGACTGGCTTACTTTGCTGTACATCAGAAATTGACAGTACAGTGTAAATCAACCACTATAAAAATTTAAAGAAATAACGACTTTAACAGTTGCATTAAAAAAAGAATACTTACTGAACACCATCTCTGCCTCTTACTAGCTGACTGAGTTTAGGTAATTTCTAATGTCCCTTAGTTTTAATTTACTAATCTATGAAGTCAAAATAGTAATATATACATAGTAACATGGTTTTGAAATGGAATGAAACATAAAACTTGTGGCAACTTATTAGTGGTTATTAACATGCTAAATTATTAAAGAAATGAATTAGTAATTGGTCATTTAGCATGTTTTTTTTAAAAAAAACACATAGTTTTCTTGAAGTATGAACTAGAATAACATTAAATTAGCCATAGATATACTTTCCTCTGAATATGTTTGTACTGAAGATAAAATATGCCATCTATTCTATTTGCCTAACATTATGTGGCTACTAAAACTAGGCCTTTGTGGACCTTCAAATTTACATCCTGTATGATTCTAGGATATTTAAAATGAAAAAATCCTTGTGTCAGATCAGCCAAAGTAAGAAGCTGTAGGAAAGGTGTTTGCAAAATCAGTATGTCAAGAAAGTGAATCTCAGGAGTTTGAATATTTCTTACAAAAGCTAGCTTATTAGTGAGGGTATTTCCCACTTTTAGATTTTCCCTCATGATGTGATTTACCACTAGAAAAAAAAATTGACTCTGGAGGTCTCTGACCTATTTTAAGGCTGTCTTATCTCAGGAGGCATCTCTTTACTGAATCTAAGAATAAAGCTGAGGGATGGGTGTTGAAGTTCTGCCATATGGTGCAACATATGTACAGTTGATATACATGCCTTGAATGGGGAGCAACATAAAGACACACTTTATATACAGTGTATCATCACACATAAAGCTTTCAAAAAAAAGTCCAGAGTATGTGTGTGCATGCATATAATTATAGGAATACATATGCATAAATGTGCATATATATGCATATACAGACTCTCAGATATGTGAGTATAAAACTAAGAATTATTTCCATGGGAGGCTTAAAATATTGGGAGATGTCTGCCTTGGCAACTCTACAAGCCTAATTTTGAACTAATTAATTAGCAAATTTAAAAAAAGTTATTGACTCTTATCTGCCACAGTGAAGACAAAGTTAAATGCCTCAGTGGTGCTGCAAAGGAAATGATGTTTTGTAACAAAGAGAATGTGTCACCTTCTGTAGAAGACTTCTAGGAAGAAATGGCTGAAAAATGTTTCCCAAATTCTCAGTAAGAGTCTTCTCCTGCAAATGTAAGTCTCATGGTTAAAGATTGTTAATGGGAAAAAAAAAAAAACTTTTCTTGTTTACACATTTTTATGAAACTGTGAAAAAGATGGGGGGGGGTAACCTCCTGCTAATTTAGTTATGATTTCAAGGCGTATCCTTCCAAGTACTCTCTGCGTGCAACTAAACACTGAAGAAGTACAGGTTTCCCCTGGTATCCAAAAGTAGAGCATTCCTATGAATCCTTTCATGAGCAGAAAGTGTGTAAAGCAAAGAATCAGTTACCTTAGGACCCATCTTGCTAACAGATGCATAAAATAAATTGTGATAAAGTACAGATGCTCACAGATAGAGTTCAAAGCTATGGTGGCTTGAGGCTGAGATGCTGAGTGTGGTTCCCAAGGAAGGAGGTTAGGATGCACACTGCCTCCAGAAGGACTAGCTGCAAAACAAATGCTAAATGCTATTTTCACTTTTTGCCTTTTCTTCGTAGAAGTAAAAATCCTCTTTGGATTTCTGTTGGTTAGCAAAAGCAGGTAATAAATGTAGGTCTTTAACAAAGATAAAGTGGTGTTAAATGAACTTTCAGAAAGCAGTGGGTACCTGCAAGCAGTTAAACACACACACGTCTATTACAATAACTACCAAGAGACGATGAAAATGAAGAGGGAACATGTTTCTTAGAGGAACTGAAAGGATCTGTGGAGTGTTCTCAACACCTTCAGAACAATCTGGTCTGTCTTGGAGATAATAGGAACTTGCTCCCAACCACTTAACTATTCATTTTACTCTTACTCTTTCCATTTACCTAGCACTTCTTTCTCACCTTAATGCTCTTTTCCCACCAATTCTTATCTTCTATTTTTTTTATTGTTTGATAATTCCTCTGTTTTATTATAATAAATATCCATTTTTGTTTAATACTTAATATAAAGGCACTCTATAATACAACCAAAAATGTGTGAAATCCTGGGGGAAGTGGCAGAAGAAAGATATCAATATGAAGGTAAAGAATTCAAATTGTGAAAAAAAGGCCATTGAATCCAAATATTCTTAGAAGTCCGCATGTAACCCTAATCATTATATCTACTAAAAACACTTCCCCTATCCACAGTTCGTTGTGATGGGGTACCTATAAAACCATCAAAGGTATAGTCTAGAAGTTTCCTTTCATGAGATGTACTATTTCTCTTAAACACATTGAGACATGTGTATGTATGATAGAATAGAAAATATGAGCACATTTTTCTTGAGAAACAGTAATAGTCCAACTGGCAACACCAAAAAGTGATAAATATTATTTTAGATAAATGATTTTAATATAATAATATAGCTTTGAGATAACATTACTTTCATATCAAAGAAAAACTTTCAAGTTTATTACATTTTCAAAGAGTGAAGTCAAGTCCAATTACTTTTCATGTGATTTTAAACATTGCCTTTTTTTTCTCATTGATCATAACAAAATATTTATGATTAAATTGTTATTCCTGTTATTCATTGTGCAAACAAACTAGTGAGTGCCATGTTTCTTCCAGTGTGTTTTTTTTTAGAGCAGGTACTTTAATACACATGAATTTAATCAGTCTTCTGCTATTATTAGGCCATGTAAGGAATCTCAAGTCTCTCCGACAACCCCTGATCTTCATTTTTTAGTCAGAGTCATCATTGTTAGGAGTTAAACCAGAAGCCATAGATAAACCACTGAAGATCACTTCCACGTTGTTCCTCCAGCCCAAGAATATGGTAAAATTTTCATGTAAACCAATTTATCTGCCAAAATATTTTCTAACTCACTGAAACTAATGATTCTGACCTTTGGAGGAATCAGTGGTAGTCAAAGGTAGCTACGTGGTTAAGATTTCTCTCATACACAATTTAACATTTCTTCAGGCTAGACAACAATATTTAACAATAGCAGCAGTAAATAATAACTACAATTATGGAGCAAAAGTATATGTTTGGTGGTTTTTTCCTATGGACATGATCTGAGTTTATTTTCATAGTGACCTATGTGGGAGATGGTATTATTATTATTAAACTAATGTGAAAATACCCCAAGGGAACTAAAGAAGTACATGCAAAACATACAACTAGTAAATGGAAAAGTTGAGATTTGAAACCATATCTGAATTCAACATTGTTAGATAAAAGAATATATTGCTTTATCCTAACAGCCAGTTCCCTCTGACTCCATTTCTGTGAAAATCCTAAACATTCTCCAAAACAAAAACAAACAAACAAAAAAACTGCTGAAAGTCTTGGATTCTCTTTTTATTCTTTCCTTCCTCCTCATCACAGGTTATTTGTTGCCAATCTTTTTTTTTTTTTTTTTTTTTTGCTGATTCTACCTTTGGTACAGTTGTTTCTCCTTTTCTATTTTTAAAGCCACTACCTTGTGGAGATCCTCCTTCCTTTCTTTAGTGCTTTAACCCTTATTTCCACTTTCAGCAATTAAATCCCCCTCCATCTCATCTCAGTGTTCCTTAGCCTCAGTACCTCTGATGGGTGGGGCTAAATAATTCTTCGTTGTAGGAGGCACTGTAGGACTTTTAAGAAGATTCCTGGACTCAACCCACTAGACTCTATCACTCTTTCCAACCAGTTGTGACAACAAAAAGTATCTCCAGATCTGGACTAAAGTTCTGGGGTTTGCGGCGAGGGAGGAACCTGCTTTAGTTAAGAACCACAGATCCATCCTAATCATCACTACTATAGTTAAGCACTTATGGTGCTCTTCCTTGATTTAACATATTCAGGACAAATGTTCCAAATTTTTCTTTCTTATCTCCTCTGGATGCATCCCTTGTTCCAGCAAAATTATCCCAGTCATTATTAACTTAAACATACCATATTCATCCTATTTCTTCTACATTAATGCACACTCTCTGCAGTTTCTCCTCCTGAAATTCCAACCATCCTCCAAGGTCTATCTCAAAAGCTGCCTCCCCATGAGATGTCTGTGATACTTAGCCAGGAGTTATGGCTCCTTTTTCTATGCTGCTTCTATTAGAGGTTTGTTTCTTAGGATATTAAACTGGTATCAACACTCTTTGAATTGTAGTACCTGTACCTTTATTCTCCCCTATAACACTGTTAGTGCCTGAGGAACAGCAGTTACACCTCAGTTATAATTTATAACCCTAACAGGGCCTGGTACCTATTAAGAGTATAAAAAATATTTGTGAATTAAATACTACTTAAAAAAAAGCAAAAACCAAAAAACCAAACACCTGATGCCTACACTGAAAACACAATTAAATGTCAGGAAACTTCCTTTAGTCTTATCCACATAGCAGAGAGAAATGTAGTACTAAGGTGCCAGTGTATACAGCTTCCAGTTGCAGGAGTTTCTAGACTCTAACTAAACTGGGAGGTGTGCCCCCAAATTTTCTAATGGGATCACCAGGCTGTGTAAGAAATTAAAAATTACCATGTCAGTGCCAGAGGTGACAACGCAGTTGGGTCATGCTGGGAGTGCCAGCAAGATGAGTGACAGGAAGCAGATGGGAGCCCTGAGAAAGGCAACTCTAGTCTAGAAACCTCCCTGTCACGCAAGGAAGTGAGATGTGGCCTATGTTTGTGGAGGCTGATTGTTGACAAGAGAGTCCTTTGGTCCAGAATGTGTTTCTCAAAACCAAGGTTGTGGCTTTAGTGAAAATTTCTCCAGTTTGACATGAATCCCACCTACTAAAAATCTCACAAAAATCCACATGCCAAAATGATGGAACACAAAATCAGTCATTCTTTACATCTTCCAGGCCTATGGTGTAAATCCTGT
The DNA here is from genome assembly GCF_054392235.1 of Sus scrofa. NCBI lineage: Eukaryota > Metazoa > Chordata > Mammalia > Artiodactyla > Suidae > Sus > Sus scrofa. The sequence continues at coordinate 245,828,571 of NC_139383.1, read as the reverse complement.
GGATGGGGAAAGGGAGAGAAGAACTCTAAAAACCCTAAAAACATCTAAAAAAATCATTACAGACACTTAGGCAGGTACTACTTTAAGGGCTGTTATATATAGCTGGTACACAAAGTACATGCTACCAGTCAGATGGGCTTAGCTGTAGAATAGCATGAAACTGACAACTGGTAAACATGTGAAACCAATGCCCTTTCAGAGTTTAAATAGAAAAGTGACATTTCACAATGTGCTGCACAAGTCCACCAGATTGGCTGTAAACCAATCCCAAACACATCCAGCATTTCATACCAGAAGGTCTTCATGAGCAGTAACACACATTTAATATACTTCCCATCAATGCTCTACCCTGAATATGATTGTTGGCACAACACGCATGCCTCTGCCCCTGCAGGATCTGCAGGGTTTTGTGGTTCCAGGCCTCCTCTCAGGACTGCATACCACAGCTGTCCTGATCAGACTTCACACTGATCACAGCTCTCAGTTCTCACAAGATTGAAATCTGCCTTATTGACAGCAAGGTGGAGGGACAAAGCAGATCTAATTCATGATTCTTGCATTTTAAACCATATTTTGAATGAATGTAATACATACAAATAATTGCAGAACAGAACATTGTTTCTCTGAGTCAAGCTTCCAAGAAGAGACTGTTGCTTATCTTCATTCTTGTCATACACTTCTCCTCCCTCAGCCCCCTCTTTTTTCCACCCTCCATGTTCAGTTGCATTTTCTTTAAAGCACATTTTCTTATCCATATTGTATGTTATTCGAGCTCTTTTATTTGGGATTTTTCACACATCCTTCACATCTTCTTTGCAGCTCCAGTCAATAAGCGCTAAGACCTAAATGCGCCTTTGCACTTCATGGCTATTCCCTTATCACATGCATTTTCTGTTGCCTTGAGGAAGACCTGTACAATTTTTGTTATTGAAATCTGAATTTTTTTCCCTTCCAAGCAAATGGAGGATGTATAAATGTGTCTAAAGACTTAGAATAGCATTAAGTCTATTTTTTTTTCTTTCTACAAAGCCCTGGGAGGCAGAGTATTTCTCAGGCACCTGATAAAACCAAGAGTGGAGAAAAACAGCAATAATTCCACAACCCACAGAAAACTGCAAGATTATGTTACCAAGCCTCCCTTGACATATAGACTTTAGCTTGGCTGCGGGAATCAGTCTCCCCATCTTTGGCAAGACAGTATGATTCCCAAGGCATCCATGGATGGAATTACATTACATTAGTCCATTATATATTGACTGAAAGATGTGAAGCTTTTATTGTTGCTATTTTCAGGGCCCCATGCCAGGATATTTGTGGGAAATAATGCTGCACAGGGAGCCCCAACTTACCTACCTGCTGCACTCAAAATCTCCTTCATAAATTGCTTTGGTGGATATTAAATATATTACTCAGGCAAAAAAGACTACCTTGGACAGTTAGGTTCTCAGGATAGACCACGAAGGCCAAATTAACCCTTAATAGGTTACTCCTCCAGTTTTACATTGTATTTTGCATATTTATTTAAAACACCAAGTTACTCTGTTCACATAACCCACACAAACACACACAATTCAAACACATCTCTTGCCATTCAGTCCTATTCTCACTGAGTGAGCATCCTTCCCTTCCCTATTCATGTAGCTCTACATCACCTCTGATTGAGCTCATGCACTATCTCTTATAAGAAGCTTCTTCCTAGTCCACCCCACTACCAGTTGAGCTTTGCAGGATCTCTGGGTTCCCACCATAATCTAAGAATATGCGGCTTCATAGTGCAATGCTTACAACACGAGGGCTTGGACACCATTGTGCCCAAGAAGTCACAGTTTTCAATAAATTTTCATAAACAGCAACTTAATTAGCAGTCACTCAAGTACTATCTTCAGGAAATCATCATCCAGCACATTATTTCCCTACCTCTCTTCCTCCCAACACAAAGAGTGAGTCTCTCTTACCTATTCAAATTCATTTCCAGAAGCGTCTGAGTCTTTGAGATGTCTAGCTAGTTTGGGGAAATTCAGTGTCATGTGAAATGGGAGGTAGAGGGGGTCGTATGGAAAATCTAGAGGCAGCAAAAGTGTGTGTTCTAACACAAAAAAATGGTGATCCTAGACATCTTAAAGTGGACACACAGTTCTCTACAGAGACTACTTGGGGACACTTGGCATCATGAACATGTCAACTCCTACAGGTAAGTTAGGTCCTATAGTCACACTGCTCTAAATGGCATGCAAGAATTCTACAGGATTTGCTTTAACTCAGGGAGATTTATCAACACCTATTCACCTACTTAATGATTTTCTAATCTAACAGATAAAATAAAGATTTTCCATGTACCATCTATTGCATGAAGTTCTCCCTTAGCATAGCAATCTCTTCTTACTCAGATATCTATTTCATAGCTCTTAGTGGTCTTAGTACCAGTTTATCAATGTTTCCAGGTTCCCATGGTACTTTCACTGCCACTCCCTTATAGCATTTAACTGCTGCTCCCTTATAGCCCTGAAAGAGAATCATGGTCACAGAATCTCAACAGTGTACAGAAACCTTGAGCACATCTAGTTTCTCTCTCATTATATACCTAAGGAAAACTACCACCAAAAAAGTGGCATGTCTTGCTCAATTAGTTAGAATTAGTTAGAAGGAGAGCATGGATGAGGAATCTTTATAACCTAATTTTAAGTTTACTATTCTTGCTGAAACATTAACACATTCTGTCTTGTCATACTTAAATTCTGTCTTGCCATATTTATGTTCAAACATGATTTATCTTCTCACTGAAGACCTTATATCCATCCTATTTACCTTCATATGAGTTTGAATTCAGCCAGGAAAGAGAACATTAAAACTGGGTAATTTATGTTGAATTTTAGGGACTATTTGCAAAACTATGGGCAGGATTCATGTTTTCCTGAACCAACAGAAGACAATGCAATACTCTAGGATAAGCAACTATAGGGAGCTATGACTTCCCTGGACCTAAAGGGCCAGGCACAAAGAATTTACTAGAACCTGAAGAGGGTGGTCTGTGATTAAATAGCCCATCTAAGATGATCCAGCAAGAGAGGATCCAGGAGAATAACCACCACAATTTCATCTTTACCCAGCCTCAGTTTCATGCCAGTATATCCCATTGGCCAAACCTAATGAGAAGCCAGAAGGCAAGAAATCCTGGATGGGGGTAATCCATATGGGTCCCCCCACCACCACCCCAAACTAAGAGCAAGTGGAGAAAAGTGAATAGTGAATCTGGAGAAAAGTAAAAACACCAGAAGAAATGCTTAGTAGCCTGCCTTATTCAGAATACAAGCTCAGGAAATATTTTTTAAATTTATCAATGTTTTTGATGACAGAAAGATTCTTATCATTATTTTATATTTCAGGTGTGAAGTCTTGACTTTCTCAATTATCAATTTATTGGGGGTTTCCTCACATTGTACTGAGTATTGCTGTACCCAAAGTAAACATTCAATAAAGTATTTGGAGAAAGAAAGATTAACTAGCTCACATGAACAAAAAGCAAAGTAATTTTTCCTGGAAAATAATAAGCAGTCTCTTTATAAACATGTATGAAAGCCAGATCCAGTTAGTATAACAAACATTTCCAGACACTGTCAAAGATGAAACTCTTTTGTTACTTAACAGTCATCACAGATTTTCCTTCAGGTCAACTCCCCAACTATGGTCTCTAGGTTCTCTTTATTTATGTTAGAGGTTCGAGAAGCAGAGAAGAATATATACACTTTATGGCATTCACTGAACAACTGGTTCCATCATTCTTCAATTCCACTAGGTATTAAACACTATGAGGGTGTATAATATGACTGCCACATGTATGCACACTGAGGTTATTGCTTGGGTAACAGATTCTTTAGAAATGCCTTATCTACAGCACGAACATACTAAAAAACCTAAGAAAATCTGAGTAAGTGTTAAGTAAATATTATTTTTCTCTGGGAGAATAAATATTGATAGAGATTTCAAAGACTCCTTGAGCAAAACTTTATGCTCTCAAGAGTTTTTTCATTCTTATAAAATATTATGTACCTAATTCCACTTTTCCTCTCATGAAGCACACTGCTATGAGCTGGCCCCTATGAAAAATGACAAGGCAGCTCTTGGCCACAGTTGTCTAGCAGCTTAAGGGCAGAGAAATCAAGCCCAAGGCTGGCTCATGACTCAGCTGTAGGATAGTTCTCATGGAATGCAAAGACCTCCTCTGAGTTCATGGTATCTTTCCTTATTGGCAGACTAGTAAAGGAGAGAGATTTTAGAGGGTAAAAGTACACCAGTAGTCATCTTCGTAGTGATTATTAGTGCCAAAAGTGAAGGGCTTCACATGCCCATCTCACTAGAAGAGGGTTTTCCTAGAGTCATCAAATTGATGTGTGAGGCTTCCTAAGACCTTCTACCCTTATCCCTTACCCTGCAAAATATATTTGACTCTCACTGAAGCCAGTGGGATTTATTCAAGCCTCTTCTAGTATAAAAAACAACCTCTGCATTCTAAGAGTCAGGAAAACAGTAAATTTTGTCTTTCTACGTTCAATCATGCACCCCTGTCCTCACCTTTTTCTGTCTTCCATGTGATCACCTGCTCTCAAGAAGGCTAACCTGAGCCAAGACCTAAGTGAATGAACAAGATATATCATGTGTTTCTACTTAGAGCAGGAAACGGACCAATGTACATACAAGGGGTGGGGAGGGGGATGCTATTCAATAGGAGGAAAGGCTGCTAAGAATGGAGTGGGTGGATCCAATTTTACATATTTTGTTCAATGCTTGCTGCTCAGCTCTTTCTGTCAGGATTTTTCAGGAAAAGAGAAACCACTATAGGTATTTTGAACAGTAATAACTTTTATACAGGAAATTAGCTTACCCAACCATTGGGATGGCTGGTGAGCTAAGGCCAGCGAAGCCTGTGCTGGCTTGAGGAAGTCTAGGAGTACAGAAATGTAGGGAAGCTGCTACCAAAGTTCTCAGCTGCTTGTGGCACAAAAATGGGTAATTCTCAAGAGAATGCTGATGAAACCCAGTGTCCCTCTTCCATCTGCCAGTGCCCACGCACTTTCTGCCATAGGAAATAATGCTTTCTCCTTCTCCCCTCCTGCCTTCCAAATCTCACAGAAATGCCTCTTAATGGAAAAATCTAAATAGAATAAAGAGAGTAGGTTTGTTACTGACAAACGAGAGTATTTGACATACTGGCAGGGTAAAAGGACTCAAAAATATTCACTAAGTGAATGAATGAATAGTTAAATGGTAGGATATAGAAAACGGATGGATGAACAGATGAACATGGATAGATGGATGGATGGATGGATGGATGGATGGATGGATATTTTCCTACAGAATAGGCTACTACTCCCCAGAGACTGATAGAATGGAGATAAGTGTCAGGCAAAATTCCTGTCATGGCTTAGTGGAAACAAATCTGACCAGCATCAATGAGGATGCAGGTTCAATCACTGGCCTCGCTCAGTAGGTTAAGGATCCGCATTGCTGTGAGCTGTGATATAGGTCACAGACACAGCTCAGATCCTGTGTTGCTGTGGCTGTGGTGTAGGCTGACAGCTATAACTCTGATTCAACCCCTAGCCTGGGAACCTCCATATATTGCAGGAGAAGTCCTAAAAAGACAAAAAAAAAAGTGACAATTAGTCATAAGTGACATTGTGACTTTGCCTGAATGTTGTCTGCATGACCTCCTAATTCTTTCCTGACCACTCAATTCTACCATGTTGGGATTCTGTGGTTGGATTACAACCAAAGGTAGTTAAAGCTTCCTTTAGCAATGTTCTTGACCTCTAAAGATTTACTGAAATAAAAATGTGTTATTTTGTCACTAAAGAGATTTTATTATTTAATGATCAAAAATTTTTATCTTCACCCATCCTCTCATCACTGGGCTTAGAGGGACATTAAGTATTATTAGAATGGTATTAATATAATGTTTGGCCAGCAATCAATAGTATAAGAATACTGCCTTGGCTTAAGGTTTTCTCCTGTCAACAAGTTGCCTAAGGGAGACATATTCACAAAGAAGCTAAAGCACAAAGAAACTAAACCAAAGTGGCAATTCATTATTTGGGGGTGTTTAACCCCAGACCCCAGTGAGTTGGACCACATGGAAATCTCCTTCTACTACAGCTAAATAGGTCCAAAGAACTACGAACCAAAGCACTTCTAAAGAATTGCTCTAGAGTCAATATTATCAAAATGCCTATACTACCCAAGGCAATCTACAGAGTCAATGCAATCCCTATCAAATTACCAAGGACATTTTTCACAGAACTCGAACAGAATATTTTAAAGTTTGTTTGGAAGCACAGAGGACCAAGAATAGCCAAAGACATCCTGAAAAAGAAAAATGGAGCTGGAGGAATCAGGCTCCCTGACTTCAGACTATACTGCAAAGCAACAGTCATCAAAACTGTGTGGTACTGGCACAAAGACAAAAATATAGATCAGTGGAACAGGATAAAAAACCCAGAATTAAACCCACGCCCCTTCAATAAGTGGTGTTGGGAAAACTGGACAGCCACATGTAAAAGAATGAAATTAGAACACTTCCTAACACCACCCACCAAAATAAACTCAAAATCAATTAAACCTAGATATAAGACCAGATACCATAAAGCTCTTAGAGGAAAACATAGGCCAAACACTCTCCTACATAAACAAACCATAGCAACATCTTCTCAGATCCACCTCTTAGAGTAATGACAATAAAAACAAAAATAAACAAATGGGACTTAACTAAACTTAGAAGTTTCTGCACAGCAAAGGAAACCCTAAACAAAACGAAAAGACAACCCACAGAATGGGAGAAAATATTTGCAAATGAAATCACTGACAAGGGATTAATCTCCAAAATTTATAAACACCTCCTCTTTGATCCTCAGCTTCCTCAAATGTCAAACAAAGATACTAAGAGCTCCCTTGTAGTGTATATAATAAAGCACCTGACATGGTCGAGTAGTGTGGTGTCTGCTCTTGGGTGGAACCACCTCCATCAGCAGGGATTTAGCATAAAGACTTTCAGTACCATTTCCTATAGCTGATGTCTCCTGTCAAGAGCCTTAAACCTATCCAGAAAAATGGCTCTCCAGGGCTTTCAGCAGCTACATCATCAGCCATACCTAACCGTGCCCAGTATCTCTCTTGCCTGTAGCTTCTGGAGTGTCCTGGTACCTCTTACTTCCCTGGTGAGCTCTAGGCAGAGGGAAAACTCAATGTTCTTTTTGTTATCAGCCCTCTGGTTCTTGATGAGCCCTGGAAGAGCAGTGATAAGGCTAGCATCACTCTTCAAAGAACTGGTGAGAGGGCCCCAGAGTGGCATTAAAAGAGAGGAAGGGTCTGTCCCATGATGGTGCCAGTCCCCTTGGTCTCATGTGGGTGTGTTTTGGGCAGGACCTGGGCCTCCTGAGTCTCATTGCTGAGGTGAATTCCCAAGCTCCATCAGGCTCCTCTCCCTGAGGATGGATGCCAATTGTGCCCTTCTGACAGTATATGAACTTCCTACTATAGGCAATTGGGGATTTGGCAAAAGTCCCAAATCCCTCTTGGCACAAAGCTCCAAAGGACTCAGTAACACCTATGCAACTAGGACTCCCAGAACAGTCTGTTATCCTGTTGTTTCCCAAAATAGATTTCCAAATTCAGTTTTAATAGTGCCTTCGGGCTATATTTCTGTGTGCGTGTATGTGTGTGTGTGTGTGTGTGTGTGTATATATATATATATATATACATTTTTTTCCTCTGTTTATCTCATCTTTACAGTCAGATTTCAAAGCCCTAGGGGACTGCTCTGGTAGTCAGCCTTCAGTGACTGTCCTTGCCATGTAAGAGCTCAGTGAATGCTTGTTTATCTAGGTTATACAGGTCATCACTGTGAAGTGTTCCTGAACTTACTGAGAGGCTTATTTCACAAACATAACTCTTTTGTGTTTAAGGAGGGGAGATGTCTACCATTATGGATTTGCTACTGGACATCTGGACCCTGGCCTTTTACAGAAGAGCATATCAACTTTAATTTGCATAGGAATCATTTGAAGACCTTATTAAAATGTAGATCCTGACTCAGTAATTCTAGGGGGGGGCACCTGAAATTCTGCTTTTCTAATAGGCTTCCTGGTGCTGCCCATGCTGTTCAACTGAGGACCACAATTAGGAAGGATGTCAACGATGCTCACTTCGCAGGAGAAAAAACAGAGGCACTAGGAGTTGTGGAGCACAAGGGAGAGGCCTTGCTTCCAACTCTTCGGCTCCCATTGTGCTCACTGAGCTGAAGGGTCCTTTAAATGAAGTTTCTGGCCCCTTTCTCACCTCACTTCTTAACTCAGGCTCTAACTATTTTCTTTGGCTCTCCAGACCTTACTTTGGAACTGGAGACTCAGGGCCAAAAGTCGACATTTTCAAGACAGTCCCACTGGAGCTCTACCAGAGTTCAGAGCGAGGTTAAATTTGCTCTGGCTGGGCTGCTGACAATCACTTTTGGGTGCCCAAACTCCCAGACTCAAAGATGGAAATATAATATCTCCCCGAGGAAGTGCTTTTATTGAGTCCATGAATAAGCAAGCATGCCGTTTGTTGCGTCTAATTTCAGCTCTATTCCCTCCGTGAGGCATGCCTGCAAGGCAGCGGTGCTCATGGCTGGGTGATAGCGGAAACGTGGCAGGAGTTAGAAAAAAAATTGGAACTTGTGTAAAAGTGGAGAGCTATTTAAAGTTTTAGCATAAATGGCTATACTAAGCCTGTGCTTATTTTGATGTTATCTAGTATTTTTAAATTATGAGATTATCTGCTTAAGAAAGAAACATAGTCTAGAGTCTCCCTCTCTCTTCTCTCTTTTTGCTTAAGTAAATACACCTATTTACTAAAGGATAGTTGGTAGAGAAAGATCAGAAAGGTATACATCTGCTTTTTTTTAATGTTTCACTGCATAGAAACATATAGATAGTAATGCAGGCAATGTTGCCTAACAAGGCCATGGAATTGAAGACATTTCCCTAGGATTGTTTTAATAAAAGCCTGAAACATTATTCTTTTAGCTGCTGGAGGAAATTTTCTCCCCTATCAGGAGCAACAATTATTGGCCCTGAATGTTTAATAGAGTCTGTGGAGATTTTACCTCCAGAGGGACCCAGGAAAGAGCACATTTTTTAAAAAGTACAGCTAAAGCAGTGTGCAAAGATGCAGTGATTCAAGACTAAATTTAAAAGAGTCATTCTGAATGTTCCATGTACATAAACTTAGATATAAAAAATGTTAATGCATTATTATTCCACTATATAACTCAGGGATTTTAATCCCAATGAATGGCATAGCCCAATATGAGTAAGTAGGATATAGCAAAGGAATAAAGGACAGTTAGATTTATTCACCAATATTTAAAAACATAACCTCTGATTACACATACAATGTGATGACTGATTCTTATATTCCCAAACACTTAAGAGTATTTGCCTTGTCTCTCTTCCTAGCTCATTTACTAGCTGAATGTCACCAATATGACCACAGGAGAGAGCTTCCATTTCTGTGTGGAACAAATCTTTAAAAAAAAATAAATAAGAGGAGGACATGCACTTTCACAGCACCATAACAGGTACTTGGGGGTTCATACATCTTGCCTAGTTCAGACCCTCTGTTTGAGTGGTGGTATTTTTCCCACAATAATTTCTAATCAATGTACACTTTACTGGAACAGGAAAAAAATTTACATTGACTTGACAACCACAAAAAGAATTATATGGTGTTTTTGTTACCTGTGAGTAAATAAATATGCTTTTGGCATTCCTGGATATCTGATCCACTAAGTGAGCCAAAACAACCATTCATCCTGCTTTTTTTTTTTTTTTTTACAGTTTAAATAAATTCTAGAAACCTATTACAGCACTCAAGGGTGAGTGCTTCTGTGGTTTAAGCTGCAGGAAATATTACTGTGTAGCATAAAGTACAGCAAATGAGATGTCAGGAGACACGGTTCCTCTCCTGATCTACTGCCAACGAGGGGAGTGACCCTAAGCAAGTCACTTTGCCTTTCTCTACCGCAGTTTTCTCATCTGCAAAGAAAGAAATGTCATTCATATATTCAATAAATATGTACTGAGCTCCCATTGCATCAAGCACATTCATGTTCTGGGGACACTTCAGTGAAGAGAAAAATGCATGGGCTCTGCTCCATGTTGGTCTAAATTCTAGACTCTAGAACATACAGTTTAGGTGATCTATAGAGTTCTTCCCAGAACTAAGACAGTGTCGCATTATTTCTAGAGCTTGTCAGGAGGTAAGAACTTGAAGTAGCAACAATTAGGGTGAAAAGTCTGGGCTTCTTTTGTGATTTTATGTTTCTGTTGCATTTCTCTTGCTTTTGCAATTAGCATCACAAAAAGGTCAGTGCATAAATATGGAGTAGGAATTCAAAAGGCAGTGAAAGTCTTTTCTTTTTGTACCTGGCATGATCCATTTCCACTCAGTTCCTGTCTATATCCTGACCCAGTTCCTGTCTATATCCTGACCCACCAACTCATGAGGCCATTGAGACATTGCCATTCTTTTTTTTTTTTTTTTTTTTTGCCATTTCTTGGGCCACTCCCGTGGCATATGGAGTTTCCCAGGCTAGGGGTCTAATTGGAGCTGTAGCCACCAGCCTACGCCAGAGCCACAGCAACGTGGGATCCAAGCCTCTTCTGCAACCTACACCACAGCTCACGGCAATGCCCGATCCTAAGCCACTGAGCAAGGCCAGGGACCGAACCCACAACCTCGTGGTTCCTAGTTGGATTTGTTAACCACTGCACCACGACGGGAACTCCAACATTGCCACTCGAAAGCCTGACCTCTTCTAAACAGGACTAGATAAGAATTGTTGTTCAGTACTTGTAAAAGAGGGGGTAACTATTTCAAGATGAGACAAAGAAGGAGACTTAGGAAAAGTTCCAATATCACAAGAAGTCTCCTTTCATTCAGACTGCCTTATTTCTCCTCCATACCAGTCACTATAATAAAAAAAGTTTTGCAGCTTAAAAGAAATAAAGTAGCCAATGGAAATAATTTTGGCACCCCAAATTGGTACCAACAGGTTTTGGGAATAGATTCCTTTCAATTCAATCCATTAATTACTCTTTGCATATTTGTATGCCAGGCACTACATTCAGAGCTAGATGCAAAGAAAAACCGACCCAAAATCCTTCCCCTTATAAATTTTCTGACTGGTAGTGGAAAGATGTAAAAGATGTCAGAATATAACCAGACACGTGAAAGTAGAAAGGTGCTATGGTAAAAGAAAAAAACAGACAAACAAATTCATATGAAAAGAATCAGATAATGTGGGGTAGTTGAGTTTACTTTTGAACTAGATGCCCATGTCATGTCCCCCATGGTTAAAGGGAATAGAACATCAGTCCAGGGCTTAGAGTTGACCAACCACACTGAGGAAAAATCCAGGTAAGAACCAGAGATCTTTGTGAATCCAAAGCTCCTTTGCCCACTGCCACTGCCACATAAACCCCTCTGACCATTACCCAGACACCACCTCAGGAAGTACAGAAAGGGGAAGAGGAATCACAAAGACTGAACCTACTACCCCCAAGAGACTGAAGAAAATAAGAGATACAATTTCAACCAGAAGAGAAAGTGAAATACAAAATGTCATTATTGTCAAGTTAAGTATTCTAGCACCTCTGCTACTAGGTGAAGGAACAGTTTATGAGGAATAAAGAATCAGTTATAGAAAATTAAGAAGCCAAATGTTCTCTATATATCTGAATCATCTTTATTACAATTTTAAAACCTGTTCTATCTCCTGTCATATCTCAAAAGTACCTAAAATTCAATATGCCCAAAACAGAAATCATGGAAATTTCCCATCTCCAAACCTGGGTCTTTTACATTATTTCCTATGCTGGTGGCACTACCCTCCACCCAAATCTAAAATCCAAAACCTACGAGTCACTTTGCTTTTTACATTAAACCCATTTCCTAATGACATTGAGCTTATTTACTAAAAATATCCTGAATCTTTCCATCTTATCTCTCTACTCCACTATACTCTCTCTCTTTCTCTCTGGCATTTGTCTCTGTCTCTTTTCCATTCTCCAGCCAGAGATAGCACTGAAAATGCATATGCAGTCAGACTATCAACCACCAACCTGTAACCCCACTCCCATGTGTTTCAGAATGAAGTTTAAATCTGTAATAGGGTTTAAAATGCCTTTCATGTTTTGTCTCCTGGCTCTTTGTTCATCGCTACATACTTTCTTGGTGTACTCCCACTTCCTTCACTCTCCCCTCTAGGTTCTGCTCCCTCACACTAAATTTTGTGCCTCACTGTGGAATTTCTTCCCACTCTACCCATTTTTCCCTGGTTCTTATCCTTCCTTGAGATCCCAGCTTCCTCAAAGATGCCTCTAGATTCCTGGGGCCAGGTTGGATTCCCTGCTACCTACACTCAAACCGTGAATTTTATGAAAATTCTTTTCCAGTTCTTGTTTCAATATGTAATTATACCTCCCCCATGCCCACAGGGGGGGCCAGGTCTCACTCTGTATCCCAGACCCAGGCTAGCACTCAATAAATAGAGGACTAGTGAAGAGAACTCTTCCCTTTCTAGTGGATAACTTTTCCTGAGTTTGTCTCTTCAACCTTTATGATTTTGGAAAATCCAGCTAGATTTCATTTTTCCTCTTCAATTTACTGGTTAAGGTAAATAGGGGCCACAGTGGAAAACAGAAAAATAATGAATAGACTATGGCCTATTTCCATAAACTCCAGAAGATAATTTTAAAAAATCTGTCTTTTCCTCTAACTAGATGATAAAAGATACAAGTTTGAAAGGAATATATGTCTGTCTACAAATTGTCAAGGAGGCTGATTGAGGCTGAAATTATAGCAGAACAATTTCAAATCTAACCCCCTCACAGTGAGGGAACGTTCCCTCCTTTTTGCAACATTACTTTAATTGCTTCCTTCCAAAGTTTCAGTAATTTTTTCTTGTATTACTCAGCTCTTGTACTGAACACTGAAATGAGTATAATACTTATTCTAATCTTGGTGAGTAATGTTTGGGCAATTATTTCCAGTTCTAAATATTAAGTTTGAGGTTGTCACCAGAGAATTGCATGGTTGGGTGATTCCAGTATAACCAACAATGGGAGCTTACATTTCTGTCTTGACCAGATCCTAGTTTATATTTTTATAAACAAGTTACATCCCCAACTTTGGTTTTAAGTTGGTATAGCCTCAGAGGACTATAATCATGGGAGGCTGGAGTCCTGGTTTCATCCACAAAAGACCTAGTTTCAAGTGATGGGAAGCAATAACAGTGTTATTCCAACCACACACACCTCATTTACTTTATTTCTATATGAAAATATGTTCCATGCTCCAGCACTTGATGCTAAAATGGGATAAGTCTTGCACTTCTCATCAAGGTTAGCTGTTCCAGCCATAAAGAGGATAGGCGATAAGCAGAGAAATTACTCTTGACTCTAGTTTTTGCAACTATTTTAAGTCTTTGCAACTTTCCACCTCCAGTGAACTGTCTCCACTACTGAGTACATTCTTATGGTGCTCTGGATTAAGACCATGTAGAAAGAAGAGCAGGCAGAAGTCCTGGGCCAAACTTGCCCCCAAACCCCAAGGCTCCTGATTGAATATGTGTAGAAATGTCTGTGCCTTCAATTCAAAGACAGGCAAGCCCATGTACAAGCCACAGGATTCTCATGAAAGGTGAGAGTTAATTTTCTTAGGATTAATTTCATGACTTCCAGTGCCAAGTGACGTGGGACAACCAGAGAACATTAGTAGTGACAGGTTGTAATGGCTATTGACATCCGTTCACTCACAATGAGGTCATCTTTCTCAGTTCTTTTAGACAGTAAAGTAGAAATATCAAAGTATCTTGCTAAACCCCCTAAAAGTTTTGTGATTGTGATTAAGCTTTAAGTCAGCTTAACAAAGCCATGGCTGAAAGATGGCATGCAAAGACTGAGAATTACTTACTTGGGCAGCTTCATAGAAAGAAGACTTCAAAGTTATGCTGATTAGAAGTATTATAGCCTTAACACAAAAGCTTTCTACTGAGCTAATTTTATAGACATAGGGCACTTAGATGTTGAATCAGTCCGTACTTGGGCTGCATACTTGGGGCTGGATATATTTGTTCCTGCATCAGCACCTCTTTTGTACTAAAGAATTTGTCCTGACTACCAGTCAAAGCTAGCTTACCAGAAAAAAAGTGAAAATAAAAAAAAATGCAAAAGAAAGTATTTAGTAAATATAAACAGAGTCTTTTCTTTCAGGAATCAAAAATTTAGAGGCAAATAGCCCAGAGAAAGAAAATCATAACTGGTAAGTCATTCACTCTTTCCCTCCTTCAACTACTTATTGATATGTGATTATGTTAAAGTTTTCCTAGTTAGCTCTATGAGCTACTTGTCCCTCAAGAAGCATAAAAGTTTCAAGATATCAAGGTGAAAGTAGATGTGGACCCAGGACTTACTAGAGAAGAGGCAATTAGAAAAGAGAGAAACCCAAGACGTGTGAGCTGAAAGGTGTCAGGACTGAGTGGGAAAATTGCTGAGAGGGTGAAATCTACCCTTCTCTCCACTCCTATCCCATGGAGCCTGAGGAAGAGCTCACCAAAAAGAGGTGTGCAATGAGAAAAGTCTCTCCAACCACAACCACAGCAACTAGAAAGGAAGCAAGAGAAATGTGAGGCAAGACTGACATTGTTAAAGAAAACCTGTTTCCAGATGGTATCAAGAAATTTTTAAATATCATAAGAAAAAAAAAAAGCCCTGTTCTCCAATATGCATCTCAGACCACATGTTGAATTGGATGAAAATAGAAACTTATGTCCTTTTTGAACAGTGATTCTTTTAAGCTTGGTCCAGGTCTATGGCACAGAATCAGGTGTGGGAGAACCCAGGGACCCTAGAATGGAATCTGGACAAGAGGCAATTCCTCTGGAATATAGTTATAAAATCATTATGGGCTTAATTCTCAACTCTTGACTTCTTTGTGGAATTCTGACACTATAAATTTCTAAGGGTGAAAAAATAGCCCTGTTGAAAAGGTAGCATATGGGGAAAGAATTTTGATTATGCTTTCTTCAAATATGAAAGTGCTTCTTTGGTTGCAACATTCTGGACTCTTGAAAATTTAGTTGATTCTTATAATGTCATGAAAAAGGAAACTGCAACAGATTGAAGCAAGACAAGTTTCAGCCTTAATTGAGGACGTAAAGATCAAGGTATTCTAAAAAAAAGTTTGGACCAGTCCCAAAAATGTAAGAGAGAGGGGAACAAAGAGGAAAATGATTTTAAAAGTGTGTTTAGGATCTATATGTCTATACATCCTATTATCTGTATTTTTTTTGCTTTTAGGGGGTGGTTTATGGAGTCTTAGCTAGTTCTGATTGTTGCTCTGAGGTTATAAAGACAGTTTTAACTGTTCTCATTCTGGGGAGGAGTTGTCATGGATAGTGAGGAATAGAGACAGGAGCATAACAGGAAGTGAAGGTGAAGTTTAAGAGAAAAACCACAACAGTTCATAACCTGCTTGGGGTCAATCTAAATCTCAAAGAAGTTAAAGCTTACCTAGAGAAGATTTACTTAAGACACAAAACTTTTCAGTGAAAGAAAAATGTACATGAGATTCATTTATTACCTACTCTCTCCCACCTTTGCATCTGTTTATATTGTAAAACATTAAAACATAAAAAATAAAGGATGCAATCATTTATTCTCTCACATGATAGCTGCTCTCAAGGAAATAGCATTTTGGTATGCAGATGGCCAGGAAAGAAACAAATTCAATACAATCTGATGATGGTGGTGGTAATGATGATGATGATGACAAAAACAAGGGTAGAGCTGTGTATGATACTTTGGGGAATCAGAGAGGAATCCTCTACGTCACCTGGGAAAGTCAGGAGAAACTTCATGAAGCAGGTGTCATTTGAGTTGCATATAGGAAGGAAGGTAGGTGTTTTCCAGTCAACCAAGGTTGAGAGAGTCATTCCAGGCAGAAGGTATAGCACAAGAACACACGGGGAGGCCTATGAAGTTTAGGGTATTCAGAGAATTTGAAGTCGTTAGATACAGGAAGCTGAGGAAAGGCAATGTAGGAGATGGGGGTAAACAGATGGATGGAATCCAGATTATTAAAATAACAGATATGGCTTAGGTTTTATACTATAGGTGATAGGAAGATAGGAAAAGTTCTTAGGAGGAGAGTGACATGCCCATATTTTCAGCTATGGAACACACTTTAGCAATGACTTCGTCAGAGCCAATAGTTCTCTCAACATATTAATTAGGCAGGATAAGATTTCTCAGTAGCCTTTGAACTTGCCTTCAATATGTCAAGTGTTCAAGCTTTTCTCAGAAGTTTCTGAATGTAATTATATGACTTCCTTACATCTAATTCTTGCCCTCTAGAAAATGTCTAGCCCTAATCTCCTTAGGCAAGCAAATGTAAGTAGACATTGATCTCCGGAGGAAAGAAAATTAACCACTGAAAAAACATAGTTTTTATTCTTAACCTTCTGGTAAAGGGGGGCCATTCATGGGAATCTTTAAATTTTTTACTCCATTATTGGGAGTACTCAGAGTATTAATGCATTAGAAATAGGAATTCCAGTTCTAGGTCTCATTTAATGGGAGGGAGGGAACCCACCATAATAATTGTCAAGAGCAACCCATATTTGTAACCATCATCTTACCAGCAAGTCCCTAGAATGTTATTGTTACCTGAAGTTTCCATGATCGGGCAAGAAGAAGGAGGTTAAATTAGGATTGTCAGCTATCTTTAAATGATATTTTCAGGTCAGTGAGATTCCCAGTCTCAAGAATAGTATTCATAAAACTGTAAGAAGTACCATATCACTGCTCTGTGGTTCTCAACCTCAAGTTATGTCATGGGGCTATAACTGCCCTGCTCATAACTTCTAAGAGTGGGAAGCACAGTGATTTGAGGATTACAAAAGAAAGCCTCTCTCCTCATGAGAGGAGGAAATCAAGCATGACAGGTAGATATAAGTATTCTTAGAAACAGGCTCGCATGATTTGTGTAGAAGTTATGAGTACCTATTAGTGAAGTCTAGTGTTTTTCAATCTCTCTGGATGAAGTGTAAAAACTTCCTCACCTATAGGATGAGTGGAAGTCTTCCTACATTATATCTGAGTTAATTTGAGAACTGTGCATCTTTTTCCAGATAGATAGATTACCTTTGTCTTTACAATTTTAATGGTTCTTGGGAGCTTTACAGTTGGGTCCAAAAGTGGCAAAGTGGAAAAAAAAATCATCAGTCTAGGGATCAGAAAACCAATTTCAGACCTAGTTATGCCAACTACAAGTGGTCTTGTGGGGCCACTGAGTCTCAACTGAACCTCAGAATTCTGATTTTTAAAATTGGGACATTACTTACTGCTTCTGTGAGACTGTCTCTGCTAAATGATGCTGTGTGGATCCAGAAACAATGCACAAGCACCAAAATAACATTTTAATAGAAATATATAAATATAAACATCAGTATTAGTGATGGCCAAAGAGTGGCCTGGTAAGATGATATCTGTTTAGGAGAAGAAATGAGGTTGTGAAGTTGCTATTGATGATCTTTGAGGGTCCTGCTGAATGGTACAAGTAATAAGACATTGGAAGGTTTGGATTTTCATCTTAAAGTACTGAAATTGTGGCAGGACATGGTTGTCAAGTTTTCAAACTTAATGACCCTACAACTTTGATATGGTAAGAGAAGATAATTTTATACAATGGCCTTGAATTTTAATGATTCACAAAAGAAGTGTTTTAAAGATATTCTAGCTAAGAAGCTAATATCTGAAGTCTCACATCAGATTGAGTACTGCCTCCCTTTTTCTGATGATCAGCATCTGGTTGGCTTAGGTGACAGCAATCATAACTGTTCCCTCATGTTTACAGCCAGAACCTCAGAATAATGACATCAGAAGGTCCACACAGATTTAGATTGGTTGGGAAGAGAAATGACACAAGTTGAGACTCAGTACATTTACCATATACAAATCATACCATGTTATCTCCTTGTCAACATAAGCTCCCTCCCCTTACTTTTATTCTAGGTATATAAATGTGCAATTTTTCTGACATTTTTATCTCCTTCCCTGGCTCCATCATCCAAACAGTTGTCATCACTTAGATATTTTTGCCTCAGATCCTTTTTGCACTCTTCTCTGAAAAGAGAGAATATCCCAAATGACTCACACTACCTATGGGGTGGTCCATATTTGAACTCAGACTCAGACAGCATTTAGAAGTCTGGCTTATATTGGACTGTGAGGACTCCAATAGACCAATGGACTAAGTGTGGAGACTACTTGCAAATTCTTGTTTCCATCGTAAGCCCCTTCTGCTCATCCTGGCCACCATTGCCTTGCAATGACCTTCTAAGCAACCTCCCTCTTCTTCTACCTCACAAGAATATACTATTCTGTTTATATCAACTCCCTACTTTCCTCTTGTCTAAAGGAGCTAAGACCCTCCACCAACAGATAAATCCTTTCATTTGCGCCTGTTGAATTTCTCCCAGGAGCAGTGGCAGGTTTAATCACAGAAGTTGTTCTGTCCATAACTTCAGCCATTCATTCTTGCTTCAAAGGGTCTGGGAGAAAGTCAGCTAGAGGTTCTCCACTCTCGTTGTATAGTGCTTTATCTTGCTCTAGTTTCCTGGCTTCCTCCTTCCTTGCTTCCCTGGGCCCATAACCAAATACCATGCCTAGTATTCTACGCATAAGAATTCAGTGTGGGGTAAGGGTGGTAATATTACAAATGACCCACCAATATAACTGTTTTAAATATTTTCCCAGCATTTAAAAGACATGTGGTTACCAACTGCAAAAACAACTAAAACCAAATCCAAATTGCTGGGTCAAAACTCATTACTATAATCATTGCGGTCCTTCCTCAAGTTCTTTCTTTTCTGGGGAAGTACTTGGGAAATTCAACATCCTCTCCTGGGTAGTTGTCCACACTGTTCCTTCAGACACATCTATGTTTCCAGGCCCTGCCCTGTGGCCACCTTGGACTACGCACCAGAGTTATATCTACCATGTGCCTGGGACACGTCCTCTCAAGTTCTTCCTTCCCTGTTCCTGCTGCTGCACTAAGTTTCCATATGCTGGAGGCCACTCTCCAAAGAAAGATTTGGAGACCAAGTCTTGTTGCAATCAAAGCCAACCTGTAGGCTTGGGCCACAGAATGGAAGCTGGGTCTTCTGCTTACCTACTGCAGTCTTCACGCCCATAAACTGAACAAAACCATTCACATTTTACAGGGTTGTTATAAAGATTTAATGAGATAATGTATTAAATGGCATTTACGCAGGGTGTGGCACGTGGCAACTTCTTAATAAGTTGTCAGAGTCACTGACATTGTTATCAAGGGAGACGGTAGACAGCAGTGTTTATGGATACAACTCTGGGGTTAGACACTCCAGGCTTAAATCTTGTCTGCAACAAGATCAGCTCTGTGACCTTAAGTTATTTAGTCTATCTGTATCTCTTCTTCATTTGAAAAACAGGGATGATGATGATGGTGAGGCTGATGATGATGATAAAACTCGTATCAATAGTTTGTTATGGGATTAAGAGAGCAAATATACATAAAGAGCTTAAAAGAGTGCCTGACATACATATTAAGTGATATACATACATTAGATCTTATTGGTATCATTGTTGCTATTATCTCAATAGATGGTAGAGGGCTGAGCTCTAGCTCTTACCAAGGGTACAAGCACATGTTCTGCTTTGACTCAGATTTTCTTCACTCTGCATCACTCCATCCTGTCCCAACCCTCTTCATTATATCACTGCCACCACGACCACTAGAGAATAATTCAGGAGACTTAAAACCATCCATGTTTCCACTCCTAAGAAGTCCAACACCCAAGAACTAGAGTAGATATTCTCTACCCACATCTGTACCCACCCCAATACTAAACACAGGGCACTTCTTAGACACTGAAGTGGGAAATCACACAGACTTAACTGAGCATTTCTTCCTCCCGTAGGGCTCCTAATGTTCAAAGATGAGGGACTCTTCATCCCATAACTTGTTTCTGTTTTTTTCCTAGCCAAGTCACTGACGCTCTATCACCACCCCAATTCATCTGTTTATTTTCTACCTAAAGACACAGAAAGATAAGAAATGTGGCTCAAGTTTCTCATAAGTTTACTGATGTTAATCTTAGTACATTTCCCATTTTTGATGGATAGTGTAATAATTTTAAAGAAATACTTTGGCAGGTCACTGAAATCTACAGTGGCCACAGTGCCCCCAGAATGAATTCCAATTGTATTGCTAGCCTTCCTTTAACCTACTTCATGTTTAAAGCTTGGATGATGAACAGATAGTGGACCTGGTGATAGGTTAAAAGCAAGAAAATTTCATCGACAGAGCATTAAACCTAAACATCTAAATGCTAAAGGGCTGGAATTCAACCTAATTAAAATGGCTGAATGCAGAGCCACAATTAAACAATGAGAGAATTATGGAAAAGTAAATATTTACACACACATTGTACACTTATTAGAGTTTAGAAAGAAATGCTTCTCATCTGCACAGCTTTCCTTTGTAATGATATTGTTATGAGGCAATAAATGCGGTTATAGTTAATAACAGATGTTAAATGGCATAATTCATCCAGAAGCCTCACTAATTGCTGCAGAAACACAAGACAAATGTGCAGCATCATATGGGAGGTATTTCTTATCTGTTAGTTTATAAACTGAAAAAAATAAAGGTCAATTGTAGAAACAGAAACGTTTAAAGCCTTAGATAGTTAAATGAAAATTTTAAACACTTTAAAATTACAACATGCTTCCTCCTATAAAAAGTTCAAAACAAACTGGCCTAATTGAGTTTGAGTTAACTTGGCCACACTAGTAGTAATCATTCTCTAAATTAGTTTAGAGAGAATGTTTCATATTTTAAACTGCATTACATGCTGTCTTTAGAATGATGCTTACCATCAAATATTCCCCTTTCCTTCAGTCTAATCCTTCTCTCCTTAAAAGGGCATTAGGACAATTGACAGGGAGGGAGAGCAGAGCATAATGTCACCTAAAGCAATTTTCTTTTACAAAGACTATGTAGAGAAGAGGTGGGAAATGCAAATGCTTAAAATAATTTTTCATAATAAATTTTGGGAGGCTGAATAGAAAAATTAAAATCAAGAGGCATCTTTTCTTCACAAAAGCTTAAAACTTGGAAAAATCACTGTGAACCTCCCTACCCTGTTAATATAACATTGACTTTCATTTTACTCTGTAATGTTGTTCAATTGTTTTCTCTACTTATACGTCGTCTTTTTTAAATCATAGTATAGTTGATTTAAAATATTACATTAGTTTCATGGGAATAGCATAGTGATTCAGCATTTTTACAGACTATACTCTATTAAAAACTACTACAAGACAATGGCTATAATTCCCTGTGCTATGAGATTAAGAGACACTTTCATACTGTTTTGTTTTTGGGTTTTGGTTTTTTTGTTTGTTTGTTTGTTTGTTTTTGCTTTTTAGGGCCGCACCCATGGCACACAGAAATACCCAGGCTAGGTGTCAAATTGGAGTTGCAGCTGCTGACCTACGCTACAACCACAGCAATGCCAGATCTGTGCCATGTCTGCAAACTACACCACAGCTCACAGCAATGCCAGACCCCTGACCCACTGAATGAGGCCAGGGACTGAAACTGCATCCTCATGGATACTGGTCAGATTCATTACTGGTGAGCCACAATAGGAACTTCCATGAAGTGGTGCCCTTTGAAATGTTTGCGCTTGATTTGTGCTGTATTTTACAAAGTTTACTTCTTGTATTTAATTTCAATTGGTCAAGACCAATGAGCTTTCTTTTACATATTGATTCAAATAAAATCAGAACGCTGAAGTTAAAATAGCAAAATTTTCCAAAGGTTTTTACTTGAATAAACACAAATGTGTGTACACACAGAACATGCAAAGGCAAGGAGGGAGGAAGGGGGAGTGGGGAAGAGAAGGAAGGAAGGAGAGAAAGGATGTTGTTTGGGACAGAAACAAAGAGAAAGAGAGTCAAGCAGTGCCTTTAGTTTTCTATGAAATAGAAATCATTATACCAAACCTCGATTCCTTTGCAATGTTAAATTGTCCCTTTTTATTGCGGAAAGCCTGGCGGCCAAGTGATTTTTTAATGCCTTTGAGTAAGACCACCTTGAGTCTCCTTTTTTGGTTCTCTGAAGAATAACTTCCCCAATGAAACAGAATTTTGACAAGAAAAACCAATCCATATCTATCACTATAATGGCTTGAGTCAAGAGAGAATTTTTTCCTTCCACATTATCTTTGGGAACAATTTGGAAAGAAACCTGCTTAGGAAAAAGGCAAAGTGTTTTTTCTAGGGATACGAAGAATGGACTAGACCAAGGCTTCTCAAACTTCAATATACACATGCATCACCTGCAGATGTTTTTAAAGGACAGCTTCTGACTGCATGTCTAATAAGCTTCCAGGTGATATCAATGCTGCTGCCTGTGGACCACACTGGGAACAATGAAGGCCCAGAGGGCCACTGGTAACCTCATCTAAATCTGGTACCTTACACAGTTCTGCTCGACTTGTCGGTTGCAGAGTTCTGCAAAAGGTAGCAGAGTGAAAGCTGGAAGGGTACTTAAGGGGATCCCTGATTTATTTCCCATCACATGGTGTTCTATAGTATCACAAAGAAACCATTCCAGATGGCTGAAAAAGTATGTATTTGTAACAACCCCCTCTGAAGACAGCCTGCAACATTGCTGGGTAAATTAATTCAGCTTTTAATAACCCCCACCATATTTAGCAAATACTCCCTTTGCTATACCACCAGCTAATTCTTTATGTCCAGATCTTATTAAGGTAGAAAATTTCTCTAAATGATACCCCCTTATAAACTCAAAAACTATTCACTAATATATAATCTCATAGTTTCCATTCTTTACAGTAAGCTATCTCAGATGGTTTAGACTTTTCTCAATGGGTCATTTTCCAACCCTTTCATCATTTGGGTAATCTTATCCAAATGATGTCATTCCCCCCAGAGAGTAAGTTATTCTATCCTCATTTCAAAAACATCTATCCTCTTCTTTGTTTTCATTCCTTCAATCCCTAATGGCCCACATATTTTCAAGAATTTCTTTATCATCTTTATGGATAATTACCAGCTTCCTAAGATCTTTTGGTGAGTAACTGCCAAAATCTCAGTGCTGTTAAGTTATTCATTTGCAAAATAAGAGACAACAATTAGGAGACAAAATTATCATCATGTTGCACCTCTGATATTCTGTGCTTTGTTACTCACCTCTGAAATAATCTAATTGCTTTGTAAATAGTTCCTGAATTATCCATGTACAAGGCACATGAACTAAACTAATTATAGGGATTTTTTTTAAAGAAAATAATGATTCTTAAACTTATTGAAATATAATTAATATAGAATATACTATAATATATAAATATACAATTTGATAAGCTTTTCTTTACCAAATTAATCATTTTTAAAATGTACAGCTTAATAGTGTTATGTATATTCAACATTATTGTACCTTTAGCTTTTTAACTTACAAGATCTGGCACTAAGTGTTCAACAAATAAAATGCATCTCAGACTTACTAGCTCTATGACTTTAGGCAAGTTAACGTCTTGGACCCAAAGTCTTTATTTATGTATTTACTTATTTATTTATTTATTTAATGGCTGCACCCACAGCAGATGGAAGTTCGTGGGCTAGGGATTGAATCATAGCCACAGCTGTGACCTATGCCACAGGTGCAGCAATGCCAGATCCTTTAACCCACTGCACTGGGCCAGGGATCAAACCTGTGTCTCTGCAGCACCTGAACCACTGCCACTGGACTCTTTCTTTTTCTTTTTTCTTTTCAGGGCTGCACCTATGGCACATGGAGGTTCCTCCCAGGCTATGCGTTGAGTCAGAGGTATAGCTGCTGCCCTATGCCACAGCCACAGCAATGTAGGATCCGAACTGTTTCTTCAACCTATACCACAGCTCATGGCAATGCCAGATCCTTAACCCAGTGAGCAAGGCCAAGGATCGAACCTGCATCCTCATGGATGCTAGTCAGATTCGTTAACCACGGAGCCATGATGGGAACTTCTCTTCTCTTTAAAACAGAGATAATACCTAACTTATAGCTATTCATATAGATTAAATGAGATAACATATGTAATGTACACAGCACACCAAGGGTATCCAATAAACAATTACTTTATCATCTCTAAGTAATAAAACTTACCAACTAAATCATGACTAGTACTTAAAATAGCATTTTTCACATTGTGAGTACTCAGTAAATGTATTGGATGATGCAGAAAAAACATTAGACAAAATTCAACAGCCATTCATGATAAAAACTCTTACCAAAGTGAGTACAGAGGGAACATATCTCAATAAAAAAAAGCCATTAATGACAAACCCACAGCCAATATAAAACTCAACATAGAGAAGCTGAAAGTCTTCCACTAAAATATAGAGCAAGACAAGGATGCCCTCTCACTACTTTTATTTAACACAGTATTGGAAGTCCTAGCCACAGCAATCAGAGAGAAAAAAAAGAAATAAAAGGTATCCACTTTGGAAGAGAAGAGGTAAAATTTTCAGTATATGCAGATGACATGATTCTATATAGAGGAAACCCTAAGAACTTCACACAAAAACCACTCTTTCTGATAAACAAATTCAGCAAAGTAGCATGATACAAAGATTAACATTCAGAAATGGGTTGCATTTCTGTATACTAGCAATGAAATATCAGAAAAGTTTATATAAAAATACATTTTAAAATTTCACCAATAAAAAAATAGAATACCTAGGAATAAGCCTGACCAAGGAGCTGAAAGACTTATACCCTCAGAACCATGAAACAATAATAAAGGAAATGAAAGATTATTCAAAAAATATCAAGCTATCCCATGCTTTTGGATTGGAAGAATTAATATTGTTAAAACGTCCATTCTACCCAAAGCAATCTTAGATTTAATGTGATTCATATCAAATTACCCATGACATTTTTCACAGAAGTAGAACAAATAATTCAAAAAAATTACATGGAACCATAAAAGGCCCAAAATTACCAAAGTAATCCTGAGGTGGTGGGGGGAAGTAGGAGGCGTAACTCTCCCAGATTTCAGAGCTACAGTAATCAAGAAAGTGTGGTACTGCTACAAAAACAGACATACAGACCAATGGAACTGAATAGAGAGGCCATAAATAAACCCCAACACCTACAGTCAATTAATCTTTGACAAAGGAGCCAAGAACATAAAATGGGAAAGAGTCTCTTCAGCAAGTGGTGCTGGCAAAACTGGTTAGCTGCATATAACACAATGAAACTAGAACACACCCTCACACCCTGCACAAAAATAAACTCAAAATGGCTTAAAGACTTAAATATAAGACAAGACACCGTAAAACCCCTAAAAGAGAACATAGGCACAACATTCTCTGATGTAAACTGTACAAATGTTTTCTTAGGTCAGTCCCCTAAGGCAATAGAAAATAAACAAATGAGATCTAATCAAACTTACAAGTTTTTGCACAGCAAAGGAAACCATAAATAAAATGAAAAGACTACCTACAGAATGCATAAAAATAATTGCAAACAATGCAATCCACAAGGGCTTAATCTCCAAGACACACAAACAACACACACAACTCAATAACAAAAAAGCAATAACCCAAATGAAGACCTGCGTAGTCACTTCTCCAAAGAAGATATACAGATGGCCAGTATGTATATGGAAAGATGATCAATATCATAAAGTATTAAGAGAAATGCAAATCAAAACTACAATGAGGTACCATCTCACACCAGTTAGAATGACCAACATTAATAAGTGTCAAATAACAAATGCTGGAGAGGGAACCCTCCTACACTGCTGGTGGGAATATAAATTGGTACAACCACTATGAAAAACAGTATGGAGGTTGCCCAGAAAACTACAAATAGAGTTACCATATGATCCAGCAATCCCACTCGTGGGCATCTATCTGGACAAAACTATAATTCAAAAAGATACAGGCACTGATATGTCTGTAGCAGCACTATTTGCACTATTATAAGCCAAAAAAGGAAACAATCTAATTGTCCATCAACAGATGAATGGATTAAGATATGATGTACACACATACACACACACACAATAGAATACTACTCAGCCATAAAAAATGGAATAATGCCATCTGCAGTAAAATCAATCCAACTAGAGATTATCAGATTAAGTGAAGTCAGAAAAAGAAAGACAAATACCATATGATATCACTTATATGTGGAATCTAATATAGGGCACAAATGAACCTATCTACAAAACAGAAACAGACGCACAAACTTAAGAGAATAGACATGTGGTTCCCAAGGTGGGGGGGAAGGGAATGGGATAGACTGGGAGTACTGGGTTTAGTATATGCAAACTATTACACTTAGAATGGATGGGCAATATAGCCCGCTGTATAACACAGGAACCCTGTCCAATATTTTGGGATAGAACATGGTGGGTGATGATATGAGATAAAGAATGTATATATATGTATAATTGGGTCACTTTGTTGTACAGCAGAAATTAGCACAATACTATAAATCAACTATAACAAAAAAATGAAAGAAAAATGCATTGGATGATTGAATCAAAATATAGAAGTTGAGTGTCTGGACAAAGAAAAGTCCGTGGATTTGGTTAAGTGTCACTTTTATTATATTAATAAACTCCTATAATTCCTCAGTTTAGCTTTTAAAAAGTTTCATTCCCAGAGTTAAACAATATAATAAAAATGAAATACCACAGTTGGATGAGACTAGTGTCCACCTAGGTCATGAGAATCATACTGGTATAAAACACCATATTAAAAGGGCTTAGGGTTTTTTAAAGAAAAGACAACATAAATGAATTATATTGTACAGTTGCCTCTTGAACAATGAAGGGGTTACAGGGTGGCAATCCTCTGCACAGTCAAAAATTGGCCCTGCATTTACATGGTTCCTACACATCCAAGGTCCTCCATCTAAGGATTCAACCAACCTGGAATCATGTAGTACTGTAATATTTATTATTGAAAATTTTTTTAATAATCAATTGTATTATATAAGAAATAAATTAAGTTGATGGAAGCCTTTATTTAGACAGGCGAGATTGTTACTGCTTTCAAAATAATATTGTCTTGGTTAACTAACACTTAGGGGGCAAGACTCAAGAGTAAGGTGGTAGCGAGCAAGCTTCATTTCTCAGAGCCCATAAAGACTCCTATCTTTGGAGGGACAACTGTATCTCGACATGTCCGCTGATCAGTGGGGTAAATTTGGATTTAATGTCTTTGGCTATATACAGCTTTAGCTTCTCATCTAAAAATAAGAATGAAAGTCAAAAGTTGTATATATATTTTACTAAAGTCTTATCACAATGTCTGATAAATTTTAATTACTTTTATAGACATGCATTATTTATACAATAAATATATAGCCTTTTCAAAGAAGAAATTAGAATTCTTAAAATCTAAATCTTCAAGATATATATCCAATTATATGTCAAGTGTGGATAAATGTATTTATATTTGTAACTTTAAATTGAGTGATGATCTATGGCACTTGTTTTCATATAATAATGCTATTATTTCTGGTTTTAATAATAATAAGCCTAGGTGATTACATGATTATCTATTAGCAATTGCAGCTATAACTATATAAAAATATTTTCCCAATATGGGAGAATAATTTTATTAAGCAGATAACATTAGTACTGCTGAAAATGTATTAAGAAAACTATAGAAACATAATTTAAGTCAAATGATAGATCTTAAAGCAAATTTGGAATAGTTTTGTTGTGCATTTGTCATTAGCAGAATTGTTGGTAAGTTCTTTTAATTAGTATTTTTAGGTTGTACATACATATGGTTTAAATCAAGTAGTTAGTTCTATGCTAGGGAAAAGTCCTCCAGCCAACCCCCTTCCCCAAAATTCCCACTCTCTAGAAACATTTTAAATATTTTAGCTTATATTTTGATATTTATCTTTATATTTTAAAATAATATATAATACTACTCCAGTTTTTCTATTTTTGGTTTAATCTATTAAAAATACTTTGGAAGAAGCTTTATTTCTGCCCATACCCTTAACACTTGTATACACTTCTTAGCCCCTTCATTCCAATAAAGCCAAATCATAACTTTGGTTAGATCAATACCCATTGCTGACACTGTTATGACTGTGCAACTGCTATACACAGCTGAGCAACATGGCATAATTACTTTTACATTTTTCACATCTGATTTTCATTGCTGTTTTTGTCATTTGTTTATTTTTCCTGAAGATAATAATGATTTATTTTCATTTTCTTGGCTTTCCAAGCATTTATCACTAACATATCCTCTGGTTAAAAAAAAAATCTCCTATTTTCAAACTTGCTAGGTATTTGATCAAAGCCAGCTGCTTGAATAAATCTCTTTAAGCTTCTGAAGAGCTCCAGTTTGCAAGTGATGCTCCCTAGACCTGACTTAACAGATATCCAGCTGGGAGTTTATATTCCATCCTTTTTCAGAGGATTGTATTTGCCCATCTCTTACATTGGAATGCTCGCCTCCTGGATTTCATGCATTTATGTTTTGGATTTATTTTTTATTTTTATTTTTTGATTTAGTCCCTTGTTTTGCAGAACACTTAATTCCATAACTTCAATAATTTTTTGGAAAATAAATTTGGGGGACTGTATTTTCCATAAAATGAATTTATCCTACCTCTACATTTAATTGATAGTTTACTGGATAAACCCTAAATCAGAAGTCACTTTTCCTCAGAATTTTGAAAGTATTGCTCTCTTATCTTTTACCATCTAATGTTAGATTAAGACGTTTGAAGCCAGTCTGATTCTTGCTTCTTGTGTATCTCTTTTTTTTTTTTCCTCTGGAATTCACTTGACTCTGTTTTTCATCCACTGTGTCTAAAATTTTACAATGCTATGACTTGGTACTATTTTCAAAGCACTGTGTGAGCTCATTCTTTCTGGAAAGTCATGACCTTCAGTTCTAGGAAATTATCTTGAAACTTTTATTTAATAATTTTCTACATTTCATTGTCTCTCCTTTCTTAGAATTTCTGTTATTCAGCTGCTAGAACTTGTACATTGATCTTCTTTTCCTTTCATTAATTTACTTTTTAACCTTTTTCCCTATTTTCTAGAAAATTCTTCACTCTGTCTTTCAAATCTTCTTTTGAGCTTTTTATTTCTGATATTTTTGTCTCCAAATGTTTTTTTGTCCTCTGAATCTTCCTAAAATAAAGTCTTTCATTTCAGTTCTATAGCTTTACTATCTTATGTCTATAGCAACATAAATGTTACTTTGTTGGTTTTAATTTCATTTTCCCTGAACATTCTGTTTTCTCTTTACTACTTGAGTCTACTTGTTTTGTTTTCTACTATTTATGTCAGATATTTTCCTCAAATGTTTGGTGATCCTTTACAGTATGTTCCTATTAAAGAGAAGTGCAGTAAGAAGCTGATTGTAAGTTCTGTGTTCAAGGGTTAAAGCCTTGCTAACTGTGGATTTCACTGTAGAGTGGTATAGTTAAGTCATTATGTTGGACAGATCTCAAAGTCAGTAACATTTGCTTAATCCTCTTGTTTGGTATGAAACATCATCCCCAGCTGTGTCTAGCCTGTTCCAGTGCAGAGGCCTTCTGTTTTACTTCTCCAGAGAATAAGCCTCTAGTCCTTTGTTCATTTGGGGGAAAAGAGTTTGGGGGCTTACTTATTCTCAATATTATTTCGACTAATTCTCCTTTTTTTTTTTTTAAAGCTTCCACCTTCACCTCCCAAATCTGGAGTTACTTGGCATCACAAATTCCTGAGAATACCAGAGATTTTTTGGTGTAAATCAGACTTTCTCCCCTTCTTTGTTGACAGTTTAGGATTACATTTTCTCAGATTACATTTTCTTCTGCTACATTATCCCATTTATCTATCTGAATTTTATCTTTAAACATTTGTTGTTATTATCTCTTCCTTTTTGCCATTTCTGAGTTCAGAGTTTTAAAGATATCTTTATAGCTGACTTAGCAGAAAGTTAGGAAAGAGTCAAAGGAAATGCATGCGTTCCACTCTCCACTTTAAATGAGAAGTATCTATAACAAGTTTGTAACTATATATTGACGTTGAATTTTTAAAACTTCCCCTGTTAAAGTTCTATAGTCAAGAGGAATCTATCTTTTTGTTGTTTGTTTTTCTTACATTTTAATAAAACATCTTTCAGTGTTGTTTTCCCCTGTGGGGAACTGGCTGTCATTTCAGTGCTAATGGCTGCTATACTGTACAATAATGTCTCCATATTTTCCAAATTTATTGAATTGCCTCTCAGTAAATGGTTTACAAATACCTGTTTAGACTTTCATCTGAAACCCAGACTTTCTATTACAAAACCAATCACATAAAACTCAACTAGCCCTTCTCAGTCACTGTGATGAGACTTGGTTTGTTTTTAACTACCAAAAACTGTCCTGATATGGAACATCCTTTGCTTTGTAAAGTCAGAATAGTCCTAGAGAATCACCAATATTCCAACTTCTTAGAGGAGATCATGAAACTGATCCTTATTTAAGAAGAAACATACTTTGACAAATGCTTCCACTTTGCCTACTTGGTCTCTCTGAATGGCTCCCCTGAGTTCCTGCACTTCTGAGAGGTGAATATGAGAAGATCTTATTCTCTCTTGAAGTGCCACTGTTTATGACTTTCCAGGGGCATTATAATTTGCTGAAAGTTCACAGGTAAATGTAAAACAAAATAAAACAACAACTTTGACTTTCTGCTGAACTGCAATTCATAAAGAAACTTGAAACTAGATGATTTCCAGGTTCATGCTATAGGTTTTTTAGTTTTACTTAGTACTGCTTGTTTTCCTCTCAAGTCATACTCAACTTAGCTATCTTGTTTACCAACATCAAGTGTGGTTTCACAGATCCGTCAAAATTTACAGTAAATTAGAAAGGTAATGTTTCCAAGAAGATTTTAAATTACTGGTAGTAAAATAGCAACCACAACCCAGATTGGACCCTCTGGAGAAGGCTGAGGTTTGCTTTTCCTGAAATGGTCAATTTTAGATTGCGATCACGACAGCTTCCTGAGTGATGAGTGAGTTAAGGAGAGAGTTTAACAAGCCCATATGTTTCAAGTTCTGCAATTTCATCCTCCTGGTATAGATCCATCATGTTTTCTGCAAAGTTACTTTTATGTTTTTTATCCTAAGTACCATAAAATGCAAAACAACACAAAACGCTGTAATGGTTGTCTTGTTTTCGTTATTTACAATTAAACATTTGTTAAAATAAACCTGCTGTCTTGCGAAGGCAATTTGAGAAAGTGTTTTACATGACAATTTTAGAGGTTTAATTAACTTAGCATTACAAATGTAAAGGCCTCTCCCAAATCCTCTCAATTAAAAAAAAAAAAAATTAGGAGTTCCCCTCGTGGCTCAGTGGTTAACGAATCCGACTAGGAACCATGAAGTTGCGGGTTCAGTCCCTGCCCTTGCTCAGTGGGTTAACGATCCGGCGTTGCCGTGAGCTGTGGTGTAGGTCGCAGACGCGGCTTGGATCCCTCATTGCTGTGGCTCTGGCGTAGGCCAGTGGCTACAGCTCCTCTTTGACCCCTAGCCTGGGAACCTCCATATGCCGTGGGAGCGGCCCAAAGAAATAGCAAAAAGACCAAAAAAAAAAAAAAAAATTAAACTATTCCTCCATTTTCAAAATATAACCAAAATACTGCTTTCAATTAAAAAGGCAGTAAAGTTTAAGTGGATGTCAATTATCTGGTAATTTATAGTGAGGCTGAGAGAAGAAAGAAACCAACTCGAGGTGAGGGCTGTAGTCCAAATTTGCCAGTTTCCCAGGTGAGTGCTCTATTTGAATTAAAATTTAGTTTTGCTAGCTCAAATCGATAGAGATGCCTTTCCCCACAGTTCCATACAGTATATAAAGAACAAACCTCAAAGCAATTCAGTGAGCAACATATTTGGCGGTTAAAGCACTTTATCTTACAAGGCACATTAAAAGAAAAATAAAATCCTCACTACATTCCTTCCCAGCTGAATATAATATGACCACAACAAGGAGTACAGAAACTAGTTACAGGTGAAACTCAAAAGCCTCGACTGTTAGGTCAGTAAGGACTCAATGAAGTAATCTCCTTCCATGATTTGTGAAATTGAATTGACTACTCAGTAAACCACAAGGCTAAGCATCACCAAATTAATGTGAAATGTACCTTGAAATGTAGTTGTACTCAACTTTACCTAATTTTGAAGTGGGACGCTAGCCTTTGGTATTCTTCATAATAAAACTTACACAGTTTTAAAACTTAACATGGGGAAAAATACACATTTTTAATTTTTCCATATCCCCTTCCCATAAATACTATTGCTCTTATAACAATTTTTATGTACAAAATTATACTGAAGGTTATTTTCTAGACATTTGATGTAAGTTTTGCCTTACTGAGGATTCAAAATATTGATCAAAATTTCCTTCCCCCTACTCATTCTAAAAACAGAATGAATTCCAGACATAAATTATGGGTAGAATTTAGCTTAATTAGGTGCATATGTCCAGCTTTGTTCTCTTGTCTAAATCCTAAGAGTATTTCCAGCTTTGGATTTACAGAATTATTACATTTACAAAACAAAATGCAAACCTAGGCTTGCTTTCATATTGGAATGGCATAAAACAGCTTGGCTGAGTAGACAAAAAGGTTTACTGCAAATGTTTCCAGACCACCAGTTTTCTCACATGAGCCCACTGGGCAGGAGGCAAGAATGAGACACTGAAAGAGTAGCCCCTAAACCTGGTTCCCAATACCTTAAAGCAAGAGAAAGGAGAAAGACTGGTCCAAACAGGAATTTGCTCTCAGCATCTGCTGGGGTCTATCTCTGGAAAAGGATGTGAATAACATATTTTTTCTTCTCCTGCCAGTAGACAGAATCAGTTGAGACTATCATCAGAAGAAAAACTCACTCAGAGCCTTTAAACCCATGAGAATGAGCAATTTCCATGCACAAATTCTGCTCTCAGGTCTTCCAGCAACGCTTTATGAGACCAATGATGTGCAGCATTAACCTTCAAGGAACTCAAGGCAGAGTATATAAGAATGCTGAAAAGGTCAGACCTTCACACCATAATTACACCAAAAATTCACAGGATACTTTCAATGTTAAAATTTTCCAATTATTCATACTTTTAAAAACATCTAACGGTGTTAAAAAGGGAAATGACTTTCTTTTTTAACTGAAGACTTAATTCTCCTCAATTAAGTTTTTTTTAGTTACTTGAGCAATGCTAGTTGTGCTTGCTAGCAAATAAGCAGGATACACTCACTGCATTCTTTTCCTGCCATGAATTCTAAGTACAGTGATGGCAAGAGTGGTTTCATTTGGTCTGAATGTTATAAAAGACTACATTTCTTTAGGGCCTAAAAACAGAAATCTAAGACAAAAGCTTGGGAAAACACCTGGATTTTCTATCCAGATATATGTTCCTTCCAGTGTTTGGAGCCATGTCTCTTGAAGTGGTTTTGTTTTAATGAACTTGTCCCGTTCTCATTTAGAAGACCTCTCATTTTTTAAGACTTCCTAATACCAGATTAAATTCTCTCCCTCTTCTTTGTCCAATACTCTCAGGAAACTGGACTTGCTTCAGCAGAGTGTTATAAAACTGTGCCCAGGTTTTCATACTAGATTGCATTTTCCATACACCCAGAACACAAGCACTGGGGATGCAATTTATATCACTACTATTCAAAGAACGGCAAGAAGTAAATCTGCTTGGCTTCCTGGGTCCTTGTGGACCATAGTTTATTTTAAAGCATGAGAAGCTTAGACCAGGATTACAAAGTTACTAGGAACTGTGAGGCAATTTGGGCTTTTTCATTGGTGGGAAGGGCAAGAGAGGGGAAAACACGCATTTCTATTGCAATTTAAAGAACACCTAGACTTTGCATGAAGATGGAACCTGCTATTTCTCTCTTTCTACCTGTGCGTGTGAGTGTGTGTGTGTGTACATGTGTATTTATATACACAGTATTTGACTTCCAAGAAATTATCTGTTAGAGAAGACAGACACCCATTATGCTCTATTCATGCAGGACAAAATAAAAACATCATGACATAGGAGTCCCCCTTGTGGCACAATGGAAACAAATCTGACTAGTATCCATGAGGATGTGGTTTTGATCCCTGGCCTCCCTCAGTAGGACAGGACCCAGCGTTGCCATGAGCTGTGGAGTGGATGCAGACATGGCTCAAATTCCTCATTACTGTGCCTGTGGTGTAGGCCAGCAGCTTCAGCTCCAATTCAACCCCTAGCCTGGGAACTTCTATGTGCTGTGGGTGCAGCTCTAAAAAAGCAAAACATAAAAAACCCACCATAATACATTTATATCAAAAAGCACAAGGGGGACCTGTGGCACGTGAAAAAAAAAAAATCACTTTAGGCCATTCATAGAGATTTCCTTGAAGAAGTGAAATTTCAGCCGAACAAAATTTTGAAAGGCGAAAGCAGGGGTGGGAGTTCTCTAGTGGTGCAGTAAGTTTAGGATTGGGTGTTGTTACTACAGTGGTTTGGGTCACTGCTGTGGTGTGGATTCAATCCTTGACCCAGGAACTTCCACATGCCATAGGCGCAGCCAAAACACACACACACACACACACACACAAACACACACACACACACACACACACACACACACACACACACACACACACTGACAGCAGGGGTGGAAGGAGTTAATTAGCTATAACCCTGAACTAAATAGAAAGCCACACATGGCCACAGGAGAGTTCTTCTCTTGTGACATTCAAATTCCCTCACAAAGGTCACCAACTTGACAAGGTTCATGAAGTGCTGCCACTGTTGTCAGTTCTGAAAAACACTAGTGCGCCTATCTACAAAGGTAAGAAAGTAGAATTATAGTACTTGCTATTTATAAAATACAAGAGCAATTCTTATCAGATTGGAGCTACAAGAAGAAAAATTTAATATTTGTAATGTTTATATAGAGATTTATCTCTGAGATGCTCCTCTCATATACATTATTTCCTGGTATAATCTAATATTTGCTAGGAATCTTCCTCATGTTCAATACTTTTTAGAACTGTAATAAATAATCCAATTCAATTTTAAAAATAATAATGTTTTCCTCCAAATTCTAATAATCCTGTGATACAATCTGTCCCTAGTTGTGGTTATATGTAGTAATTTCCCTTCCTTTTCAATTTCTTTGTCAAGTTCTTTTCTTTGTCCCATTAATTTTTTTATATGTGGTCTTTTGGTTCAAAGAGGTCACGAGAGGTTGGTCGTGTTCTTTATAATTCATAGTTTCATGAAATCTTTTCAATTTATTTATTTAATGTTCAAGATATTACTCTCCTGAAATATTACAGAAAACAACTAATGGACATTGTTCCTGACTAGGTCAGATGTTTCATTTGTACATTTGAATTCAACTGTAATAAATCTTTGAATTCATTTTACTTTTCTTGGTGCTAGAGGGGTAGCCAAGGGGGAGGCAATGTTTATTTATATTAAAACTATCTGCAACAGCAAACCTCTTTTCTAAAGTAAACTTCTCTAAGCAGATGGACCCTTCTTTTGAGATAAATATTTAATTGCCATGAGCATTTGCATTTATGATTTTTGGAGTAGATTTTTAGCTATGGTCATATTTAGATTTTACTACAGTCTTTGCAAATCTAAGTAGAAGTACTCATGTATATATATGTATAACTGAATTACTTTTCTGTACAGCAGAAATTAACACGACATTGTAAATCAACTGTACTTCAATAAAATTTTTTAAAATGATGCAGACAAAAGAAGGATAAATGTAGAGACAAAGTCCTTGAGTAAGAGAGCAGAAATAGGATATGGCTCTTAGAAGCAGGCAATTCATCAAATTCACTAAAAAGAAAGAGTAAATATTCACACAGGGCGACATTATACAACAGTACGCATCCATGAACTCAGAATTAATCTCACAAAAAAAAATCGTTGAGCAAAAGAAGCAAATAACAGAAAAATACATGTGCACAGAAAACAGACTTGTGGTTGCCAAGGGGGTGGGGGATGGAGGGGATGGACTGGGAGTTTAGGGTTAGTAGATGCAAACTATCACATTTAGACTGGCTAAGCAACAAGTTTCTACTGTATAGCACAGGGAACTATATACAGTCTCTTGGGATAGACCATGACAGAAGTAATATAAAAAAAGTAATGTGTGTGTGTGTGTCTGCATCACTTTGCTGTATAGCAGAAATTGGCACATCGTAAATCAATTACAACTTAAAAAAAGAAAAATACATGAGATACAACCACTCAAATAAAGGAAAATACATAATGACCATAAATGAAAAAACACATTTTAAGTGAGGAAATGGTAAACACAAAGAACAGAATAATGGTGACACATTAGGCCAGAGTTTGGAGGTAGTTTTAATGTTATTAGTAAAGTCTATTTCATCCATTGGCGATAGGACCATGTCGTCATTTTTATATTTCTTAACTTAAATTTTCATTTGTATTAAATAATACATAACAATTTAAAACTATTCTGCCAGGATTTAGATAATAAAAATATCTATTATTTTCTCAGTCTTAAAGACACTTTTATTGTGTACATGATTTTAATTTCACACTTACTCTCATCCCTTTAACATACTATTCCACTCTTTTCAGGCTTTTATTGTTGCTGTTGAGAAGTTTATTGTGTCTAGCAGTTATTTCTTTCTAGATAATTGGGTTTTTTTTTTCTTTAGCTATTTTTAACATTTTTTTTCTATTTTCTACAGTTTCTGTGAGAATTTCTTTTTATATATAAATCCAAGTGAGGGTTTCTTTTTACCTATCTGATATTTATTTATTTGCACTTACTTTTAACTACAGAATTTTCGTTATCAATTCTAGGAATTTTTACACAGAGTAGATTTAAAATGAAGCCACTGAAGCTTAAGTTGTAGTGTTCTTCACTTGCATGGGTGATTTGCAAAGCTCTGAAAGGGGACTCAGCATTGTGTTCAAATGCTCATAGATATTGTAAAATTTCAAAATAAGATATTTAAAACACAGCTGGTTGAAATTATTGTCTATCCCCATTTCAAATTTCCTTCCTTTATATAAACTTCCTAGTGTTGGATAACACTGGAGAAGCTGCAGGCATTTTGGATATCTGATTTAAGGAAAGTTGACACTAAATTAAGTTCAATAGCATATATTTATAGCTTGCAAAGGTAAGTTATTACAAACTACATAAATATATCTATCCCTCCAAGTGTGGTCATAGTTTCCAAACTATATCTTATCACCTGCTATGGCTACTCAGTTGGCATTATTATATAAAGGTGCAGTATCCAACTAAAACTTACGTCATTACAATGAAAACATTAATAACAGACTGGTAATAAGGGTCATCAATACAAAGAAAATGTTAAATACTCTGAAAGCGTCTATATCATAAATAAGCTTCAGGTTCCAAAAATATGAATCTGCCCCTTGGCTCTTTGTATGTTACCTCTCACCTAATTGTCTATTCTCTCACTCTGGGACTCCAATTATACATTCATTATGACTTCGCATATAATCCTTCATGTCCCTTTCATATTTTCATTTCCTTGTCTTTCTCTGCTCTGGTATATTTTTCTCTAGATCAAGCTCCCAAGTCACAAATTTTCCCTTTACCTGTGTCTAATGTGTTGTCCTAAAGATTAAACAACACATTAGACACAGGTAAAGGGAAAATCGTTCACGGTCTTTATTTATAAAAGTTTTTTTTTTTTTTTTCATTTTTCTCATCATCCTTACAGAGTCACGTTACTGGTTCACTTTTTTTTTTTTTTTGTCTTTTATCTTTTCAGGGCTGCACAAGTGACATGTGGAGGTTCCCAGGCTAGGGGGTCCAGTCAGAGCTGTTGCTGCCAGCCTAAGCCACAGCCACAGCAATGCCAGATCCAAGCTGCATCTACAACCTACACCACAACTCACGGCAATGCTGGATCCTTAACCCACAGAGCAAGGCCAAGGATTGAACCCGCAACCTCATTTTTCCTAGTCAGAATCATTTCTGCTGTGCCACAACGGGAACTCCCTGGTTCACTTTTTTATTACATCTTTATTTATTTAAACATCTCATGCATGGTTATATTTTATTCTGTATCTAATTATATTAATATTTGAAGTTCTTAGGGTCTATATCTGACAAGTTTCTGCTGACTATCAATGAGTGGCTTTTATCTTATGTGTCTGATCCTCCTTTATTGGTGAGTTTATACTTGTTGATCTTAGAGAGTGAGATTCCTGAGGACCTAACATGGATATGTTTTCTTCCAGAAACAATACTTTTTATTTTTTCTTCCTTCAGGAGCCCAGGGTACTATCCAGGTGAGATTTCCTTAGCCCCATCCAAGGATTCTTATTTAATGTCAGAGTAGTAGACCAGCATTTCTGTTAACCTACATGCCCTTGGGGCTTTTAGCTCATTATTTTCTCTTGTCTGTCTATTTTGAGGATTATCAGCCCTTTCTGTTTAGTTCCTGAAAGCCTAAGATACATTATTCCATCTGTTTTAATCCAGGACCTAACTGAATTACAGTAGAAGGGGTCTTCAGAGAATGTACCACCAGACATCCTGAGGGAGCCTTCCAGAGAAGGCTTTTTGCATTATGTTTAAAGAGGTTTTAGTACATGTACTTTAAGTGGGGACACTGGGTCATATGCTAGTTCTATGTACAGTTTTCTAAGGTACCTCCATACTGTTCTCCAAAGTAGTCGTACCAATTTACATTCCCACCAATAGTGTAGGAGGGTTCCCTTTTCTCCACACCCTTTCCGGCATTTGTTATTTGTGGACTTATTAATGATGGCAATTCTGACTGGTGTGAGGTGGTACCTAATGGTGGTTTTGATTTGCATTTCTATAATAATCAGTGATGTTAAGCATTTTTTCATGTGCTGTTGGCCATCTGTATATCTTCTTTGGAGAAATGTCTATTCAGGTCTTTTCCCCAGCCAGAAAGAGAAAGACAAATATCATATGATATCACTTATATCTGGAATCTAACATACAGGACAAATGAACCTTTCCACAGAAAAGAAAATCACAGACATGAGAACAGACTTGTGGTTGCCAAGGGGGAGGGGGAGGGAGTAGGATGGATTGGGAATTTGGGGTTAATAGATGCAAACTATTGCCTCTGGAATGGATAAGCAATGAGATCCTGCAGTATAGCACTGGGAACTATGTCTAGTCATTTATGATGGAGCATGATAATGTGAGAAAAAAGAATGTATACATGTATGTGTACTGGGTTGCCTTGCTGTACAGTAGAAAATTGACAGAACACTGTAAACCAACTATAGTGGAAAAAACAAAAATCATTATAAATGAAAAAAAGAAAGTCAGGACACTGTATTTTCTTTTCTTTCTTTTCTTTTTTTGTCTTTTGTCTTTTGTCTTTTTAGGGCTACACCCACTGCATATGGAGGTTCCCAGGCTAGGGGTCTAATCAGAGCTGTAGTCTCCAGCCTATGCCAGGGCCACAGCCACAGCAATGTCAGATCCAAGCAACATCTGCAACCTACACCACAGCTCACAGCAATACTGGATCCTTAACCCACTGAGCAAGGCCAGGGATCAAAGCTGCAACCTCATGATTCCCAGTCAGATTTGTTTCCACTACACCACAACGGGAACTCCTGATCTGGAAACTACTTCTTAATAAGTTATCTAAGTATATAATCATAGGCTGATGAAACTGAAAAAGAACATAGAGGTTATTTTTCCAATCCCCCTAATGCTTTAGTCTCTTACATTCTGATATAACCTGTTTGACCACAAATTTATCAAAGTATCACTAAGATGAACTAGCAGTATAAAAGAATATTTGTTGTGCAAAAAAAAAAAATAAAGGACTAAATACTTAATGCTAAACTTTTAAAAACTATCATGAATGCTTAGTAATTTGGACATTTTTCTCAGAAAACAATTTCATGTAAGCATTACTCACCTAATTAGCCTAGAATAAGTTCTTCCTTTAATACATTTATATAGACTTAAATATTAAGGATGAGCCAGGAACCCTCTATCCTACCTTCTTACAAGGATGCTGTTTTGATTGCACCTGAAATGAATCACAACTTTTATAAAATGATGTGTCTTTTAAACAAATCTAATGTAGGGATAATGGGGGAACATAAAATTAGAGTTATCTAAATTTATAATCAATGGTTTCCACTTGCTTTGAAGTGGAATGAAATATATGTAAAAAGCAATATCCACAATTAATTTCCACTGATATGTCATTAAGGCATATTAACCAATTAGCGCAGTATTTCATCTGAGAATTGGTGTCTGTGTGTATATTTTGCATTTATTAAACATCAAACTCAAAGGCAGTCCTTCATGTTTCATAGAAAGTAGTATGAACAGATGGACCACAAAAGACACTCTTTTGCCTTCCTCAAAAGGATCTATAGCAAACCTAACTTTATTAGAAATGACTCTGCATTAAAAACTTCTCAAAGGCAATCTGAAAATCAAGCAATAAAAAAATTAAAATAATGTGTTATAACTGAAATATGAGAATGCCATTGTCTTTTCAAATATGTTTTCAGTGCTTTACCTCAAGAACAGAAGAGTTTGGGACATGAAGTTAGCTATTTAGAGACCTCCCTGTTCCCCTTTTAACCAACATGACTTTGGTTATCAGGTGCCATAAAAAAGATTTATCCACAGAAGAAAATTACAACATTAAGACCTCAGTGCTCAATGTGCCAATTCATTTTAAGGACTGTACTAATTTGTAATAGGTATTTCTTTGGAACCTGAACTGAACCTTTACAGAAAAAAAAATCTGATCAACAGGCAGACCTAGGAAATATTCAAATAGAAAATCTAATTTTAAAAAGACAGTATATGATAAAAGCAACTGTGCTTGCTATATGTTCTCAAAGTCCTGAAACTGTGCATGCCCTTTTGATTCAATAAACTTACTTTCACAACAGTGATGTTGTTTCTAAATAGTAAGATTAATTATGCTTTTAATTTTTAAATTTTCACCTTTGTTTATTTTTCCAATTTTTCTGTGTGTACCCATAACAACCTGATAATTTGCCTTCAATACATAAACTATCATAGATGATTTCCAAAACAGTGTCATTAATGATATTGATAAACTTGCTATTCTTAGTATTAGCACTGTAGGGCAGAAATAGTATGAGCATAACAGAGACAACTGGGTGGCTAACCTCCGATGTGCCTTC
The DNA here is from genome assembly GCF_054392235.1 of Sus scrofa. Taxonomy (NCBI): domain Eukaryota; kingdom Metazoa; phylum Chordata; class Mammalia; order Artiodactyla; family Suidae; genus Sus; species Sus scrofa. The sequence continues at coordinate 245,787,219 of NC_139383.1, read as the reverse complement.
TAATTTTAAAATAATTCTTATCTTTATAAATATTCCTCCATAAATTATATTAAAAAAAAACTACTGTGTAGATAGCTTAGCCCACTGAGATGAGAACAATCAACAATTTCATACATGATGGAAAAAAGTATCAGATTTACACCAACATTTCTGTCCCATACATTTTTTTTTTCTTTTTAGAAGTGCACCTGCAGCATATTGAAGTTTCCAGGCCAGGGGTCAAATCAGAGCTGCAGCTGCCAGCCACAGCCACAGCCATAGCAATGCCAGATCCAAGCTGTGTCTGCAACCTACTCTTCAGCTTACGGCAATGCCAGATTCTTAATCCACTAAACGAGGCCAGGGATTGAACCCACATTCTCATGGATACTAGTCAGGTTCATTACCACTGAGCCACAATGGGAACCCCTCTATCCCATACTTCTGATGAGCAAAATATTTAAAAACCAGAAAATGACAGGTTTGTCAAGCACAATGAAGTAAAAGGGAGAGAAGGAAAAAATACATAAAATATTCTGAAGTACACTCTATAAAATATAAAATATTAGGTAAATAAATGTTTGAGTGATATATAAATGAAGCAGATATTATGAAAGCAGTAAATGAGCAATTGATATTTGGGAAACTTGCCATTATTGTGTTGTATCATGTTATTCCTGTGGTTTTGTGTGCATTGTGTATTTTCTATGTGGTGTGTATTATACTATTTGTGCATGTGTATTTTGTGTTAAGCATTTGTCTATGTGGTAGCCATGTATTTTGTAAGTATAGTAAGTCAACATATAGTTGACTACATTGGTGTGCTACACTTACTTGTGCTACATGTATTTGTGTGTTGTATGCATTGGGTTCTGTGTGAGTTTTATTTGTATTTTTTATATGTGCTATATTGTGTATGTTGCAGTTGTCTGTATCTGTCTATGTACTAAGGGGAGTTAGATCAAAGAGTGACTGCAGAGCCAAAAAGGAAAAAGAAGATGTTGACACTCTAGCCACATATCAAACATTCAAGTTGCATGCACATCCATGGAGACTGCAAACAGCATTAATAATACAAGTGAGAGTGAAGGATGAGATTTTAAATGCACTGTGCATCTGTGTGATGTGTGGGAGTGCATGCATGCACGCACTCACACGTATAAAATGCTCGAAGCCTGAAAGCATAGGGTGGGCAATTTTACAAGGATCATTAATCTCATTGGTTCCTCTGGGCTTGATTTTCCCTGGGTCTGATTTTCTGAGCTGGCTAAAATTGTGGGAGGTATGGATTTCTGCCAACACATTAACAGTCTCTGATCCCTACCTGTTGTAGATGAGGGAATCCAGAGTAATCAATTTTCTCCAATGCTTTCTTCATATTATAGTAATAACTTACTTGGAATGATAAAATCATAGTTTGAAAATGATTTCACAATCATTAATGTATTTTCCCTATAATCCTGGGAGGAAAGGTATTCTTCCCCTCAAAACTTGAAAAGAAGAGAGAACAGTTTAATTTTATCCAAAAAGCAAACAGGGGTTCCGATTAAGAAGTATGCCTCAAGATATCTGTCTTTAAATGGTAAAACTGAAATTAGAAACCACATTTTATGATTCCTTACGTGCTAGAAACACCATAATACACTAACCATATAATCCTGGACATATTTTCATTAACATTTTATAACATCTGACAATATGGTATTTCCTTTAAATAATCCTAAAAAGATTTCAATCCTTTGTATATTAATGCTTCCTTCTCTAACAAATATAAGCCCTGGTAGGAAAATACACTAAACAAAATGCTGTGTACATGATGATCTCATCTTGATTCAAACCCTCATAATTAGGGTTTCAACCATTATATACATATATATACACATACTCCATGACTTACTTTCCTTGCCTAAGTCTTGCTTTTTCTGCTGCATCATTCCTAGCAATGCTAGGAGTACCTTTCAAAAATGCAAATAAGATTACCCTTCTTCTAAATTATAACACTCTCATTTTCCCCCTGCCCTAGTAAGATACCCAGTGTCCTTAGCAGGCATGTTTTAAGGAGCCTGGAGACCACCAATTTTTCTACCCTCATTTCTTACTGTGCACCATTTCCCACACTATGCCTCAGCCATACTAAATCATTATTCAGTATTCAAACTTGCCAAATGCTTTCATGTATCTATAACTTATACACAATTTCCCCTTCTCAAAAACTGATTCCTTTTTGTGTGTACCTGAAAAAAAATTTCACTATACTCCTAATTAAGAATTCTGTTTCTTGGGAGTTCCCTTCATGGCTCAGAGGTTAACCAACCTGCCTGAGATCCATGAGGATGCAGGTTTGATCCCTGGCCTCGCTCAGTGAGTTAAGGATTCAGTGTTGCCTGTGGCTGTTGTGTAGGCTGGCAACCGTAGCTCCAATTCAAACCTTAGCCTGGGAACTTCCACATGCCACAGGTGTGGCCCTAAAAAAAAAAGCAAAAAGAAAAAAAAGAATTCCGTCTTTCAATCTCTCTCTTTCTCCCCACTCTCCTCCCCCATTTCCTCTCCCTTTCCTTCTCTCCCTCTCTCTCCAAAACAATACATTACATTTATTTACTTACATGTATATGTACACTTACTAGTCTAAAAGCTCCTTGAGGGCAGGAACTAAGTCAGATACAGAATCAATATCTCCAGCCTAGCACAGGGCATAACATAAAGTGCTTAATGAATAAATGTCCAAGGTTATTGACTTTCAGGAGTTGGCAAAATATAACCAACAGACCAAACACAGCCTGCTGTCTGTTCTCAAAAATAACATTTTATTGAGACACATCTCTACCTATTCATTTATGTAATTAATGTCTGTCACTGCTTTCATTCTACAATGACTGAATTCAGTAGCTATGACAGAGATAGTAGCCTGCAAAGCCAAAAATATTTATTATCTGACCCAACGTAGAAAAAGTTTGCCAATGTCTGGCTTAGATAATCTCTAAGGATATTAGACTGTCTTGATTATGCAGCTTTTAACATTATGGGGTTTTTTGAACCACATAAAAAGAAAACATATTTAGAATTTATTGCATTTTATTCATTGAGGTATAAGAAATTTTGCACTAATGATGTTTAAATTTTTTTGCTGCAGTTCAAATCTTTGTGATCTTAATGGTACATAGTTCAGACAGCAAAGAACTAAACTATCAGGTAAATATGGATAAATGTTTAATAATGAAAACTACAGAATATATACTTCACTAAGAAATATTTAAGGGATAACAGGTGACTTTTCAAGAAACATGAAGGTATATTTGAAAACTTTTAAACACGCATTTGGATAAATAATCAAATATCTGGATAAATTCCAGTCACATCAGAAAGAGTCTATTCTTGTAAAGTTAGCTTAATAAATAATTGATTTAATTTTTAATAGAGAGCAGATTTTTATCTGAAAAATGATAATTTTATAAAGTGATATTCTCTTCTTTTTTAGTAAGAGTAATATTTCATACTTTGGTATATTTTTAATTTCCTCTGAATTACAACCTTGTTTTTATTATTGCCAAGCAAATGCTTAGTCATAGCCTTACTCAGAAAATGCATACCTTATTAGCCTTAATGGGGCTTAATTACAATGAATGATACTTGTTTAAGCATATCTTTATATTACATTCAGAAATGGAGGGGAGGGTTTTAGAAGGATAAGGAAGTAAATCTATTATTTTCCTTGGTTTTGTAACAATGTAGCTTTTGCCACTCTCTTAAATCTTGTCATTGTTTCCTAAAATTGATAACCCTCACCTCTTGTGTCAGCTACCATAAACATTCTGAATGTTATTTATTTAATTAAAATAAGTTTAACATAAATTACCTTTGAGAATTTTTAACAGGTCTTCATATGCCTTAAGCTAATTGAATGTGTGCTAGGGCATCATAAAACCAAGGTTAGGAGTCATTTCAGAGTTGAACCTGTAACATACACCACTCACTCTAATTGCTACTAATTTAAATATAGTCTTGAATAAAGAAGAATATATTCCCTATCATTAAGCCCAAATATGTGCTTTTCAGCTGTTATGTAGGAAGCATAATAATGATAATTATTAAAAAGATGATTAAAAACAAATAACAACCCAATAGCAAAAAATTCAAACCCAGAAGAATTTCAAGGTATAACTTTAACAGTATTAAACAATTACCATATTATATGTATCATCAAAACATAGGTTAACATAAATAAGTGATATAGTCAGTATGTATATATGCCACATGATATGGTGATAGTATACGGAGACAAGAATATCTGAAGATAGTCATCATCTATTCTGAAATTTCTCCTGTTTTCCTGTGACAACAAAGTATATTTAACACAAAGAAGAGATTTTTCACTGCTATTTCTTTCTTTCTTTTTTTTTTTTTTTTTTTTTTGTCTTTTTAGGGCCGCACCTGCAGCATACAGAGGTTCCCATGCTAGGGGTCGAATTGGAGCTATAGCTGCTGGCCTACACCACAGCCACAGAAACGCAGGATCTGAGCTGCATCTGCAGCCTACACCAAGGCACAAGGCAATGCGGGATCGTTTCCACTGAACCACAACAGGAACTCCCTTCACTGCTATTTCTTAAAACATAGGCTCACTAAAAGGTTATATCAGGGGAAAAACTTCAATATAAAGCCTTTCTTTGAGTTGGTTTGTTTATATACGAAATGCCAAAATTTGTGGCAAGAGGATTTCTTCTATAAAGACATGCCCAGATTAATATTTCAATCGTGCTAGTCAGGTGAAAAATACTTTGATGATTTTTTTATATTGGTTACGTAGAGAGCAAAACAAATATCTATTTAAATTTTAAAAATTTTATATCATTACATATTTTTTATTTTATTATTTTATGAAAGGTGTGCTATAGTCTCTACTGTTAACTGCGGTTTTGACTTAGTATGGTTTTGTTATTTCTGGCTTTATAATACTTTGACACCATGTTATTAGGTGCATATAAATTTATAATTTTATCATCCTGATATATTAAATTTTATATCATCAAATATCTCTCATCTGTAGTAAAATTTCTTATACTAAAATCTATGTTGTTGGCTTCTTATGTAGTTACACTTTATTTCCTTTTGTTTACTGTTTGCATGGTATAAATCTTTCCATTCTTTTACCTTCCCTCATAGTAAGCCATTTTATTTAAGCTGTGGCTCTTTTAAGCAACATGATTTTTAACTCAGTTTGAAAATGTTTGTATTACACTTAATAAATTACAGGTGTTTTGGGGATAACGTCCATCATCTTATTAACTGTTTTCTATTTGTTCAATGTAGTTTATATTCTTTTATAGTCGCTCTTTGCTTCTCTTTTCTTGGATTAACCCATATTTTTGTTATTCTATTTTCTCCACCTATTAATTAGCTAATTAATAACATAGTCTTTGACTATTATTTTCATTATCTTGAGATAGTCTTTCACTGTCTGGTTGTCCTACAGATTATGACACAGATATCTCACTTATGTCAATCTAATATAAATTATTCATTTTACCAGTTTGCAGACAATGTCAGTGTCTGGAAACATTTCAACTTCATTTGTCCCCTTACCACTTTCTTTAATGTTATGTATTTTACTTCTGCAATAGACTTAGACCTTCAAATGACAGTAGGATTATTCTGTTCAGATGATATTAATATACATTTATCCATATAGATACACCTTCTCCTACTCTTCATTCCTTCCTGCACTTCTGTTTCAATGTGAAGTTTTCTTCATAAAGACCTCCTTTTGTATTTCCATTAATGTAGATCTAATAGAGATAAAAATCTTTCAGTTTTGTGTATCTGTAAATGCCTTTATATTATTATCATTTTAATGGATATTTTCACTTCTAGGTTGGCAGAATATTTTTCCCTAACATGTTAATAACATTATTTTTCAGCTTCCATTGTTTTTCTTGAAAAGTCAGCCAACAATCTTCTTGTTTCTTTGAAGGTCTATGCGCTTTTTTGCTCTAGCCGCTACTGATATCTTCTCTTTGCTTTGGCTCTTCAACAATTTCAGTAAGATGTGATAGGAGTAGTTTTATTTGTATTTATTTTAGTTTGGGGTCACAGTATTTCTTAAATCCGGGGTTTGGATGTGTTTCATCTGATAAGGAAAATTCTCAGCCAGTTATATCCTTTACGTATTGCTTCTGCCTGTCTTCTCCTTCTCTTCTGAGACTCCAACTATATCTGTTAGATATTTTTATCACATCTCATATCTCATTATTTTTCCATAGTTTTCATCCTTTTTCCTCTCCATGCTTCAGCCTGAGTATTTTCTAATGACCTATTCTAATGCTTTCTTTTTCTAATTCTTCCAATCTGTTATTAAAATCATCATGAGGTTCCTAAATTTTTCACTGAATTTTTCAATTCTATATTTTTCATTTGGTTTTTTAGTAAGTTCCATTTCTCAGGTGCATTTTCTGTCTTTTTTTTTTCAGCACCTTAATCATAAGTTAAATGACTCACTTGCTTCTACTCTTGATTTCCATTTTGTTATGCCTGGTAATTTCATTGAATGCTAAACATTTTGTATTAATAACTGTAGAGGTTTTATATGATTTTACCTTACTCCAGAGAGCTTTTACTCTATCCTCTGGATAATTATATTAATCTAGTTAGGAGTCCAGGCTGGGTTTCAGCTTTTATAAACCTTGGTCTACCTCCAGTTCACACTCCTTCTTAGGATATAGTTTTCTCCATGGGCCCAAATGTGCCTGATGGATGCTGAACCTAAAATTTTATTTCCTCAGAACCATGAACCTACTATATATCCCACTCTGGTTATTGGCAGTTTTCTGCTTAGGTTCTTAGTCTTTTTCCCTATATTACTTAAGAATTTGGAATCTTGAAGTATCTATGATGAACTTCTATGAGCAATGCTTATTTCCAAGATTTCAGTTCCTCAATTCTGACCTTGGCAGTGGCAGCATTTCTCTATGATCATAATTCATATTGAGCATACCCTTCTCCCAAATTCTGGAAACATCATTTTTTCCATTTGTCCATTCAGACATAGAAGTGGTAATGGTTTTCCATTGCTACTAGTTTCAGGATGCTTCACCCTCTGTTGTTGGTACTTTAATCATGCCCACATCTTTTAAATACCATCTTTATTAAAATTTTGAGGTAAACCCGTGAAGGGGGTTATCCTTTGCCTTCTGGAGTTTGGCTGGTCCCATAAGTAACTCCCCAGTTGTAAGAATTGATGCTCTGAGATATAAGTTGTTTTCTTAAAATAACTAATCTTACATAAAATTTGTACTTTAACTGGATACTTTAAGATTCATTGAAGATTTTTTGTTATCAGTAAATCTGGTCCTTTAAATTTACCAGTAAGGGGCTATTTATATGATACTAATAAAAAATAAATTTTATACAAATTGTTCTTTGCTTGAACTAGTCCATGGAGTTTAAGAATAGGCTTGAATAAGATATCTGATTCCTCTCTGCTTAATCTTCTTTTGATAAATACATGGAACTGTTGATGGAGCCCTTTTCACCAGCATCCTCTTTGACCATTAGACCTTTACATTTTATAAAGAGAATGAACAACGTGTTGAATATATTGTTTCATCAAAGGGAATGCTTTCATCCTTCAAAAAAAGTTATTCAAAACACGTTGCATAAATGTCACACTCCATTCTTCCAAGGTATAAATCTTAGTGTCAATCAAAAATCTCTGCAATTTATTACCTACTTATGAAGTTACTTCTCTCATTTAAAAACTTGTACACTACCCTTGAGAGAAATTTCAGTGTTCTCTCCATCACACCAGATTGCTTTTTTAATTAAGACATATGTCATGCTTTATAAGAACTTGCAGTCTAGAATACTAGACAATAATAATAAAAATCAGAATATGATAAAGATTTAAATTATTAGGCATAGACTAAACCAAGAAAAGAGTCCAGGAAAGGTCAACTGGGTATGAAATAGGATTTGAATACCCATAAATGTGAGTGGGAGTAATACCTACCTTGTTGGGAAACAGCATGAATACATATCTTAACCAAGGCCACTTAGAAATATCAGTGGCAAAGCTGGAGTTTAAAAATAACTAATAATCACATACTAGCCATTCGACAAGTCCTTTGAGCTACACTTCCTCTCATTTGATCTAATACTTCATAGAACATCTTTGCTAGAGAAATGAACTCTTACACATAGGCTGCCTAAGGTTAGTTCTTTGCTATTAAATCTTTGGAAGGGGAGTGAGCATAAAAGGGTTTCTAGGATTGGCAGTGAGAAGTTCTGAAGCTCCATTGTTTTTGAGTCTTACTTTTCTGATATAAGTCTGTCTCTGTTCATCAGACAGGTGTTGGTGGAAAGGAAGAAAAAGTGTGATGAGATAAGAGAAATGAGTTCCATGGTGCCCAAATCATCCATTTGAGCCTGAAGGTGAAACTTCTCTGCGAGAGGATTCTTTCCTGCTACCCAAAATAAAGAAACTTTATGAGAAGTGAAGTCCTTGGAGGTTCAGAAGCCTCAAAGCAGCACCAGCAGTCTCCATTTGCCCTCTAAAGAGTTACATAAAATGCAGACAAATAATAAGTTCTAGACATGGACTTGAACATAGGAGGACCCCAAAATACCTGAGCAATGGTGGCAGTAAGGGCCTCTTGAAGAGAGGTGGATCCTGACTATAACAAATTGCTGTTTTGGTACTGGAGCCAATCAAAGCAAACAGAAAAGGAAGCCACAAGTCTGATGTGTTTCTTTTCACATCAGAAAAAAACTCAGGCCCAGGGATGTGGGGGTGGGGGGACAAGGAATTAATCTAAACCATATAATTAATCATATTAGCTAAGATTATTTAAACAACTTGCTGAGAAATTTACACCCATAGCCTCACTTAATTTTCAAAACAATCATATGTAGTAGATACTATTCTAATCACAGAGAGGCAGAATAGTGGTTCAATGGTGACTCTGCCTCTTTGGGCTATATAACCATAGTAAGTTACTTAACCAATCTATGGCTAATTTTCTTCTTTAAAATGGAAATAATAATATCAGCAAGCCACTTACCACATTAATTCCATTCATTAGAGACACATTTCTAAATGTATGCTAGCCACTCACTTTTTCACTCATCTTCCATTTCTATTACTCCTTTCCCCCTGTAGATGGATTCAATGAGAAGACAAAAGAAGGAAGGTTTCTCTTCAAAACTTTCAACAGAGGGTAAAGGTAGAAAGAGAAAAAGCCTTTCTTGCACCAAGCCCAATGCGCTGTTGAATTATTAGTGTCTAGAAACCACTCAAAGTTCTTGTGTTGCTTTTGTAATGGGTAAAGTGATAGTAATAATGATACCTAGTTATTGCCTCAAATGGAAGGTAGGCATAGAATTTGGAAGTAGTGAATTAAATTAGGCAGCTCTGTTATGGGCTCATGAATTTACACTCATGGCACTGCCCTCAGGCACCCTCTTGACCCTTTGGCATCCCTTGGAGGACATGGAAATGTCAGCCGGCAGCCTGAGGTCATTATTCCTGACACAGATTTCATTCCATTTCCAATAATCTTAGTGAAGGTTCCAGCTTCCCCCCCACTCCCTATGCCATCACATATCCATCAGCACCACAACATGCAACTGGGTATTAGCCATAGCAAAGAGATTGCGAATAGGTCATATTTAAATTTTTCTTTCCATACTGACAAATGACATGGGACTCCTATGGGTGTACATTTGACACCCTCATGAATACAAAATGAATTTATTATGATTAGCACTTTCACCTAGAATACGACATTAATTCACAATGATTGATGGGCTACTTAAAATAAAGTAGTAACCTTTTCCTAAGATGGCTAGGTGACCCCACATCCACTTCATTAGTAATATTCCCTGAACTGTATTTATGTAAATGGGAAAAAAGTATCATAAGGCTACTTCATCCCTTACAGTTCAGCACAACTCTCAACAACTACACCTCGTACAAACCAAAATACAATTTTATTTCATTCCAGGATATTTGACAATGTTTTATTTCTACCCTTGGAAAACAAGTGCATTTGAAACCTAACAAAATGCTCACAAATTGTCATTAAAAACATATAATGATCAAATTTAAATCATATGAAGAAGACCTATTTACATGCCTTGTGCTGTAAAACTATTGCTTAGTTTCATCTTGGATAAATCTTGAATCTTGCTCATATGATTAGACTGATGTTTTCATTAATGCATGTGTTATATATTTATGAAAAAATAAAACCCTGGGTCATTTAACACGAATTCTAAATCATTCTTCTGAACTAAAATTTATGAATAAAGGGAATCCCTTCACCCTATGCTCGTGCTGTTGTTTGATATTTAGATACTACTGAGTGGGTAAGAATAAGAGTTTAATTTTTTTTTTAATACACACAGAAAACCAACTACATACTATCGAGTTCTTACTGTTTTTCTACTGGTTCTTTTCAGTGTGTTGGTATTTCTTACAGCCTAGCTATTTATCTACACAGAGTGTTACAAACATATATCCCCCTTTCTAGTATGATTTTGATCTAAGGAACAAAGTGAAGGCTACATGAAAAGTAAGAGAGACAAGCTATGACACACTGAAACAAAAACAACATGATGTACAAGATCAACAAGGACAAAAAGAACTATGTGCTTGAATTGTCTTCTGCTTAAAACATAGGGATTTATACCACAAGTAATGCAAACACTCTCCACTTTTACCTGGGATGTGAACTTAGCTTATATAACTGAGCTGGAGGTGTGGACTTATGGAAGTTAACAAAAGCAAAACATGCCAGTTAGTGCAACCAATTTGGAAGGAATACACACTGTTTTTTAGTGAAGTTGTGTGGACTAGGAGCTGGAAACAGCCACTCTAATCACACTATGTCTTTGATGGGTATGACTTTGTAAAGGCCATTTAACATCATTGTGCCTTGGTTTCTTTTTATTTAAATTTATAATATCCATCTGTTTCATTTCTCAGAGTTGTGCTGAGGAGCAAATAAGATTGTATGTCGAAATATTTTTAATATACAAAGCATAAAACAAAACCAAACATTATGAAATGCTATTTAACCACTTGTCATTATATAACATAGGAATCTAACAGACCAGAAGCAACAGTGATTCATCCAAGCAAATATTTATTGAGAGCTTTCTATGTGTACTGAGAGGCATGAAAATATAAAATTGGTCATGACCAGAAGAACAGTGAAGATGTATATAAATAACTGTAATATATGTGATAGGCAGTGGTAAGTAGGAGTGATGAGTGAAATATAGATAATTGCTTATAACAACTCAAAGAGAATTAGAAAAGTTTGTGGAAGAAAGTTCTCTGAAGCCAGGCCTTAAAGAATGATAGGATTTAAACTTGAGGAGAGATGGGGAGGCGAGTCTTCTAGTGCAGAAACAGTATGAGAAGAGGAACCAAATCTGGGATTTTCCTAACACAGGGACACTTCACAGGGTTCCATTAAGCACTAGTTTAGGATTACTGAGGGAGATGTCAGAGGAGTCATTCATAGGATTGAGTGCTTGATAGATGCCAAGCACAGTTCAACCAAATCACTGCCCTGGCGTCATGGGCTGGGGGCAACGTTCTAGTGACTATAAGCGTATGTCACAAAATATCTCTAGCACATGATTATTCCTCTCCTAGGGCTGCCAAAGAAGACACACAGACACAGACACACACATTCATTTAGACACTAAATTTTGGAGTATCACCATTAATGTTGTCCAAGACGTAGAACTCTGATTTTATTCGAGGAAACACAGTGTTTCTCAAAATTTTGTGGGGAAAAAATTAAGGAGATGGGTCCAAAAGAGGGTGAAGAGAAGGAATTCCTCAGTGGTTTTCAACACTTGATACATATTAGAATAATCCAGGGAGCTTAAAAAAAATATTTCACTTACATATGGAATCTAAAAAAAAAAGGACACAATGAACTTCTTTGCAGAACAGATGCTGACTTACAGACTTTGAAAAACTTATAGTTTCCAAATGAGACAGGTTGGGGGGTAGGGGGAAGCACTGAGGGCTTGGGATGGACAAGCTGTAAAAATTTGGTTGTGGTGATTGTTTTACACTTATAAATGTAATAAAATTCATTAGTAATTTAAAAGATAAGACAAAAGGTTAAAAAAATATATATATATATATTCCAGGTCTGGGGAGTCCAGAGCAATTAAACCAGAATCTCTGGAGGCTGGATCCAGATATCATTATTTATTTTTAAAGTTCTTCAGGTAATTCAGATATGCAGGCAGAGGAGAAACCACTGAAGTTATCAATTCAATACTCCAAAGGACCATCTCACTTTTTTATGTTTTTGCTCTACTTTACAGTTTAGATAAGTGGATAGATAACTTGCATAACCCCCTATATCTTTTGTTATAATCCAGCTGGAAAATCAAAGAATTTTGGATATGGAAATGGTACCAGATTTTAGGACCTGTGAGAAGAAGTATGAGAAAATCAAATTGACAGTCATAAGAAGAACTATTTGGAGGTTACATGGAAAAACACTGAAATGCAAATATGAATTCCTACATTTGAGTCTTGGCTTCACAGCTAACTTCGTGATTTTCTCATCTCTTTGAACTTTATTTTTTCCATATATGTGTGTGTGTGTGTGTGTGTGTGTGTGTGTATGAAAATTATAATATAAAACCTCTTCATTTTACCTTTCAGGGCTCTATTGAGAATCAATAGTGAAAGCGTTAGTCAAAGTGTATCGCCAACTAAAAAACCCTAACACAAATTTAAGGAATTATGTCCCAATGGTTGAAGCAACATCAAAAAAATATATTTAGTCCTGTCAATAATGTCTTTGCTATGCATTTAGATATGGCAAGTAAAACAAATCCTATTAGATGTACCCTTACCAATTAAAGACATTTTCTTTCTACACAAGATATCTGTTATATATTTTATCAGTCAAGATTCCTCTACAGAAGCCCTACTGCAAATCCTTATTAATAATGGCAGGAAACAAAAACAAATCAGCTATTAACAATCCAGATCAGATTATGCTAATTTAGTTTGAAACCAAACAAGGTAGATGAGGAAAGGAAATATGGGAAGGAGAGAAAGCCTTAACAATTCATGAAGAAAGCAGTAAATCTCACTGACAGGAGATAAACTTCTTGGGCACCAAGGCAATGGAAATGGTGTTGATCTATGTGTCCACAGATGTGGCTCCAGGGTGTAATCTGTCCAGTTGCTCAATATCAGGACAGCCACATGGGCACCACCTCAGGGAAGATAAATAGGAAACCTCTTAGTCAGGGAGATAAACACAATTGCTGCTGCTAGTTCTTACATGGAGAACCTGCTGATTGTCACTGGTGGTCAGAGAGAGTGCTACTGAAATATCCTGGGGCATAGAGAGTAAAAGACTTAGCCACAAATCCAAGGGGTGGTGGGGTGCTGAGAGACATAATGTTTCACTTGTATCAATTCTCTCAGGTTGGAGAAGGCCATCCCACTAAATCTGATAAGGTAATACATTGAGCAAGATTAGAAGGCGAAGAACATATTGAGAACCTGTGTTATATGATATTTAAAACACTGTTATGTGTAATATATATATAAGCTACCCTTCAAGGTCAGGGAAGATCAGAGATAGGAAAGTTGGAAAGAAAAACATGAGTTAGTATCTCAGACAGTGGATCAATAGTCCACTCCATTTGAACCAATGGAAGTCAACACCTCCTTTGCATAAAAGGCCAGCTTATACTAGCAGGCAGGAGGGAGGGAGGAAATAAAACTGTCTTATGAAAAGAAGGTAGAAGAAAATTTGTCTTAAAAATAAAAACTTTGGCCGTCTCATAGTTTTCAGTCAAGCAGTATGCTAAATTTAAGAAACAACCTTAACATTTCAGAGGAAAGCCATGCCTTTGTTTTAATTTTTAAAGCCAACACATTATTCATTATGTGCATATTTATTCAGCAAATTCAACAATTCTATGTGCCATGAGGAATAAAAAGGGGAAGTAGACACAGAATCAATCTTCAAAGAGCTTACAATGTACTAGGAGAGATGACGCTACATAAAAGCCAGCAATGTACAGTAGAAAATACATACCCTAAGATAAAAAGGACTATAGACAGTAAAAAGAGGGAGATTCAATCAAAAGGTTTGAGCAAGGAAGGCTAAAACTGCTTTTATTTTCTTGCCACTTTTATGATTTGACCTAAAATTGATTCTTTCTCATTAAAATCTTTAACATCTCTCAATGGAATAAACAAACCTTAGGTTCGTTCTCCAGAAACGTTTCTGTCTCAAGCTTCAACAGGAACCCAATATCTGAAAATCTGTAGACTAAAGATCCAGAATGGACACCAGCTGTGAGAGCAGTTCCAGGTCAGTTCCACAGATGGGCTGCTGTCCTTAATGGGTACCTTGACATGATATGCAAAAATGCTCTGTGTAGTTACCTTTGTGGGGGGGTTTGTAGCTGTCATCAAATTGTTTCATGCCAGGAGCTCCTCTGAGGCATTTCTCAGATCTGGAGTGCACTATCAGATCACCCTGGAGAGAATGGGAGCTTCCCCAAGGGCTAGATCAAAATGGGATAAGGTCCTAAAGAGCCAGGGTTTCTCTCAACAAAGATAAAATAGCTTTTTCTTGCCTTCATACTGAGAAGATGTCCTTGGTCAAGCTTGTGCTTTTGCCTTTTCACTAAAAGAATGTCTGTGTTGAAACAGAAGTATCATTCTTAGGTCATATAACATGTACGTGTTGAAATGGTAATATTGCCCTCAGATCACATGACATTCAGATATACTACTGGTTCTAAATCAAAATGGTGAAAGCCACTGAATTCGAGAACATAATCCCAGTCTTTATCTAACAATGTTGGCAGCCATTTACCAGTGGGTTGTTCTAAAGCTCTATAAAGGGGATGTTGAGGGTACCCAAAGCAGGCATTAATAATCTTCACTGGAACAGAATGAATGGGAAGGAAGGAAGCTAAAAACTGTTTGGTGTAATTGTAGTTTAATGTGCTTTATTACATTCCTGGATTGACTTGCATAGGGCATACAAAACCAGTCGATTTCAGTGAACAAAAAGCCAAATACCTAAAACCAACTATTTATATTGTGTGTAGATAATCACTGCTTGCCTGAATTTTTCATGTTCTAACCAGCTGTTTTAGTATTTTGTAGACAGAGTCTGAATAATTCCACCTATATTCCATCAGCCCTAAATTAACATAGACAAGTGTTTGTGTTTAGCAACATTTTCTAAAGGTGATAACTTTGTAAACAATTAGATGGTTCACTCCAGCTTCCTAAAACACAGCCATTTCTCAAGTAGATTGTTCTGAGAATGGCGGTTTCCTCACTTCCAAAGGGCATTACAGAGACCACAGAACTAAACTGGCCACCTCTTTTTTTTTCCCCCAGGACATACCTTTCAATATATCACTTAAGTGGTACATAAATTTATTTTAAAAGGCTTACCTCCATTTAGGTGCATATCAAGAGAAATGGAAATAAATGTCTGTTTTATAGTTATCAAAAATTTCCTGATAGAAATATTTTTCCTTAATTAAAAAAAGAGAGGGAGAGAAAATCGAAACATGTCACAGGCAGGTGGAAGGACACCGCAGGCAGAACTGTGTTTTCCAATGGCATCCAGCAAGATAATGAGTCCATGTCTATGGAAATTGATTCATTAATATTTCATTGAGGCAGCTTCAGAGCAATTCAGGAACCAGCTCCCAGGAATTCAATCAGTAAATTCAATGAATTGTTGAGCTTACAATACCAGGAGGGGGCAAAAATATACATATATTTGACATGTGTGCATATTTATACATACTGATGTGACACATATATGCACATGAATACAGGCATACATATTAAAACACACCACATGTAAGAAACTGTCATTTCTGGGCTTAAACTCAGTCTTACCTGCCTATTCTTTATTTGGGAAGAATTTCCAAATAAAACAAAAATCACTTGATTTAATATCATTCTCCTGCTCAGTACCTGACTTGGAAAGCAAGTTAAAAAAAATGTTAGCCACAACTTCTTCACTGATAATCACATATTTACCAATAGAGCCCCTTCAGTCAATTCACAGCACATCAAGATGGCTCCTGAGGACCCACACTGAGGCTGGAAAAAAGAGGGATCAAACGTTTCATGGAGGAAGGGCTGCTGGTTTGGGGTAGAGTAGCCAATTTACCACATGATATACACATTGAGAAGGGCCAGTTAGGGAAATAAGGTTCAAATTATCATGTCGGCTAAGTAATTGGTCTTTGGGTGTCCCTAAACACCAACCTATAAATAATTTTATTTTCATTTTGGATCAATGTCTTCTAGCCCTTGTCTAACTAACCTGTATTGATGTCTTTTTAATTAAACCATGCGTGATATGCTCGCTCGGCAGTGGGGCATACTGAGTGTGCATGCTAGGAATTCCGGATAAGGTAATTATGCTATTTGTCACTGTCATGATTAATGTGTGACAGCTGTTATGACAGCTGTGCCACTGTTTTGTCACAATACTCTGTTCATCCATAACAAAATTAGCTGTCGCACTCAAAGGTACACACTTGCTGCTATTTCTTTCTGAAGTCAACAATGAGAAAATCGAGAGGGAATATTACATGAACTCCGTGACAAACAAGAAAAACGACATCTTTATTTTTTTTTCTTTAAATGATGATATAACCTGCCTGCATTGGAAATGCAGATAGCTCACCTCTAGCAAACAAGCTGTCACAAGGAGCCAATCCACCACTAATCTAGCTAACAAGGTCTCAGTATGTGAGGGGTTTGCTTCATAATTTGAATCTGCCTTGTCAGGCAAGCCTTTTAGATGTTACCCAAATTAGCATTGGCTGGAACTGTTACTGCCTGTCAAGGTGGAAAACTGCAAATGCAGAGTTATAATAGGAAGCAGGAGACTGACTCACCCTTTCCTTTGGGCGTCAGTCAAGTGGAGCAAAATAGGCGGCTCTGCCTCCATCTCCCTAAAGAGCGACACCCCCCCAACCCCAAAGCCCTGCACCCTTAACTGGGAAAGATGCTCTCAGGAGCTGTCTCCAAATAGAGATGTAAATTGTCAGATTAAGGCAGTTATTAATGTTAACCAATATTGTTTCTTACGGAGCCCTAAGAATGGACTATAAAACCATGGAAGACACTGATGTGAAGAGACAGATGGCTACAATAATAGCGTCATTATTCTATAGCTTTGGGTGAAGTAGATACTGCATATGTTCCATAAATTTAAAAGAAAAAAAAAAGCCCACGAAGATGTCTATTCATAATGAAAAAGAAACATTGTGACATCGAGACCCTGAGTGTGAAAGAAAATATGTCATGTCAGATACGCATAACCAAGTGAACATGGTATTTTCTCTCTTAAAAATTAAAGAGAGAAAAGCTGTAGCTATTATTATTTTGCAACAAATGATCAGTTTGATCTACAGACAATATATTTAAATTTGCCAATAACTTAACCAGCAAATATAATATGCACTTTTAATAAAAGTACTGTTTTAAATCAGGCCCATCTTCACTGTCTCTCTTTGGCCTCTTCTCCAAAAAAGAGTCCTGGGACCGAACACTGAATTATTTCAAAGAATTGAAATGATAACAAAGGAACTGTTACCACCTGCTGCTGATTCTTGACCGTCATTAGTCAATGAGGGATTTAATTAGAATATTTATCAAACAATAACAAAAACTGCTTTTGATTTGTCCCTGATTTATTCATGTGTAAAAGTAAACTCTTTAAAATTCAAACAATTAAAAGATGCTAGGTATCTCAGGAGCAAAGTTTTCCTCAGCACATCCATTCCAAGGAGACCTTCATGGTCAAAGATTTGTGACACACCAAAAGCACAACTCACTGTTGAACAACCATTGATAAAGACTAGAAAATGTGCCAAAAAGATATTCTACATCCAAAGACTTAGAGAAGAAACCACAAGATGGTAGGAAGAGCTCATTCTCAATATAATCAAATCCCATACCCCTAGGTGGCCAACCCAAACTGGAGAACAATTATATCATGAAAGTTCTCCCATAGGTGTGAGAACTCTGAGCCCCATGCCAAGCTCCCCAGCCTAGGGGTCCGTCATCAGAGGTAGAGCCCCCAGAGCATTTGGATTTGAAGGCCAATAGGGTTTGACTGCAGAAGCTCCAAAGGACTGGGGGAAATAGTGACTCCACTCTTGAAGGACACCCACAAGCTTCCACACACATTGGGTCCCACCCCAAAAGCAGTGACTCCATAGAAGCCTGGGTCAGACCTACCTGCTGATCTTGGAGGGTCTTCTGGTGAGGTAGGGGTCAGCTATGGCTCTCTCTTGGGACACAAAAGCTGGTGACAAACATCTGGGAGTACTCATCTGAAAACTGACATCTTGTATGGATCATTAGCACTAAGGTCTGACCCCACTCAACAGTCTGTAGACATCAGTGTTGGAATGTCTAAGGCCAAACAACAAACGAGGTGGGAATACAGCTCCACTCATCAGCAGACAGGCTGCTTAAAGGCGTAATGGTCCACAGCCACCTCTAGACACACCCCTTGATCTGGCCCTGCCCACCAGAGGGCCAAGACCTAGCTCCACCCACCAGTGGGCAGGCACATGGCTTCTCCCTGAAGCCTGTACACCTTTAAACCAGCATCACCCACCAGGGGGCAGACACCAGAAGCAAGGAAATTACAATCCAGCAGCCTGCAGAACTGAGTATGCAAATAGGTCATAATCTACCCTGGGCCCAACCAGGAAGTCCCTGGCCCTTGGATGATGAGAGAGGAGTGTACTGGTGGGACACAGAGGATAGACATCCCTTACAGGGGGCCACTTCCCCAAGGTCAAGAAATGTAATTAAGCTACTACATACATAAAAATACAAATTGAAAATTGAATAAAATAAGACAGCGAAGAAATATGTTCCAGGCTAAGGAACAAGGTAAAACTCCAGAAGAACTAAATGAAGTGGAGATAGCCAATTTATCTGAGAAAGAGTTCAGAGTAATGATGAGAAAGAAGATCCAAGAACTTGGGGTAAGAATGGATATACAGAGCAAGAAGTTACCAGAAGTTTTTAGGAAGGAGTTAGAAAAAGATGTTAAAAAATCTGGGGGCATGTTTAATAGATTTCAAATCAGGACAACTAGGATTTATTCAATTTCTCTGGTTGGTTTTCTCTGAGACAGGTATGTAAGCCCTTGATGATTCCTTTCACTTTCACTTTCTACCTCAAGTGGAGGAGACAAGAACATTTGTTACCTTATTACCAGGTGCATAGTGCTCAGCTATTAGATTACACAGGGGTTTTGGATGAAGGAAATGATAGCCCTTTCCATATAATAAATGTTCATGCATGAATGCTCATGCATTTGGAGACAGCATCTCTTTTAACTCCTTTCCCATTCGTTCTGAGAACTCCCTGTTGAAACCAACCCATCTTCAAGATTCATCTCCAATGACATCTCTTTCATGAAGCTGTTACTAAAACTTTGTCCCCACATGTTCTTGCCCTTCCTTTTCTCAGAACTAGTTTGGGCTTATTTTAGTCACCAATTGTATTTGATTTGGGAAATGATTACTTGTGTGCTTTTCTTACCCATGGGCTCCAAGGAGAGCAGGAAAGATTTTTTTCTTAATTTTTTAATTCTTCACCGAATTTAGGATACTACCTTACATACAGTAGGCTCTTTTGTTCATATTTATGAAGTAAATTATTACATAATTGAATGCTGAAGAAAGTGTTTGTGTATTGTAGTATCCGTACTCAAATGATACTAAAGAATTTAGGAGCTATTTAATATGTGAAACTTTTATAAGTGAACATGAAATATTTAAAAGGATAAAAGCTCCCAAGTGATATCAATAAGACCATTTTTAACATCAACTGTCATACCCAGGAGGGATGTCAGATTAATGGGACACCTGAAATAACCATCATAAAAGGCTTCTAATTAAAGGGGGTGTTCAAACTATAGAGATAACTTGTTCTTTTCTAAAGCCAGGGAGGTCTATAAAACACTCCTCTGTATAGATGAAAAGGCATCCACATATTCACAGGTAATAACAAACAGGACACATTTTTGCAGGAGTTTTGTGGGAGGCAATTTTTGCAGAAGACAATTACACTGGAGGATAATTGCACTTCCAGCGTTCCACAGGTCTGTGAAATTAGCAATTAAGCACAGAAATAGCTGGAACAATAGAAATTGAGTAGATGGTTTGTGTGGAGCAATGGCAAGCTGAAACATAGAACTCTGCAATTAGATAAAATCTAGCACCAAGAACCTAAAACACCACAATGAGTTGGGGGTGGGGGTGTGCAGGAAGATCTAAAGATGATGTGAATAGCAACAGGTAATAAGAAAATGGCCCAATTCAATATCTGTTGGACTCTAGGCAGACTTCTCTCTAGTTAGGGAAAACCAATTAGTACCAGCAACCAACAGAGCTTGGCTTGACTTGAACTTAATCTTTAATCCTATTTATTTTACTCACCTATTTGGTAACCCAAACATTTTATCTTATTATGAGGGCTTGATTTCTTTAAAGGCATAACTTAATTGTTATTATTTAAAGGCATAACAACTGATCTTAGTTATGGAGAGGAGGCATCAAATCAGTAAACTGGTCTTTTCTGGAAGCTTGACAATGTGGTATCACATTAGCTGCTGTATATTGCCTTTTCCTTTCACATACAGCAGCCCTTACGTTTGCACCCTGAGAATTAATCTGATGGGTTCCTCACTGATCCAAGCACAGAACAGGATTTTTGAATGGCATCCTTTTCCTCAGGTTCCAGTTCTAAGCTACAGACAGGACACCTCCATGATCAGTTAATCTAATTAAACACTAGAAGACTTTGCTAGCTCTACCAAAACTCACATGCCACTAATTTACCCTCATTCTCAACAAGAGAAGATGATTAACAAATTATTATTATCTTATGAGAGTTTTTTTAATAAAGCTTGGTTAAGATCAGATGGTATCTTGGTGACAGTACAGAATCAGTTAAAATCATGGGGCAAAGATTAAAAAAGAAAGACAAAAGGCTAAACTGAATAAGTGACCATGTTGCCTGGCTTGAAATGTGCTGCTCTTTCATCTTTCAAATAACGAAATTGTTCTCAAAAACCTTCTCATCTAACATGTAACAAACTGAACTTCTTAACACTTCTAATAAATCCTCTAGTTCTGGGGACCTTATTTCTTCTTGATAATGACAGTGTTCTCCTCTTACCCTCAAAGCAATAATACATTTGGTCCATCACCTAGCCCAGTGCTTCTCAGTCTTCCCTGAACACTGGAATCTACTAGGGAGCTTTAAAACATAATGATGCACAGGTCCCACCTCCAGATATTCTGATTTAATTGGTCTTAGATGGCGATTGGACACTGGGATTTCTAGAAGCTCTACCGGGAATTCTAACTTATAGCCAAGAGTGAAAACCATTCCTTAAGCTGAATGCTTCTTTACTATTCATGTGCATACAAACCATCTGAAGATTTTATTAAAGTAGAGATTTCAAGCCACTGAGGCTGGGGTAGAGCCTGAAACTGCATTTCCACCAAGTTCTAGGTGATGTTGATACTCCCAGTCTACAGAGGACACTTCAGTAGCAGGGATCTGGGATTTTCACTCCCACTAAATATGTTGCCCTTATCTGGGATTCATGGTTTTGACTAAGTGGAAAGATTTATGTCTGTCGTCATAATTACATATTCTTTTCAAATTTTATCCCAAGCAAATCTGAGTGCTCATAGCTACAGACAAGATTAAAGTTAGGACAAAGTGTGTGTGGAGGGTACCTTAAAAATAAAGATTCATAGATGTGCCCTTGTACTCATGCTCCCTAACCCTAACCTTAAACCTAACCCTATCCCTTCATGGGAGATGGTTTGCTTACACAATGAATTGTTTCTATTTTAGAATTCAGTTGAAAGCAGAGATTCTTTCCCCAAACATAAGCAGGATACTGACACATTTATCATCATTTGATTCCAAGTAGGTCAATGTTTTCAGTATTAGGTGACAGTTTTACTGTATTATAAAGTAGAAAATTAACCTGATGGTGTATTGGTATGGATTTGGGGGACAATCCCATCTGAGAGGCTAGTTCTTTCAAATAAGTACTATTTTATAATATGGTAGTCTTCCTTTGACCAACAGATTTCTCTAAAATACTTGAAGTCTATATGCTATAAAGCTGGCAATGCAACTAAACTTTTGAAAAGTGCCCATTGATAAATTTTGGCATGGACCTGTTGAAATTTCAGAATTCAATGAATTTCAAAGAGATGATATTTTAATCAACATATGTTTGGTAATTTTTTTTTTTTGGCATAAGAAGGATGAGGAAGCACATGGGGAAGTGTGCTCATCTAGTCACCACTTCACAAAAGAATAAAAAGAAATGTCTTCCCACCCCTATCCTAGCATTACCCCTCTGCTAGAGCCCCATGGGCCAAAGCTGTTCCACTGACTGCTTTTGTACCATCCAAAAGCTAAGAATGGCTTTTGCCTTTTTAAATAGTGGGGGGAAATCAAAAGAAAAGTAATATTTCATGATGTGAAAGTTACACAAGATTCAAATTTCGTGTCCACAAACCAAATTTTATTGGAACACAGCAATGCTCATTTGTTTATGTGTTGTCTAAGGCTGTTTTGTGCTACAACAGCAGAGTTGAATATTTGAGATGAGAGACCATGTGGCCTATCAAGTCTAAAATCTTTTTTATCTGGCTCTTCACAGAAAAAGTTTGTTGTCCCCTGCTCTAGAGCTATACTCACTTTTCTAAATTCTTTTTTTATTTTTTTTAATTTTTTTATCTCCCCAATACATCATTTTTTTTCTACTGCACAGCATGGTGACACCGTTACACATACATGTATACATTCTTTTTTCTCACATTATCATGTTCCATCATAAGTGACTAGATATAGTTGCCAGTGCTACACAGCAGGATCTCATTGCTAATCCATTCCAAAGGCAACAGTCTGCATCTGTTAACCCCAAGCTCCCAATCCATCCCACTCCTTCCCCCTACCCCTTGGCAACCACAAGTCTATTCTCTAAGTCCATGATTTTCTTTTCTGAGGAAAGTTTCATTTGTGCCATATATTAGCAGCAACATGGATGGAACTAAAGACTCTCATACTGAGTGAATTAAGTCAGAAAGAGAAAGACAAATACTATATGATATCAATTTTCTTAATCCTTACTTGAAACTGAAGATGTGCTTTGTTTCAAAGACTATTTTAGGTTTTCAAGTTTTGACACTTTATATTCATGTGTCCATGCAAGGGTTCATAAGTGTGCATGCAAACACACACATACACACGTGTGTATTTTGTCTCCTTTTATTCTGCCTTCTCACTTCTGCTCTGATAACAAGGAAGTCTGAGCAGCATCGGCTTCAGAACTAGCTCCATTTGCCTTTCCTGGCCACAAGAACAGCATGCTTTAAGAAGGGAACCAAAGCTTGAAGGCAAAGAGAATCACCTTTTCCTATTGCATGCTGCCTATTCTGGCCCAACTCCTAGAAGCTGGGGTCCCTAACATATGCTACAACTTTCCTCCCAGGCTTTCTGTGTGGGGAGCATTCCAAAAAGGAACAGATCTTTCTCTTGTTGCAATTTTCTATCAAGACTTGTGGCCAGAAAATAGAAAACTTCAAAATCTCTGAGTATATATGAGAGAGAGTGGGGATAGCCTGTCAAGTCTACAGAAAGGATTTTTGTGGGGTTTTTGTTTTTAATTTAAATAAAAAGCAGCCAGGTTATCAGCCTTGATAAAGAACAAAAATGTCTGTGTTTCTTTCCTTTAGGAAATGGCAGTATAAAAAGAATACCCTCTGGACATGCATAAAGGAAAAGGGGAGAGAAAAAAGAAAGGGAAGAAATGCCTCAAGCTTTCATGTTACATCTAAGAGTTTGTAGATGGAGCTGTATTGATAACATGAATATGTTAATGGCATTGAATATCAGAAGGGACATTTTTGCAAAGATGTTCTGGAACTCTGACTGAATGACTTAGGAGAGAAAGAAAGAGTCAAGATTCTGGCACCTTCAACAGCAGCATGGAGAGGTGGGTGGAAGGAGAGTGTGAAAACCCAAACTAATCCTCGGTTACAAGTTCTATTACTGTGGACATGGCCCTTAAACTTTTTGAGTCTCAGTTCCCTCTATTTGAGAAAGAAGGATAACAGAGCTCCTCCAACTTGCCTCAAGGAGCTGTACTAAAATTTGAACGTGATGATGTATGTTGATTGCATTTTGTTGATTAATAGAGACTAATCCCTTTTAAGATACTGTTTTTATCACCACTTATCTTGTGTCCTGAGCTTTATCTTATTACTCAATTAATCATTTTCCTTTTAATGCCCACAAAAATGGAATGTTTAAATTCACTCTCTCTGTTGTAGCAGAAATTTTATTTCCATTTTAAGTCTAAGATGGACTTAAAGTCAGGATCCTCAGGGCAGCTATTCCTAGTGGGCCCCTTTTCAAGACGAGGTAGCTGGGGCCTGACTGGACAAATTACTCCACAGGCCATCATGTTCCCAGAACACAACAGAAAATTGTCTTCTGGAAACAAAACAAAACAAAACCCATTCTTATAGTTCCCCAAATTCTCCAATTTGAAAGTAGCATCTAGAGTCCCATTTTGGGCCACGATTCTCAAATGAATGGAGGCTGGAGGGCAAGAAAGTAAAAATAATAATGTGCACTCAGAAATACAGGCCTAAAGTAGTCACCTATTGACCACAGGTATGACTCATGGCCAGAAACTATAATTATTATTTCCTCTGGAATCAGTGTTTTGTTTCATTTTTTGTTATTGTTGCTGTTGTTTACAACCAGGTGTAGAAGATCACAAAACCACTATCAGGAAAAACAATGTCTTGAAATAATATAACATCTCATGAAAAGGAGCCACATGGATCTATTCGTATTAAAATATTTTGGGTTTTGTATAGCTAAATAAAGATATCATTACCAATTTGTCATACAAGAAAATGGACTTCCAGAGTTTAAACACCACTTTCAAAATTGCACGGTGAGTTTGTACAAATCTGATCCTTTCATTCTAGGATGCTTACATAGTCTTATTATCTGTTCCCAGAGTGCTTAGTGGAAATATTCATTCAAATATTCACAAAATATATTCCAAACACATCCTATGTGTCGGGCCCTACTTGTTGCTAGGGACTCACTGGGGAGAGTCATGGCCTCTTACATCTAATGGACATGGATCTTCCACCCAGAAGACAATACTATGCTTGACCCTCCCTTGGATCAAAGGTGCCCGGGAAAAGATGAAAGTCAAGCACGGACTCCACTCTGGGGTCTCTGAGCCCTCTCTCCTACCATGCTCTATCCTTGGCAAAATTCCTAGTGCCCCTTCAACACAAGAAGACAATAAGGCTAAATTTATCACGTCCCAAAGAATAATGTTTGTGTTCCAAATGACTCATTTTACATTATAGCTGTATATAATTAACACCTAGAAAATATATTCCTACTACTGTTACACTAACAGTAGTGCAATAGCAATATTAGACTCTGTCAGAAACACCTCAAGCAAAAAACTTTAATATCAGTAACGGAAAAATGAAAAAAAATAAGATATGGTATTTTCTCTCAGTACACTCCTAGGCAGGCATTAAAGTTTATAATATCGTGAAAAATGCTTGAGTAATAGTAACTTGTTTCATCAGCCTGGAAATATAAACACAGCCACATCCTTTTTATTATTCTAATTAATCACTTACAAACCCACCTGCCTATACTGGCAGCAGTTTTTTATCCCATGTCACCTGCAATCACAATGATTAGGCCAGAGAACACCCACTATTCTTCTCAATGAGAGGGAAAACCACCAGTAGAGCAGCACTGTTGGCAACGTCACAACAGGGACAACTGAAACTGGATGAGGGTCCCACAGCTACAGCAAAGCCTGTGCACATGTAGACCCTGAGGGCCAACCCATGGTTGCCTGGTCATGACTCCAGGCTGACCAGGCCTGGGGACATATGAGGGCTCAGGACAAGATCTGCCAAGGCCACACCTGTCTCAGAACCTTGTTTGACACTTGTTGAAGCCCACGTTTGCTTTTTCTCATCATGATTTCTCATCTGTCATCATGGTTCTTTCCTGTCAGGGAGCCTCAGCCAAGGATATTGTAGTTTCCTCCAAATTTGTCCAACCTATGGAGAAGGGGCTGGAGTCTTAGTCTCTTCACTCTCACAAGGCTTCCACTCCTCTGATGAAAAACTGATTCATAACCTTCACAAAAGGTTGAGGGGCAAGTAGGGTAAACTTTGGTAAAACCAGAATGTTCTGGTGTGCATTGCAAGGAGAGACACAAAAACACCAGAACAGGCTGTACAGAAATTACATAACTAAAGTAAGCCAGTAATTTTTTTTTTCTCATAATAAGAAAAATTTAAGGTGACTTGCTGGCTCAGCTTCTAGAAAAAGAGGTTGCAGAATATTTTAAAATTCCACCCCACTAGTCACTTTGTTACGTTGATGATTTTTACTTTATGATGATGATTTTTGATTTTTTAAAAAAGTGTTTTCTTTGTTTTTTTAAATAAATAAAACCTGGATATCCATTTAAAAAGGAAAGTGGATCAAGATGTGGTACATATACACAATGAAATATTACTCAGCCATTAAAATGAACGAAATACCAGCATTTTTTGAACATGGATGGACCTAGAAACTATCATGCTAAGTGAGGTCAGCCATACAATGAGACACCAACATCAAATGCTTTCACTGACATGTGGAATTTGAAAAAAGGACAGACTGAACTTCTTTGCAGAACAGATGCTGACCCATAGGCATTGAAAAACTTATGGTCTCCAGAGGAGACAGTTTGGGGGGTGGAGGGATGTTCTTGGGTTATGGGATGGAAATCCTGTGAAATTGGATTGTTATGATCATTATATAACTACAGATGTGATAAATTCATTTGAGGAATAAAAAATAAAAATAAAAAAATAATAAATAAATAAATAAAGCAAACCTGTATATCCATTTAAAAAGGAAAGAGGAACCTAGCAGGAGGCAATTTGTCCTTTTCTTATAACCCTACTTCATGAACACCTGTACAGAGGAGAGTAAAGGAAAGGAAAGGGAAAGAAGTACATCCTGCTCACTTTAAGCAATGGTGTGTTACAAATGTGATCCCAGTACCAGGGATGAGAGGAAATCAGTCTGTTCAAAGAAGCTGAGTCTCCAGGCTGTGGCACTGGTATCAAAGCGACAAAACTCAGGCACATGGTGGCTTGAGGGGCAGGGTTCTGAGCATTTAGAGTTCTGAATGAGGCTGGAAGCAAGATACTAGAGGGGAAGAAGAGAAGCAGCCCAGCAATATCAGGGCAGCCAAAAAGCAAGTGAGAACCTAGGATAAAGTACTTGGCCATGAGACATGCCCACTGAATATTTCCAGACACATACCCAGATGGATGTGTTATGATGAAAGACATATTACATGATACAATCAACACTGCAAAACAAAAACAAAAACAAAAACAAAACAAAAAACCACAATATATGAAAGAAATACATCAAAAGAGCAATGCATCACTCTCAATGGTGGGAATACAAACTATTCTTCTCTGTTATTTATTTTTTTATTGCTATTTTGATAATTATGCTTTGCTTTTTAACTTTTTTTTTTTTTTTTTTTGGTCTTTTTGCCATTTCTTGGGCCGCTCCCGCAGCATATGGAGGTTCCCAGGCTAGGGGTCTAATCAGCGCTGTAGCTGCCAGCCTACGCCAGAGCCACAGCAGCAGGGGATCTGAGCCGCATCTGTGACCTACACCACAGCTCACGGCAACGCCGGATTGTTAACACACTGAACAAGGCCAGGGATCGAACCCGAAACCAAATGGTTCCTAGTCAGATTCATTAACCACTGCGCCACGACGGGGAACTCCTGCTTTTTAACTTTTTAAATTAATTTTTAAGTAGTTTAACTTAATGATCAGTTCTTTCTGAACTAGCTAATGTAATAAGCAATGTAATGTTCCCTATTTTTTATGGCTATGCATTCCTTTTTCATTAATTTTGAGTCACAGGAAAAAAAGCTATAGAGTCTGAATTTGCCTGTGGCTTAGAAGTTTGGTAAACTCATACTTGGCATAAGCATTAGTCAAACAGCACATGCATTGTTTGCCTAATGGTAAAATAAATATTCTTAACAGTATTAATCTAAATGTCTCTTGCAGCTTGCAACTTAAAAGGCTAGAGGCTAGGACCTGGGATACACAGCTCAAAAATCTGTTGCTCTGCTTGCTAGAAGATACTCAAACTCTGGCAAGTTCATCAGGAAGCTGCCAAAATGGAAGGAAGATAAGTCTGTTGAAAAGTCAAAATTAAAATGTTAATCAAAACTGAGTAACAGAAGATAAGCCATAACAATATGTCCAAATATTTCTCTTTTTAATATTAATGAATATATTTTTCCTTGCAGTATTTCACATGAAGAATCTATGTCAAGTGGTAAAAATTCTAAGAACAAAAGAAGTCCCACTGCTGACTGCTAATGACACAATAGATGTAGTCTTTGCAAAATCATTTTATATACATTATCTTATTCATGATAATGTGGGATATATATTAGTATCACATGACAAGACTGATATATTTTTTTTAAATCCATTTACCATCCTGCTGTGTAGCACTGGGAACTATGTCTAGTCACTTATGATGGAGCATAATAATGTGAGAAATAGAATGTGTACATGTATGTGTAACGGTGTCACCATGCTGTACAGTAGAAAAAAAAATTGTATTGGGGAAATAACAATTAAAAAAGAAAAAGAAAGAAAAAAATACTTAACAACAACAACAAAAATGTGTTTACTAGTCAAAAGCAACTTGGGTCTTTTGTCTCTAACTCTAGAACTTTTTTCCCACTTAAAAAAGAAATGTGTATATGTGAAATACAGAGCATAGAAACTTATATGTCTATTAGAGATTCTAAAGAAAGCATGGTATCTAAATGAAATTCTTAAAGCAATATGCCTGATTCATTAGCCATTTTAATGCTCCTAAAAAGCCAGGAAATCTATCTTGATTTACGTTCCCCCAGAAGCAGAAACTGAGAAAAGGACTGCAATGCAAGTAGTTTATTTGGGAGATGATCTCAGGAAACAATAATGGGGAAGTAGATTAGTGAGGCGGAAAAAGAAGGAGGGAAGAAGGGAAGGAAGGAAAGAGACTAGGGGAGAGGGTGAGTGAGACAGAGAGACAAAGAGAGGAAAATCAGTAAAGGATGTGTTATCAAACCAGCTATCACTGTGGGCAACTGGAGCTTCATCTCCCTGGGGACCTTTAGAAGATAGTGTAGAACACACTCCAGAATGATCTCAACTGAAGGACTAGGAGGCTGAGTATTTATCCACTGCCATCTTTTCAGGCTTTGGCTTGGGGCTTGTTCCAAGAGCATTATGGTTTCAGAACTTCTGCCTTTTCCTTCATGGGAGCCAACCTGTGACCAGAAAAAAAGAACTCTGGGTGCTAAACATTTTGCATATGAGTCTAAGACTTGGGTATTATTACTACCCCCACTTTTCAGATGGTAAAACTTAGGCACAGAAAGGTTAAATGACCTGTCCAAGCTGGAATTAAACTCAAGAACTCTTGAATTTGAATGTAAGCACTCTGATTCTAGAGTCCATATCCTTACTAATCTTGATATGTCACCTCTACTATGGCCAAGGCTGATCAGCCTACATGAAGAACAGATGAGGAGTTTGGGGAGAGTTTCTTGTTAGGGCTCTGAGAGAAAGTGTAGTGTCTCCTCCATTAATTCCCACTGATTCCAAAGGAAAAAAGCCTCTGCTGTCTGTTGACCCTGTTACCAAAGGTCAGTCAAGACACAGTCAAAACCAGGAAATGAAGACCCGCAGGAGTCATTTCCCTATCATCTGCCTCCCACACACAAACCTCTAGATTTCCTAGAATTTCTATTCAGAATCCAGATAGTCCAGCAGTCATTTTGAGACACCATAATTTTCACTAACAGTTTCAATTCTATGAGCCTCTAAGCCTGTCCTCCACAATGCTGTAATAGCTTAGGGATGGAATCAGATTGACCAGGGACCACGAGCAAAGAGGTAATTTAGCTCTATTTCAACTGACTGTATAACTGTCATGGACACAGCGTTACGCAGGTGGTAAATTAGCTACTTGGAGAGGTTCTTTCATTCTTTCAGGCCACTGAGGCATTAAAACCTCTATGAGCATCTACCAGGCAATGTTGTAAATTCTTGTAAAAATCTACTTTTGTGCAATTTTAGAAAAACTGCTTATTCCAGGTAACCTAATTAGAAGAAGTAAAGTATAGTAGGCTTCTTTAAGACTATAAGCCTGAGTACCCGAGTTCAGTAAACAAAATTTGGAATTGATTCTAATAGGTTTAGACATTAAGCACTCCCTGCCAATTCTTTCCAATTAAAGAGAGAATAGAAACAGATGAGAAATCAATCAAAATAAAATGAAACACCTTTGATCACCTTGGGTGGGATTTGAGAATAGGCCCATTTCTTTGTTGTCTTATTTTATCTTGTGGTATTATCAAATTTTTCCTGAGACTAACTAGAAAACAAGAATGGGCTCAGATTTCCTCAGCAGAATAACAGGGAAGGGAGAGGGGATAAAAATTACATTTAATTTTTCCCCTTTTCAAAAATTTTTATGGACATGATTCGGCTACCAATTATTTTAAGCAGTATACACACACACACACACACACACACACACACACACCCCTCTGGAAGAGAGATCTTTTCTTTCCACTACATTGCATTGTTGAATTCAGTAAATCTCTTTCTATTGTAAATTTCTTCGAAATCCTCAAAACTACTTTCACAATTCCTCGTAGGTGGATAGAGAATCAACATAACGCCAAGTTTAGATGCTTCATGCATTTCCTCTTCATTATTTTTAGGTATTACCAGGGCAATATGCCTTCCCATGCTTGGCACATAGAAGGCTCTCAATATACACTTTTTTTTTCAGGCATAGTAGAATGAATCAGAAAAAGCATAGAACCCTGGTATTCTAATTTCAAATCAAGCTATAACTTCCCAGCCATTGCGACTTAACATTTCTGATAATAACACCTCCCTCATAAAATTACTGTGAAGATTCATTGGTGTGCTATATAGCAGGCTCTTAAAGCTCGTGAAAAACAAATGTGTGCATTTCTCTTAAATTCTGCATGCAGTGACATCACTTTGGTAGCTTGAAATCAGGCGTGGTGAGAATATTTGCCATAGAAACTAACAAAAGTTACAAATCAGGGATTTTTCTTCTAGAGGCTTGGTTTGCTAGATCATTATTGAAAATTATGTAATATGCAAAAGTTTAATAGAGTATCCAGCTCTTTCCCTTTTCCTTTCCTGTCTTGAAAAGGCTTCAAAGATAGCTTTTCTGCTATATCTAGACTACTCTAGTAATGATTTCACTTTATAGGCAGTCATTTGTTAAGGATTTGCCCTTGCTGTTGCTTCTGACAATCATACAAGGCTATTTGTTAGGATGACCTTGATAAGAATTTAAATGCCAAGTGAAATTCTGCTCTTGTATTTTGATTTCTGATAGTTTGCTAAGCAGAGCTAAAAAATGCAACATTTTAGTTTTTAATTGCCTAGGTTCTAACAAGGAACTGGCATTTTCTGTTCAGCCTCAAGGGGCATCTCCCCAAAAAACGTTTTCCCTTTAATCAAGGAACTCATGCAAGAAATCACACCGCCTCGCTACAACAGTTGGGAAAACTGATGTATTCCCAATAGACATAAAATGCTACTAAAATTATATGACAGTGCCATTCAACATATCACACTAGACAACAAATGAAATCTGTGATACAGAAGTTACCATAGATTCAGTGGAGTGGAACCAAATGCTGCACCAGAAGGTGTTGCAATTGGAAGCCTGCAGAAGGCTGACTTTCTAATAATGTGCAGGGGATGTGGTAGGAATAGTGGGTATAAAGGGCAGAGAGTCTCTTTTTCCTGGTGACTAAAGGGAAAGTTCTCCATGAAATCCTATAGGATATCAATCTCCCTCTTGACACATAAGATCATGAACAGCAGCTAGAATTCTGTGTACAAAATGTTGGAAATACTTTCATGATTGATTCCTCTTATCTCCAGAAAGTTCTAATGCTATCACAGAGCTGAAACTGCATCTTTAGATGCTTTGGAGTCATTCTGGTCAGCAGTAATATAGCTATCTTATGTTAGGAGGAATGATATAGTTGTCAAAAGACTGTGGCCTGTTTTACTTCTGCCATTCTCATGTGACTTTGGACAAGTTCCATGATTTCTCTAAAAATCAATCTTTCCACCTTTATAGGAGGTGTCCATACAGGCAAATGAGGGCCAAATACAGAAACTATGTCCTACATAGTAAAATACTGTACCAAGTGTTATCACTGCTTGGACATTCTTGGTCACATCCTATCAAAAATACAAAAGCTTTCTTGTGCAAAACGTCTAATTTGGCATTAATAGGAAGCCAAACCACACATCTCAGAAATAATTTTGGAATGTTAAACCATGGAGCAAAGAAGAAGGCAACATTCCTAGTAATTAAGAGCTAAGCTTTGGAATCAGACGACCTGGATGTTATTATAAGTTTCAATATATACCAGCTACGTGACCTTCGGCAATTTATTTACCTCTCTAAACCTCAGTTTCCTCTTTGTCTAAATGAGGATTATGATAAGACCTAACTTATTTTGTTGCTGGTTTACATGAGAGAATACATATATAAAAGTGATTAGGACCATAGCTAGTTCTCAATAAATGTTATAATGTTTTACTGTTGTTGTTGCTAATGTTATTCATATTTTGAAATTACCTAGGCGGAAAAGAATTTCTAATACCAAGAATAAGATTCACTAGAATAAGTTAAAAGAACTGAAAAGGAGTCACAGATTCTTAAACTCCAGAATTTAAATTAATGGTGCAGAGGGGTAGCTAGATTTGGACCATAAAAGTAAAGCTAACCAGCCTCATTTTCCTCTAGACTCTTCCTCTTAAACTTGCTTCTATTTAAACTATAAGAAATGCCAGTTGGGGAGTTCCTGTTGTGGCTCAGCAGAAGTGAATCTGACTAGCATCCATGAGGACGCAGGTTCGATCCCTGGCCTTGCTCAGTGGGTTAAGGATCTAGCATTGCCGTGAGCTGTGGTGTAGGTTACAGATGTGGTTTAGATCCTCTGTTGCTGTGGCTTGGATCCAGTGGTATAGGCCAGCGGCCACAGCTACAATTCAACCCCTAGCCTGAGAACCTCCATATGCTGCAGGTGTGGCCCTAAAAAGATTTTAAAAAAAGAAAAAAAGAAAGAAACGCTAGTAGGAAGTCAGCTGCATTTGTGTATAAGTTCTTCTGAGAGAAAAGAGGTAACGAACACAACTGGTATCCAGGAGGACATGGCTTCGATCCCTGGGCCTCGCTCATTGGGATAAGGATCCAGCACTGCAGTGAGATGCAGCATAGATCACAGACGCAGCTCGGATCTGGTGTTGCCAATGTCTATGGTGTAGGCCAGTGGCTACAGCTCCAATTTGACCCCTAGCCTGGGAACTTCCATATGCCAAGGATGTGGCCCTAAAAAGCAAAAAAAAAAAAAAAAAAAAAAAAAAAGGAGGTGGTTTTACTGACCATAGCCACAGAGCATAGAAAAGGGAGAAGGGAAATCTTAAGTCTCAGGCAAAGGTAGACAGGGAAGAAGGGAACAGTTCACAGTGTTCCGTCCAGGAAAGAAGATAGGAGATTAGAAACAGAGTAGATATCAGAGAGAGCTTGCATGCCACAGGCAGGATAGTAGGAATGCAGGAAATCAAGCCCGAAGCCATAATAACAGAAGGATAGTTTTTAAGGATAACTATGCCCCTTGGTGAGAAAACTGTTAGAAAGGATTCATTATCTTGTTTTGAGGTTAGTGATAAGAAATCTCTGAAAATTGCAAGCCTAAAATTTCTTTTACTTTCACTAAGGGAAAAAAGTCTATATCTTAAGAAAATAAAATGTGTTAATGCATGTAAGGCCAATCTCAGAATGTTCTAATATTTTATTTATTGACATGGAACCCAAGCCATTATGTGTCCAATATTTTCCCAGGGTAAACCACTTTAGAAGGTGTATAAATCAACCAGGACTCTAGAGTAATAATTAGAAGTGATCACAGAGTAGAAAAGTGGCTACCAGGGGTTGGGTTGGGGTTGGGGTAAACTGAGAGAGGTTGATAAAAGGGTACAATCTTTCAGCTACAAGATGAATAAGGTCTGAGGATCTAATGTAAAAACGCAATGACTACAATTGGTAACACTGTATTTTGTAACTGAAATTTGCTAAAACATTGACATTTAGATATTCTCACCAAAAAATACACACATACATGTTTGAGGTGACAGATTCGCTAATTAACTGAGATTAAAGAAAAACCCCTTCACAATGTGTGTGTGTGTGTGTGTGTGTGTGTGTGTAAATATATATAAAATAAAAAGAAAAATGTGTATAATTTTCATTGTACCAGAAAGCACTCCATGGTCTAAAACAATCCATGTGCTTTAGTACAATGCCTAACAAACTAGAAGAGCTAGCTACGCTTTTTTTTAATCTTAAAAAATGTTCAAAAGTTGTAAATAACAAAACAAAATCTCAACCCACTTTCTAATGTCAATCTTTTCCCTAGGAATCAAAATTCTCAAAAAAAAAAATTCTTCAAAATCAGAAGAAAACTCTGCAAGTATTTCTTAAACATAGGGCAAGAAGGAAATATCTGCAATGTGAGTCTCAAAAAACCTTGTCTTGTTCATGGTAAAACACAGCACTCATTAACAATACATGTCAATGGAGTTCCCACTGTGGCTCAGTGGTTAATGAATCTGACTAGGAACCATGAGATTGTGGTTCAATCCCTGGCCTCGCTCCGTGGGTTAAGGACCCGGCAGCGCCATGAGCTGTGGTGTAGGTCCAGATGTGGCTCAGATCCCACACTGCTGTGACTCTAGCATAAGCCAGAGGCTACAGCTCCAATTAGACCCCTAGCCTGGAAACCTCCATGTGTCACAGGTGCGGCCCCAGAAAAGACAAAAAAAAAAAATATATATATATATATATATATATATATATATGTGTGTGTGTGTCAAAAGCAAGCTGTATTTGGAAGAGAGCACTTTGTGACTGGACGCTAACATGTGTGATAGAATCATTTTTCTCTTGTAATTTTCTGAGATTGCCTAGATTTACTCAGGCTCCCCATGATAAGATTATACCTTCCTTGGGAGTATTTCAAGATTTTCATTCATGATCTCTCATGAAATGAGGCATGCCTTAAAAAGCAGGGGCTGCAAACATTATTAACTGTTCATGCCATTTTAAAACACAGAAGTATATGACTTATTCTTAATTAAACAAAATTCATTCCAAGTTTTGGTGAAATGGCAATTATTTTGCCAACTATAACTACTTGGTGTGTGAGCAAATAACGAAGTTTGCACTGTGGACTCCTCTGCACTATGATGTTGCTAAATTCTAGTTAAGAGGATAAAAGACAACCTAAAACAAAGAATATTTGAGCTATGAAGGATATTTTAACACTCATATTTCCATCTTCCTATTTCAAAGTTCATGAAACTAAGCCTGAGAGAAGTAAATGGACTTACCGAAGGCCTCAGGGCTGACAAAATGAAGGAAACATGAGCAAAGTAGGAGAAGATCACAGTTAAATGATAACCACTTTCACACACTGGTATAACAACTAATTTTGTAAAGACTTTCTATGGCTGTATTATGTTCTCTGATTGTAATGTAATTAAATTAGAAATTAATTGTATAAAGATAAGCAGAAAATCACCAAATGTTTAGAAATTATGTAGTATGCTCATAAACAGCCCATATGTTAAAGAATAAATCAACTGAAAAGAAAATACTTTGAACTAAATGAAAATTTATAAAAATATACATGAACACCCACAGACTGCATCTAAAGCCAGGATTAGGAGAAAAAAGCTTAAGATCTATTACCTCCCAAGAAACAATAAAAAGAATAGGGAAAAAAAGCCCCTAAAAGTAAAAGAAAGACAATAACAAGGATAAAAGAAGAAATGAATGAAGAAAATAAAACATACAATAGAGTAGGCCAGGAAACCAAAAGTTTGATTCTTTGAAAGAATAGTAAAATTTATAAACATCTCATTGAGAATGAAGATAAGAAAGAAAAAAGGTAGAAAAGAACCAATAACAGAAATAAAAAATGAGTTATCATTACAGTCCCTATAAAATTTTTAAAAATAAGGGGATACTGTTAAAAACTTTATGCCAATAAATTTGAAAACTTAGATAAAATTAATAAATTCTTATATTTCTCATTATAACTTACATAAAGAAGAGAAAATATAAAAATTCCATATTTATGAAAAAAATTTAATCTGTAAGAAAAATTCTTCCTAACACTTAGAGGTAAATAACATGTTTTATACAAATTCCTCAAGAGTAAGAAAAAGAGGAAAACTTCCCAGCCAAGGATAAAGCTGATTATCAAAATCCGACCTGACCAAAACAAGACAATAAAATTTCTGTCCAACTCTCTCTGGAGTATTGATACAAAATCCTAATCAAATTAATAGCAAATTGAGCCCAGTTATATAAAGGATTAACATACAACAATGAACTCAAGTTTGTTTACTATAAAAGAAAAGACAATTATTTTTTAAAAATTCTTCTAAAGAACATGAATAGGTATTTTACAAATGACAGTAGAAATAAATGTATAAAAAGGTCTTAACATAATTAGCAATCAGGGAAATGTAAATTAAAACCACAATGAGTTATCACAACACCTTAAGAGTAGTAAAATCTAAAAGAACTGATATTTAATATGAAGAGCTGGTGAGGACATGGAACAACTATAACTCTCTTCATTACGGATAGGAACATAAATTGTTACAAAAACTTTAAAAAAATATTTTCTGGCTATTCCTACCAAAGTAAAACAAATGTATACTCTATGATCCAACAATTCCATTTCAAGGTATATATACAAAGAAATTCAGAATGTTCCCATTGTGGCTCGGAGGAAATGAACACAACTAGGATCCGTGAGGATGTGGGTTCCATTTCTTGGCTCCCTCAGTGGGTTAAGGATCTGGCATTGCCACATGCTGTGGTATTGGTCGCAGATATAACTTGGATTCTCCATTGCTGTGGCTGTGTCATAGGCTGGCAGTCGCAGCTCTGATTTGACCTCTAGCTTGGGAACTCCATATGTGCCACAGGAGAGAAACTCAAATCCAAAAAAAAAAAAAAAAAAAAAAAAAAAAAAAAAAAAAAATTCATGTATATATATGTTCACCAAAAAGATACACAGTAGTGTTTACAGCAGCACTATTCACTGTAGCCTAAAACCTGGAAACCCAAATATCCATCAGCTGTAGAATAAAGAAATTGCAATATTTCACACAAAAGACTATAACTACACAACATATTGTTGAATCCTACAAACATTATGCTAAACAAAGAAAGCCAGAACAAAGCAAAAGAGTATGTATGGAGGAGTTCTTGTCGTGGCAGAGCGGTTAACGAATCCGATTAGGAACCATGAGGTTGTGGGTTCCATCCCCAGCCTTGCTCAGTGGGTTAAGGATCTGGCGTTGCCATAAGCTGTGGTGTAGGTTGCAGACACAGCTCGGATCCCGCATTGCTGTGGCTCTGGTGTAGGCCACTGGCTACAGCTCCAATTTGACCCCTAGCCTGGGAACCTCCATATGCCATGTGAGCAGCCCTAGAAAAGGCAAAACGACACACACACACAAAAAAAAGGTATGTATTGAATGGTACAATTTACATACAATTCAAAAACAGCTCAAACTAATAGAAATGAAAGAAGTCATAGAATTCAGAATACCTTTGGGCAGATGAAGAGAGTGACAGGGTAAGCTTCCAAGGCATGATCCTGTTTATAATCTAATCCTGGCAGTAGTTAAATGAGTGTGTTCATTTTGTCAAAATTCATCAGGCTACATACTTGTAATTTATGTGCTTTTCAGTATGTATATTATATCTCAATTTTTTTTAAATTGGGAAAAGGATGGGAGGGAATAAAATTTTGAGGCTAGGAAACTGTGGGCTGAATGCTAACTAAAAAGACCTGGAAAGGGCATTCCTACACCATCAATGGAGAAAGCCAATATCCTCTTTAGGTCCAGTAACTGGTAACATCATCTGAAGTGGAGCAAGGAGTATGGATGGGCTAGTAAAAGGAAAAGTGGCTTAAAGCCATTGAAGAAAGTTGCATCTCTAGCCCCATTCCATCTCCATTCTATACCATCCTACTTTGGAGAAAACTGAGATTTATTTTCTGGGAAGGATAAAATAGAGAGTCTCTGGACAAGGGGAACCAAGGTATGCTTTACAAAAAAAGGGAAATCTAATCCTTACTCTCGTTTGCTTCCTCCACTCTGCTTCCAAAAGTTGGCTGCTGTTGCCTTCACCTTCCAGGCAGGAAGTTGTAAGAGTCTCTTCTGAAGAAACTGTTTAGCCCATGAGAAAAGACAAAAAGATACTGAAATTAGAAGTTCTCCCGCATCAACTGAGCCAGATCACTCCACAGTGATACTACTGTCAATTCATCCCACCCACATGCTCAGAGCTTCCAATAAGTTTAGTTCCCCTACTCCTAAATATGAGCAGACATCCAGAACTATTCAATATTCTAGGAAAATAAACATAAAAAAGCCACGTGGAGGAAACAAAGATTATTCAAGAAGAAGACTATTAAAAAAACAAAGACTATTAAAAAAAATCATCCTTAATACACTCAGAGTAATAACAGAGCATAAAACAATCTTGAAACAAGAGCAGGGAATCCAATACAGATCAGGAGCAAAGAGAATACCCGAGATGGTGATGGCAAATGGGAATTTGAAAGTAATAGCCGAGCACCAAGTATGAAGAGCAACCTGTGCAGACTAAAGCAGGTCAGATATGTGTAGAGATCACTGCAGAAAATATAATTGTTAGGATAGCAGATGTGAATGAAAGTATTGAGAGGTGACTTAGGCAAATGGCACATTATTAAAGATTGGCCTCTTTAAAATATGTAGAAAAATAAGAAAACAAGAAAGGAAAATTATTATACCCAGGGGAGAAAAAAAGGCTACATAGGTAAGAAAAATGATCATAGTTTACTATATGACTCAGGTCTGAATTATATAATAATAATGTAAATACTAAATTTACCAACCTAAACTATAATTTTACCATAGTGTGACCATAAGATTTCACCATTGATACCATAAGTATTATAGGATAGAGGGGGCAGAGGGGAAAACTAAGTATATGTATATTTGATAAAAATGAACACTGTCCTTAAATAAAGAATGAGTAGGAGTTAAGTGAAATGATAAGGGGAGAAGGGCATTACCAACAGAGAAGTGTCACATGGGCAAAGGTGCAAGGCAGATAGCCATAGTACATTACAAAGGAAGGCTGCAAGCAGAAGCACTGACTTATTGGGAGGTCTCTTGATCTCTTATTCTACATGAGTTTCACTTCTTCATCCATTAGGGAGGTTTGGAAAGTGAAGAAGTGCCAAGGGTGTTGACAATCTAAGGGTGGGACACTGAAGGTGCATAGTGCTTCCCCTAGCATAGCTTTGGGACCAAACTGGATTATTCAACCTGATAAACTACCTGGAGTGTTTTGAATAAAGCAAAAAGTTTACAAAACTACTTCTCAGAAGAGTTACAGAGAATCTGGGGGAATCTTGCTCAGAGCAAACACCGTCAGAACAAAGCAAGCCAGAATGAGCCTCCAGAGAGAAAAATCCAAATGTGTGGCAATGCTGGTCTTGCTAAGGCCTGGCCAGCCCCCAGCACAGTCAACATACTCAGGCTGGAGCAGATGAATGAGAAGAAAAAGGAGCTCCCTTAGAGTCTGGGAACTCTTGTGCTTTTAGCTGGTCACTTGGAAGGAGGCTTCCTGGGGTCACAAGGGAAATGAATGAAAACAAAAGCTGCTGAAGTTAAGGTAAAACAGGAGGGGTATTCGTTCCATTCTTGTGGGTATTAAATAATCCATACTGTGAAAGGAAAAACAAAAAAAGCAAAAATATCGGTCGTTAAGATAAAAGGAAAAAGTCTGATTTATAAAGTGGAAAATTGCAAACAAGTAATCAAAAATTAAAGGAAGAGAAGTAAATAGTAAG
Source organism: Sus scrofa (assembly GCF_054392235.1). Classification (NCBI taxonomy): domain Eukaryota; kingdom Metazoa; phylum Chordata; class Mammalia; order Artiodactyla; family Suidae; genus Sus; species Sus scrofa. The sequence continues at coordinate 245,746,986 of NC_139383.1, read as the reverse complement.
CATGAGAAGAAGCAGAACATTATGGCCACTTTTTTAATGTTTTGTAAGCACTATGTGTATTTAAGAGGACAAATAGCAAGGAAAAATTGTGTGCACTTATAATAATAACAGGGAGAATTAGAGACAATGGAAACGGAAATAACAGAGACACTAAAAATTACTTGCAGCTGTCTTTACAAATACAAAAGACTACAGCTTCGACCATTTGGGGATCAGATTTCTTCCAGTGAAAGCATGATAATTCGGAAGTGGGTAGATAATGGTGGTACTGCTGATAAAGAATGTATCTTTCATCTGATAAATCCAGTCAAGAAGCATCAGAGGGAAATAAGAAAGAACGAACCAAGGTTTTTAAGAGATTCATTTTCGAATTTGTGTTATTTTCATAAAAAGCAAGGGGCTTAGATAATGACTATGATACCTGCATGGAATTATTCTCCACTTTGAGAAAGGCAACAACCAAACAGGCAATTTAATTTTGGTGAAAGAACATTTAGGAAAGATATAATCAGAAAGGAAATAACATATGTACTGTGCTTTCCTGGTATGTGAAATGAACTATTAGATTAAAATCTACATTTACGTGAAGTTCCTATCTGAAAATGATAAAAACATATGCATAATTGCAACTAAGCAAAGATAAGGAGGTCACTTTGGTCCCCTACCCCATAGTTCTGAAGCTTCAGTTTGACTTATCTTAAATGTCTTCAATTTAATTATCTCTAAGGGGTCATTTTACCCACACTTGAATGCTGGAAGTAAAAGTAAGGCATTTGGGGAAGCTTTGTTAAAGGTTTAACATGTTCATCCAGGTCTTACTATCAACTACGATCTCTAAATTTCTTTCTTATAACAACAATAAAAAATGTAAGCCAAACAAGTTTTCAACCTTTTTTTTCTTTTTCAATGAAGATACATGTAGAGAAGCCAAACAAGTTTTCAACCTTTTTTTTTCAATGAAGATACATGTAGAGAGCACTCATCTCCTTGGGGCTTTGTTTCTAGTCCTTACATGGATTCATTTTTTGTGTCAATCAGTTTTCACACCTGTTACCTTTTTCCACCATCTATAAATAGGAATAAAACTGGCTCACTACCCAGAAATTTTAGGGGGATAATGGTGCAAATTACATTGACTTTGCTATTTCCAGTTTGTGAAAGAAAATATTATTTATTTTTATAGAATTTGTATTCCTCTTTATTTTTACTTTAAATTTTAGACTTCTAGCAAACTGACAAACAGCCTTATTAATAACTATGGCTTGGAATGTATGGAAATAACCAGTTTTAATATTTTTCCCTTTTAAGTGCAAGTGTTAAAGTACCTATATCACTAAAATGACAATTTCCTCTCTCGCTCTCACTCTTGCTCTCACTCTCACTCCCTCTCACACACACACACTTTCTCAATTGAATAATTAAGCCTAAACATTCAAATAGGAAATTGTTAAGCTTAAATTTTTAATCTTATAAAACATAGCTCATTCTGTTAAAAAAATGTTTATTCCAGTCCTGGGAAACCTAATCTAGGAAAATGATGAGAAATGTCATTAATAGGAGTATATAAACTAACAAACTAACTGAATAGAGAATTCTGATATAGAACCAAATGCATATGGGAAATTAATTTAAATGTGGCATTTTTCATCAAAAAATGAAAAAGTAGGTTCATCTATAGATGAGATTAAAACAACTGGAACGATGTTTGGAAAAATAAACTCAAACCCCTCTTTTATTATGTATGTATGTACATATGTGTATGTATGTTTGGTTTTATTGTTTATGGCCGCACCTGCGGCATGTGGAAGTTTCCAGGCTAAAGGTCGAATTAGAGCTGCAGCTGCTGGCCTACACCACAACCACAGCAATGCCAGATCTGAGCCACATCTGTAAACTAAACCACAGCTTGCATCAAGCCAGAACCTTAACCCACTGAGCAGGGCCAAGGATCAAACCTGTACCCTCACAGAGACAACACTGGGGTCCATAACCTGCTAAGCCACAATAAGAACTCCTCTTTTATTATTCATACAAAAAAATTTCCAGGTATATTCAAGATTTAAATATGAAAAATGAATCCTTAAACATTCTCAGCAAAGTACAAATAAAATTATTATGATCTTAGAATAGAGGTCTTCCTGAAAGGACACATGACTAAAAACACATAAAAAAGAAAAAGAAGAAATTTAGCAGTATAAAAGTTCTAAATTTATATGTGTCAAAAAACAAATAAAAGATAATAGCCAATAAGGAAGATTTTATGATACATAAGCTATAAAAATATATTTACCCAATTTATACAATGTTAAATATAGAGATAATTTTCTTAAATTACAAGGAGTTTATACAAATCAATAACTGCTTTTTTACAAAAACAAGTAGTTCAGTGGAAAAATAAGCAAAGGATGAGTACCCAGAAGAAAATTAATGCAAATAAAAAATGATCATATGAAAAGAGGCTAACTCCTCAATTCCTCCTAACCTCTGGGAACTAGTCATCTTTTTATTGTCTCCATAGTTATGCCTTTTCCAGAATATCATATAGTTGGAACTACACAGTATGTGGATTTTCAGATTTTTTTCTTTCACCTGATAATATACATCTAAGGTTCCGCCATGTCTTTTCATGGCTTGACAGCTCATTTCTTTTTAGTACTAAACAGTATTCCATTGTCTGGATGTACCAGGATTATTTATCCACTTACTTACTGATGGACATTTTAGTTGCTTCCAAGTGCTGACAACTATGAATAAAGCTGCTGTAAACCTCTGTGTGCAGGTTTTTGTGTGGACATAAATTTTCAACTCATTTGGGTAAAAACCAAGGAGTGTGATCACATGGAAAATGTTCAGTTTTTAATAAAATTTTTAAACTATCTTTTAGTGTACTATTTTGCAGTCCCACCAGCAATAAATAAAATTTCCTGTTGCTCCAAGTTTGTCAATATTTCATATAGTCAATATTTTGTATTTTGGTCATTTGAATTGGTATATAGTAGGGCTTTTACTTTTTCTATCTTATGATTCACTATTATTTGAATCCTCTACTCACTGGAAATTTTTGAATGCTAACAAGTATTATCTGGGACGGAATGATGAGCCATTTTCACATTTGAAGGGATAAGTAGGTTTTCATCATCCCATTTCTACAGAAATGGGAAAAATTTGGAAAAGGGGGTGGAGAGAAATAGAAAAAGCTGTCCCTCTCAGATCTTACCAAACCACTGGGACAGTCTATGCCAGGAAGAACAGGGAAGAAAATTAACATATCCGGACACAGGCTAATTTCTGCATAATACCTTTCCCACTGGTATTACAGTACCACAGTCAAATGAATTTAGAAAATCAAATTCACTCTGACTACCAGTGTGTTAAAAACTCTGAGAAATCCTGTAGTATAGAAAACTGTTTAATTTCATTTGACACTGTTTCCTCCAATTATTGGCTAACAAAATACTTTATAAAACACATAACCTCAGAGTTCCCATCGTGGCAGAGTGGAAACGAATCCAACCAGGAACCATGAGGTTGCGGGCTGGATCCCTGGCCTTTCTCAGTGGGTTCAGGATCCGGCATTGCTGTGAGCTGTGGTGTAGGTTGCAGACACAGCTCGGATCTGGTGTTGCTGTGGCTGTGGCGTAGGCCAGTGGCTACAGCTCCGATTAGACCCCTAGCCTGAGAACCTCCATATGTCGTGGGTGCGGCCCTAAAAAGACAAAAGACAAAAGTAATAATAATAATAATAATAATAATTAATAAATAATAAATAAAATACACAACCTCTATTATCATTAGGCAGGACACATTTGGGTAAATACTGGTCTATCTCTGTGTACATTCTCTCATTTGATCATAATAACAATTGTAGGGGAAATAATTTATTCTCTTCATTTTAAAAATAAGAAAATTGAGATTTCAAATATTTAGTTAAGCTTGACCAAGATTACTCCACCCATACATGGAATCATACCTGAATTTTCTCAACTACAGAGTTTACACAAGCTGTTGTAGAGACCTATGTAAAACTACTTAGCTCAGGAATGGCTCTATGTTGGATTCTCTTATTCTATTTTAATATTTTTAGAAAACGGATATTCCATATGTATAAACTAGAAGCAATGACACTACGGCAAGCACCCAGGATTTGAGACTCAAAACCATAATTTGTAAACTAGAAGATGACTGCATGGGCTCAGTTGTAACAAGATGCAATATTGTGATTTTTCTCTGGCTCAAATTACCCTTCTTGCAAATTATCTGGATTTTCTGATCCTGACAAACTTTAGAGGATTTGGCCTTATCTAAGAAATTCAAATGAGTCATGCAATTTAGGTACCCCCTGAATCATTATTATACCCAATCCCAACTCCCATGTGCTCTCAAGCCCAAGCAAGAGGTGTATCTGATACCTCTGTAGAAGAACACAAAGCAAAAAAAGGGTCATAGAGGAAAGAAAATCTGACCATTACTCTGAATGTCCTTGCTTGTGTGGGTTTTGGTCAGACAAAGCTCCAATTATATTTTTCTGCATTAATTTCTTTTCCAGTAAAGTGCTTAAAGAATATACTTCCAGTTAAAGCTTTTAGGGTGGGCCATTGCTCAAACCATTTTCAACTTTATTGAAGAAAGCATCTGAAAATATACTATGGGTAGAAATTCAGATATGGCTCTTGGGGAAAAGCATGATGACTTAATAGGTCTCCCTACCAACCCACCTAACTTCTGTGATTGAATTAATACAGAGAATAATGGGGAAGGAGGGATGGAAATGTGAGTTATAACCACAATTTGAGCTGTGTACAGTTACATCATGGCATCAGTTTTTCCACTCAAGCTGGTAAATGACTACACCCAGAGATATGTGAGCCCTTTCTGATGAGATATAAATCAATCCGAAAAGTCATCCAATTCTCCCTTGCAATGAATTTAAACCATGTCTTTCCCATCCTTTTAGCCTTTGGTCCTCATTTAATTTCTAGCTAACTGTGGTCTAAGTTGAATTTTTAAGGGATTTGGTTCAATTGCCTAGCTCTGAAACTTGAAATAACAATTTTAAATAAGCCCAAACTATGAAATCCTAAGATCTGGTGGAGTGGGGTTTGCTACAGGATAAGGGAGTGCATATCTCCCCTACCTGGACCACAGAAGTTTAGAGAATATATTCATCAGTTAGCTCATACAGCATACCAAAGCACCCGTATATTTAATGGGCTATACGTCATGTATTTTTGTTGCCCACGCATACCTGGAAGAGCTAACCCTTTGGCTGCTTTCTCAGTGTGGCTCTGCTTGTCTCAGCTGAGATCAGTCATACTTCTGCAGTTGGCTATGTGCTGGAGAAGCACTTTTCTGATCTTGGTGGGCTCCCTTCCATGTACAGGGGTTGGCTGGCTGTTAGCCATAGAGCATAGTCTCAGCAGGGATAGCTCTTCTCTCTTCCAGGTGTCTCTTCTCCTGCAAGTTACTCCAGGCAGAGGCAGGATCCAAAAGAAAATAGAAGCAAACAGGTCTCCTGAAGCCTAGCCTCAGAAGTGGCACACCATTACTTCAACCCAAATTCTATTGGCCAAACCAAGTCACAAGGACACTCCAGATTCAACAGATAGCTGAATACGACAAACTTCAGAGGGTGCTGATACAGGGAGGGATAAACAATTGAGGATGATTTTGCAATAAGTGTATAATAATATTTAATATCTTTCCTTTTCAAGCTGAATCTTGAGGCATTGTGGGCACAAGCAGAGAGGTGTCCCTGCATTCAAGGGAAGGGCGGAGTGCCACTGTGCCTATGTTCACCATCAGTAGAGCTCAAGATCAGTGATTCCTCTTCAAATACATAATCTACATAAAACCAGATAAGGTCTCCGTCTCTATCTCTGTCTCTCTGTCCCTCTCCTTCTTTCTCCCTCTCTCTCTTTCCCACTCTACTGATTCCTATATTTTCCAGCACATTAAATAATACCTTGCTTACATGCTCAATAAATATTTTTGAATAAATAAATGAATGAGTGAAAGGAAGTGTTATGCAAGAATTTCTATTAATAGAGTCAGATGGGGAAAGTGAACCAAACTCAACAAGAGACTGAGGAAAGCAGTAATAAAGTGATGCAAAGCAGGTAAGAGAAATCTACCCTAGAAAAGAAATTTCAGAACTGAAGTAAAGCGACAGTGGTGATGGTGTTTTGAGGTTCCTGCTGCTGCTGGCTTGGCCATGCCGGGAATACTTAAACAGACCATATCTCGGTAGACGGGAAGAAATGAATCTGCCGCAGAGATCAAGTGGAGCAGGAAAAACAGGAGATTATGCAGCTCACTGTCCTGGAAAGCAGCTGATTCCAGGTGACTGAAGATGAAGAGAGAGGGTAGCCCTCACTGGGGTGAAAGTGGGGTTGGCTTTACTGGCTGACCTGGGAGGTCTAGGAAGCTCCCAATAACACAGAGATCTGTCAGTAAATGTCAGGGTCCCTGTCACCAGGTAGGGTTTAAGGGACAGACTTGTGACAAACAACTGCAGCCAATTGGGAGGAACGAAAAGCTAAAATGACAAGAGATAGGCCCTGGGACTCTGAACACTGCAAAAAGAGAAGCCGAGAGCATCCACCTCCACCAAGGGAGGGCCAAGGAGAAACAAATGGTTAGCGCATCACGGATTCCCCGGCTCCTCAAGGCCATGCACATATTTGACTCCCTTGTCCTTTAGCAAGCAGAGAAGTGTTTTATCCCGTCAGTAAAATCCATATTGCTGGGATGACAGGACTCACTTTCTGCAGGGTGCATAACAACTTTCCGACATGTTGTCAGAATGTGTCAGGTCGAGTTAGTGTGATTCTATTTCATGAGGACGTGACACATGGCGCCATTGCTGGCAATTCAGACATTTCCTGTCAATGCCTGCCACTCAGGAATGGATGTGTAATCAAACCCAAGTCACAGATAGGCTTTTGCATGAGAGTCGCTTCCAAGTTTTACTTTTAATACCTGAGGTTTTGTGTTACTGATATTAAATAAAAACTCTTTGCAATGAATTTTAAATGAGATAAAAGCTCTCACCAGAGATTTGTTAAAAGCAGATGAACAGCTGTTCTCTTTTCCCCCCTTTTTAGTAGAAGGGCTTTAAATTATATATTAACCAAAAAGGTAAACAGAATAAAATGGGCAATTAAATATTAATGGAAGATGTAGTGGAATTGTCCTGTGCTGCACTTAAAACAGCCTGAATGATTGAGCTGTGAATTGCTCTCCCCGAGGTATTGAAATATTCATCAGTGCTATTTAATAAATGTTCATATTCGTAGGCACTCATGTTTACACTACAGCACTTGCAAGAGAGTGCTTACTAAAGAAAACATGCTAATGGAAGGTGAACTTTCCTGTACAGTGAGTCACCTTAAATTATACAGAGTGTGCCGCTGAGGAGATGAGGAAATCTCTCCTCTGACAAATGAGAAGCTTGCATAAGAGAGGGGCATCTTTTGTTAAGAGAATGGCTGGGGATGGCATAGAGGCGATGTGGCACCAAGACTATTTTGAGGTTTTTAAAAATTTATCTGGTTTGCATTTTAAAAATGTTTAACCTTTTCTGCCTGAAGCAGAGCTTCATTCCTATGCTATTACTGTAAACTGCCTACCTTATGGGAAAGGATGCAAGAGATAGCAGAAAGAGACTGCAGTGGAAAACCTTTACACAACCGAGGTAAAAGAATTCCAGGTGACAGCAGAGACAGAAACAAAGACACACATAGCATTTATGGGTGAGGTGGACACTGCCTCTTACTGCTTCCTTTCTGTAACATTTATTTAGTCTTTCTTTGCCAGGAACTGCAGATACTATATCACCTCAAGTGGGGAGTTTGATTGTTCTCATAAGTTAAACAGAATCAAGGCCAATCAATAACTTGGAATTGGCTGATCTCTAGGGAAGGTATTAAGATTTACTAGAGCATTGGAGGAAAGGGACTGTAGCTATGGCTTCTGGATTTCTGATGAGTGGGATACCTAAAAGGAACACACCCCACCAGTTTAGAAACCTGTTTACTGAAAAACACAGTCACCCAAATTTAGCAGCATTGTGCACTGTGCTGGATCAGGGTCAACTGGAGGCTTTTTTTGTGACAGCCCTTTATCATTCTTTATGATTAACCACAAAAAAACTTAATATTTATTCAATGAGAAAAGAAGATCCAGGTTCCAAGAGTAACAAAAACGGCCATACAGAGTATTGTTGATTGATCTCAATAGTTCACTCTTCTGTAACAGTTTCATACTTTCATACATACATCATGGCTTCACAGTATGTAGAATATGCCTTTTACCCCTTAACTGGAGCCTTGGCCACTCAACTTACTTTGGCTAATGGGTTAGACATGATATGGAAAAAAAGCTCAAAATGTTCATGTGCAGTGGGCTTGCTATCTTGTGCCCTGGCCTTTTGCCATGAGAAGAAAATGCTTCCAGTAGCTGCTAGTCCAAAGAGGATGAGAGACACCATGGCACCAAGCCCACTTGTACCCATCTGTATCAGGTGAACTTCAACTGATCTGCAGATGCATGTGCAAGATGCTTGTTTAGTTTGGGAGTTGTTTATAGCAGTACTATGGCATTGTTAAGGTCATAGAGGAACATTCCAAGGCATCTGTAGACCTTTCAATGGTTGTATACTGGATATAAATATTACAGAATTGAAAATATGTCCCCAGTTATCCTTCCATCTATAACTCTAGTCATTTCTCATATTTTCTAACCTGAACTATGGCATTCTGGGTAATTTTGATTTTACTTCCATGACTTACTTTTTATGTTGTTCCTTTTGCCTAATATGCTCTTCTCTCTGATTTAATGTTTAACATCCCCCAAATTCCAACATAATTATAGGTCACTTCTCCCTCTGGAATGCCACAAGACTTTAAAGGATCACTTATCCTATCCAATCATAAACATTTACTGTCCAATTCATGTCCCTCAGTATAGTAATAGTTCTTTAGAAGTTGGAGCAAAAAATCTAGTACATACTGAGTACTCAAGGAGTGACTAAACTTAAATACTACAGTCAGGCAAGACTTCTTAAAGTAACTCTTCTTGCACAGTGGATGATTGCTATCTCTACGCATTAAAGTAAAAACAACCACTTCCAGGAGGAAACCTAGGTTATATTTAACGATAATGGCTTAGTGAGAAAAATGCTAAATTATATCTAAAAATTTGTTTCTTTAATTATTTCCTCTACAAATCCCTCTTAAATATATTTTTAAAACTAGAATTATATTTAATGCTTTTTTAGAAATTATTTTATATAAAAGCAAAATTAAATTCAAAGAGTGGATTATTTCTGTTGATAAACTTCTAAGAATCCTAGCTTTTAGACTATGAGAGCATTGTTCAACTGATGCCAAACATATCTGAGTTATCAAGGAATAATATCACAAACATAAACCTATAAAGTAACAGTAGACACCACAGTCACATGTAAGACTTTATAATCTTTGAACCTGATCTAATGAACAAAAAGTCACTAATCAACACAGAAAAATGTTTCTTCCAATTAACTTCTATCTGCTGATTTCAACCTGATATGGTTGTAGACTACTTGGATATTATGGAAGAACTATTTTCTGTGTTCTATAGATAAAACAGGTATATGTTGAGTTTGATAACTAATTGAACAACAGCTTAAGTTCTCATAGTAAGTGAGGCAAAACTCTCTGGGCCAGTCATTTTACCAGTTAAGTTCCAAAGGCAAGATGATTACATTCTACAGATGATATATTATACTTTAAAAAGAAGATATATCATTGTCCCTTCTGAGTCTGTGTTCTTGGTGAAAGTAAATGGAAGGATAAAGCAAAGGACAGTATAATAGAAAGAGTAAACAAGACTGTGGGGCTTTCAGCCCCTTCCTTCACAGGATAACTGCCTCCCCTGCATGCACTATTTGTTTACCTGAAAATTCATCCAACATTTCAAACAGCTAGTCTGTCTTCCATATCTCACCCTAGGCCTTTGAACCAACCCAGAGATCCAAGCAAAAATACATGCCTCTAATACGTAGGTTCTACAAGTCTAACCTTGCAGAGGAGAGAAATTTATGGTCTGGTTCAAAAGAAGACGATGACCTGGTAAGTACCAGCACTGTAATAAGAATACACTGAGCTAAAGTATCGGTGTGAGTGCTACTGTAAAGCATCCCAGAGAAAATTAGCTGTTTTAAACCACGGAACTAATGTGAATAATTGCTAATAGCTGTTTATTTATCACCAGCATAAAAAGATAATTTGGCTAAGCTAATGAACTAATTCCAGCTTTTAACTGAATGCTAGTTATTAATTGAATGTTACTGAAAAAAACAGGGAGGGAAACTACACAAAGGAGTGAGTGTAACCAGCTTCCATCCAAGTATATTAATATTTTCTTGATGCTGCTGGATAATTTTCCAGTTGCATAAATTTGGAGGTATCAAACTGTTTAGGAAGATTCCCATGGGAAGACAACCTACATATAGTACTTTCGTAAGAATTACGTAAAATGGGTTGAGCAGAAAGAGATGTGCGTGTGCATGTGTGTAGATGATGTGTGTTTTCCTTTGGTTTTTCCTTCCATCTCATTATAGGTGAGGAAATATGCCCAACACTAAAGTATAGACATGGGATCCATCCAAACCTAATATTTAATCCTGGCTGACACTTTATGTGGTGTGCCCTTAAAGTTATTGTTTAACTTTATAAGCCTTAATTTCTACTTTCTCTAATGGGATGATAATATCTAGTTTTAAAATAAACTGTTGTATTGAGGAGTGTTCATTTTCTGAGGTATAAACAACAAAATATTTTATGGTCTTGTCAATACATTCCTCCAAGTAAGCTATATAGAATCAAACTTTCCTTTCTAATAGTGACTCCCTTAATGAAAGTATGGCAGATTTAGCAATTTTTAAGTGAATTTTGGTTTTTAGAAAAATCTTATTTCAGTATTGGAAAATAAAGTCCTGTTTAGCATTAAATTTCAATCCCATATCCAATTCAAAGCTCTCTCTACCTCAAGGTAGGACAGCCAGGGACTAGTAGTTTGAAGTTGAATGGAGGCACAGTTAGCTCTTTGTCTGCCCCACCCACCCACCCAACCTCCTGTACTTACCCTTCCCTGTGTTGATTTCTTAGGAGTTGAATAAGGATGACAGAAAGAGGAAAAATAGGTTACACAGGATTATATTCCTCCCCTTGGCTTCAATGACTGTTGACCAAGCTTGTTTATATACTCTTTAGGATGGGGATAGCCCTAGCAGACCATACTAATTAGGAGTACACTTCCTGTCATACCACATCTCAGAGACAGGCATTCCACTCAGGCTTCACATGCCCTGACAAGACTGCGACATCCAATTTCATTTACCCTCCTTGCTCAGTTCTTGAAACTGAATTCCCAGAAAGCATCCAGGTAACCAATGTTTACTGAGTTCCTACTACATGCTTGCCCTCTTCTAGGTCCTAGGGATATATCAAAGATCAAAACAGGAAAAAAAAATCCTTGTTCTCATATAATCTGGAGTGTTCCAAAGTCTTATAGATGAAGATAAAAAATAAAACATACAAAATAAATAAAATACACTTGTTTAGATGGAAATAAGTACTATGGAGAAAAATAAAGCAAGTAAAGTGGAGTGCAGAGGAAGTGTTGGAATTTTAAATGGTATGGTAGGCCTCACTGCAATGGTGATGTCTGAACAAAGAGCTGAATAAGGCGAGGGAGCAAATCATTTGGAAATCTGGGGGAACTGCTTTCTAGGTAAAGGGAAGAGTCAGTGAAAAGATTCTGAAGTTGAAAGGTGCTTTGAGGACCAAAGAATAGCAAAGAGAACAGTGTGTCTGAAATAGAGCAAACAAGGGCAGTCATGACATAAAGCAGTCCCTTTTACTAAGGGCGGGAGTGTGTATATGCAAGTAAGCACATGCATTCACATTCACACAGACACACATGCATACACATCTGAGGCAAGGGTAAAGATGGTGAGTCCAAGGGAGAAGCACTCTTGATTATAACTTAGTCACATGTAAAACTATAATTCATGTAATTTAAACAGGAACTGTATTAGAGTAGTTAAAATTGTGGGTCCTACATGAATGCAAATCCTGACTCCTCTACATATTATTTTTGCAAATTTGTGAAAGTAATACAGCCTCACTCCACCTCAGTTTCTTTTTCCATAAAATGAAAATGAAAGTAGAATCTCAGCATAGCTATGAGATAACAGAATTAATTCCTGAAAGCACATAGTACAGTTTCTGCCCATGGTCATTTTAATGGGCAGCAAGGATTAGGAATCATTGTCTACATGCATGTTGGACTGGTTTATACTTGCTGATCAGGTCTCAACTAAAATACCACTTCCTCGTAGAGGCTTTCTGTGATAGTCATTAGGGATGTTCATAAATATTCCAGTACTCCTCCTTCTAGGCCTTGGTGGGATTGGATTCCCTCACTTCCTCTGAAGTCAGACATGGCCATGCATCTTGTTGTGGTCAGTGAAATTAGACAAGAAGCAGCATGCAGAACTTTTACAAGTTTACTGCATTGTCAGTTCTAGCAATAGCACCACATCTCCTCTCCTCTGCAATGGTTATCATAGAAAAAAAAATGGAACCTTTGACATTCTTTGTTTCTACAAACTGTGATGACCAAAGCACAACCTTCCTGTCACCTGACTATCTGTACTGGATATGTAACTAGAGCAAGAATAACCTTTTGTACTGTTAACCCACTAAGGTCTGGAGATTGCAGCATAACTTGAGCTATCTTGACTGATGCACTTTGATTGACCATATCATATAGTTTCCTCATCTCCCAGTCACTTTCTAGCACATCTTCAGATTTAATTTTCATCATAGTAATATACTGTCCTTCTTTGAAATAGCTTCATTCACAAAATGTCTTTCTGGAGTTTGTTTATATCATTCTCAGCTGTATCCTCAGCACGATAATGAAATATATAACTTATTCAGAATGTAATAACTATATGTTGAATTATTAAACTTCATAGAATATAAATATTTTTATTTAGAGCCTTAAAATGCATGCACTCTATGTTAAATTCTATATTATATGGTATGATTCCAGGATATTTATATCAAAAATTTTAATGTATGATTTCATGTTATATAAGCCAAAGTTCTAGAATATAGACACAACTTGGTAGTTTCAGGGTGAGATTATTTTCATAATTAAAAAAAAAAGTTAGGAGTTCCCGTCATAGCACAATGGTTAAGGAATCTGACTAGGAACCATTTGGTTGCAGGTTCGATCCCTGGCCTTGCTCAGTGGGTTAAAGATCCGGCATTGCCATGAGCTGTGGTGTAGGTCGCAGACACAGCTCAGATCCCACGTTGCTGTGGCTCTGGCGTAGGCTGGTGACTATAGCTCCGATTAGACCTCTAGCCTGAGAACCTCCATATGCCATGGGAACAGCCCTAGAAAAGGCAAAAAGACAAAAAAAAAAAAAAGTTAAAACGGAATGTCAATGGTCTAAATGCATCTATTAAAAGACAGAGATTGTGAGAGTGGGTCAAAAAACATGACATAACTATATGCTCTCAACAAGAAATCCATTTTAAATGTAGAGATACATAAAGATTAAAAGTAAGTGGATGGAGAAAAATATAACATGTTAACACTAATCAAAAGAAGCAGGAGTAGCTATATTAATTTCAGACAGAGAAGATTTTGAAGTAAGAAAAATTATCAGGGATAGAGAAGGGCATTACATAATGATAAGAGATCAATTCTCCAAGAAGACATCTAACAAAAGAGTATCAAACCACATGAGGCAGAAACTGATATAACTGCAAGGAGGAAAACATGAATCCACTATCACAGTTGGGGACTTCAATGTCCCTATCTCAGAAATAGACAGATCAATCAGACAGAAACCAGCAAGGACAGAGTTGAACCCACAACTCATATCAATCAACCTGATATAACTGACATCTATAGACTACTCCATCCAACAAAAGCATAGTTCACATTTTTCTCAAGCTGACATGGAATATTCACCAAAATAGGCCATACTCTGGGCATAAAACACTACTTGACAAATTTAAAAGAATAGAAATCATACAATGTCTGCCCAGACACCACAATGAGATTAAAGTAGAAATCAATAACAAAAAGACAGCTAGACAATCCTGCCAAATTGAAATTAAATATCACACTTCTAGATAATATACATATTTAAAAAAGAAACCACAAGAGGAATTCAAATATATTTTGAATTAAGTGAAAATTAAAACACAAATTATCAAAATTTGTGGAATGCAGCAAAAGCAGTGCTTAGAGGAAAATTTATAGCAGTAATAAATATACGTATTAGAAAAGAAGAAAAAACTAAAATTAATTATCCAGGATTCCAACATATGAAGCTAGAAAAAGAAGAGCAAATTAAAACCAAATTAAGCAGCAAAAATAAATAGTAATAATTAGAGCATAAATCAATGAAACTAAACACAGAAAATTAACAGAGAAAATAAATAAAACAAAAAGCTTGTTCTTTGAAAAAAAAATCAATAACATTGATAAGCCTATAGACTGGCTAAGGAAAAAAGAAAAAAATTATGTTACTATCAGAAATGAAAGAGGGAACATCACCATGGATCCCATGGAAATTAAAAAGACAATAAAGGAATACTATGAACAACTCTATGCCCACAAATTTGATAATCTAGATGTACAAATTCCTAGAAAGACACAATCTGACAAAACTCACACAAGAAGAAAAAGGTCACTTGAATAGGCCTATTTGCATTAACAAAATTGAATCAATAATTTAATAAGCTTTCCACAGAGTGCATCTGACCCAGACGGGTTCACTAGTGAATTCTTCCAAACATTTAAGGAAGAATTATACCAATTCTCTACAATTTCTTCTGAGGACAGAAGCAAAAATATTATCTCCGAACCCATTATATAAGGCCTGCATTATACTGATACTAAAAGCAGATAAATACATGAAAGTAAGAGAAAACTACAGAAAAATATTTCTCATGAACATAGTTGCAAAACTTCTCAGCAATATATTAGAAGTCAAATCCAAAAAAATAAAAGTAATTATATTTCAAAACCAAGTGGGATTTCTCCTAGATATACAAAGCTGATTTGACATTCAAAAATCAATCAGCGTAAGGAAATGTCCTGATCTCACTGTTTTACCTATTCCTATCCAGTTTTCCCAAAATTACTTGTTCAACAGACTGTTTGCTCCATTGCATATTCTTGCCTCCTTTATCATGGACTGATTGATTATAGCTGCATAGGTTTCTTCCTGAGATTGCTATTGTGTTCCACTAATTTATGTGTCTGTTTTTGTGCCAATACCAACCTGTTTTAATTACTGTAGCTTTGTAGTAGAGTCTGAAAACTGGGAGCATGATACCTCTACATTTGCTCTTTTCTCTAAATATTTCTTGGCAATTAGGGGTCTTTTATGCTTCCATATGAACTTTAGGATTACTTGTTCTAGTTCTGCGAAAAATATCATGGGTATTTTGATAGATTTCTTTGGGTACTATGACCATTTTAATACTAGTATCTTCTAACCCAAGAGTATGGGATATTCTTCCATTTCTTTGTACCATCTTCAATTTCCTTCATCAATGTTTTATAGTTTTCAGAATATAGGGCTTTCACATCCTTAGATATGTTTAGTCCTAGTTATTTCGTTTTTTTTTTTCCTGTTTATTTATTTTTCTTTATTTATTTATTTTTTATATTTTTTTTTATTTTCCCACTGTACAGCAAGGGGGTCAGGTTATCCTTACATGTATACATTGCAATTACAGTTTTTCCCCCACCCTTTCTTCTGTTGCAACATGAGTATCTAGACATAGTTCTCAATGCTATTCAGCAGGATCTCCTTGTAAATCTATTCTAACTTGTGTCTGATAAGCCCAAGCTCCCGATCCCTCCCACTCCCTCCCCCTCCCATCAGGTGGCCACAAGTCTCTTCTCCAAGTCCATGATTTTCTTTTCTGAGGAGATGTTCATTTGTGCTGGATATTAGATTCCAGTTATAAGTGATATCATATGGTATTTCTTTGTCTTTCTGGCTCATTTCACTCAGTATGAGATTCTCTAGTTCCATCCATGTTGCTGCAAATGGCATGATGTCATTCTTTTTTATGGCTGAGTAGTATTCCATTGTGTATATATACCACTTCTTCCAAATCCAATCATCTGTCGATGGACATTTGGATTGTTTCCATTTCCTGGATATTGTGAATAGTGCTGCAATGAACATGCGGGTGCAAATGTCTCTTTTAAGTAGAGCTTTGTCCGGATAGATGCCCAAGAGTGGGATTGCAGGGTCATATGGAAGTTCTATGTATAGATTTCTAAGGTATCTCCAAACTGTTCTCCATAGTGGCTGTACCAGTTGACATTCCCACCAACAGTGCAGGAGGGTTCCCTTTTCTCCACAGCCCCTCCCGCACTTGTTATTTGTGGATTTATTAATGATGGCCATTCTGACTGGTGTGAGGTGGTATCTCATGGTAGTTTGGATTTGCATTTCTCTTATAATCAGCGATGTTGAGCATTTTTTCATGTGTTTGTTGGCCATCTGTATATCTTCTTTGGAGAAATGTCTATTCAGGTCTTTTGCCCATTATTCCATTGATTGATTGGTTTTTTGGCTGTTGGGTTGTATAAGTTGCTTATATAGTCTAGAGATGAAGCCCTTGTCAGTTGCATCATTTGAAACTGTTTTCTCCCATTCTGTAAGTTGTCTTTTTTTTGTTTTCTTTTGGGTTTCCTTTGCTGTGCAAAAGCTTTTCAGTTTGATGAGGTCCCATGGGTTTATTTTTGCTCTAATTTCTATTGCTTTGGGAGACTGCCCTGAGAAAATATTCATGATGTTGATGTCAGAGAGTGTTTTGCCTATGTTTTCTTCTAGGAGTTTGATGGTGTCCTGTCGTATATTTAAGTCTTTCAGCCATTTGGAGTTTATTTTTGTGCATGGTGTGAGGGTGTGTTCTAGTTTCATTGCTTTGCATACAGCTGTCCAGGTTTCCCAGCAATGCTTGCTGAATAGACTTTCCTTTTCCCATTTGATGTTCTTGCCTCCCTTGTCAAAGATTAATTGACCATAGGTGTCAGGGTTTATTTCCGGGTTCTCTATTCTGTTCCATTGGTCTGTCTGTCTGTTTTGATACCAGTACCACAGTGTTTTGATGACTGTGGCTTTGTAGTATTTCTTGAAGTCTGGGAGAGTTATGCCTCCTGCTTGGTTTTTGTTTCTCAGGATTGCTTTGGCGATTCTGGGTCTTTTGCGGTTCCATATAAATGTTTGGATTGTTTGTTCTAGTTCTGTGAAAAATGTTATGGGTAATTTGATAGGGATTGCATTGAATCTGTAGATTGCTTTGGGTAGTATGGCCATTTTCACAATATTGATTTTCCCAATCCAGGAACATGGAATATCTTTCCATTTCTTTACATCTTCTTTGATGTCTTTGATTAAAGTTTTATAGTTCTCGGCATATAGGTCCTCTACCTCCTTGGTCAGGTGTATTCCGAGGTATTTGATTTTGTGAGGTGCAATTTTAAAAGGTATCGTATTTTTGTATTCCTTTTCTAATATTTCATTGCTGGTATACAGAAATGCAACTGATTTCTGAATGTTAATCTTATATCCTGCTACTTTGCTGAATTTATTAATCTGTTCAAGTAGTTTTGGGGTTGAGTTCTTAGGGTTTTCTATGTATAGTATCATGTCATCTGCATACAGTGACAGTTTGATCTCTTCTCTTCCTATATGGATGCCTTTTATTTCTTTTGTTTGTCTAATTGCTGTGGCTAGGACTTCCAAAACTATGTTGAAGAGCAGTGGTGAGAGTGGGCATCCCTGTTTTGTTCCAGATTTGAGTGAGAAGGCTTTCAGGTTTTCCCCATTGAGTATTATATTTGCTGTGGGTTTATCATAAATGGCTTTGATTATATTCAGGGATGTTCCCTCTATACCCACTTTGGCGAGGGTCTTGATCATGAATGGATGTTGGACTTTGTCAAATGCTTTTTCTGCGTCTATTGAGATGATCATATGATTTTTGACTTTTTTTTTTGTTAATGTGGAGTATGATGCTGATTGATTTGCGTATGTTGAACCATCCTTGTGAACCTGGGATGAACCCAACCTGGTCATGGTGTATGATTTTTTTGGTATGTTGTTGGATTTGGTTGGCTAAGATTTTGTTGAGAATTTTTGCATCTATATTCATCAAAGATATTGGCCGATAGATTTCTTTTTTGGTGGTATCTCTGTCTGGTTTTGGAATGAGGGTGATGGTGGCCTCATAGAATGTCTTTGGGAGTATTCCTTCTTCTTCAACCTTTTGAAAGAGTTTAAGGAGGATGGGCACCAATTCCTCTTTATATGTTTGATAAAATTCACCTGTGAAGCCATCTGGCCCTGGACTTTTATTTGTAGGGAGTGATTTTATGACCTCTTCAATTTCATTTCTAGTGATCGGTCTGTTCAGTTGGTCTGTTTCTTCTTGATTCAGTTTGGGAAGGCTGTAAGATTCTAGAAAATTGTCCATTTCTTCCAGATTGTTAAACGTGTTTCCGTATAGTTGTTCATAGTATTCTTTTATGGTTTTTTTGTATTTCTGCTGTATCCGTTGAGATTCCTCCTTTTTCATTTATAATTTTGGTTATTTGGGTTCTTTCTCTCCTCTTTTTAGTGAGTCTGGCCAGGGGTTTATCAATTTTGTTCACCTTTTCAAAGAACCTGTTCTTGGTTTTATTAATTTTCTCTATTGTTTTTTGAGTCTCTATTTTATTGATTTCTTCTTTGATCTTTATAATTTCCTTCCTTCTGCTGACTTTAGGACTTTTTTGTTCTTCTTTTTCTAATTCGTATAGGTGGAGGGTTAAGTTGTCAATTTGGGATCTTTCTTCATTTTGAGAAAGGCCTGGATTGCTATAAATTTCCCTCTGAGCACTGCTTTCACAGCATCCCATAGATTTTGAGAGGTTGTGTCTTCATTATCATTTGTTTTAAGGTAGTTTTTAATTTCCTTCTTGATTTCCTCATTGACCCATTGGTTTTTTAGTAGCATGTTGTTTAGTCTCCATGTAGTAGGTTTTTTCTCTTTCCTTTTCCCATGGTTGATTTCTAATTTCATGGCATTGTGGTCAGAGAAGATACTTGAGATAATTTCTATGCTCCTAAATTTATTGAGATTCGCTTTGTGTCCCAATATGTGGTCGATTCTTGAGAATGTTCCATGAGCATTTGAGAAGAATGTGTATTCTGATTTTTTTGGATGTAGTGTCCTGAAGATATCAAGTAAGTCTAACTTTTCTATTGTTTCCTTTAGGATCTCTGTTGCTTTATTGGTTTTCTGTCTAGAGGATCTGTCCATTGATGTGAGGGGGGTATTTAGGTCTCCTACTATGATTGTATTCTCATCAATATCTCCCTTTATGTCTGTTAATATTTGTTGTATGTATCTGGGTGCTCCTATATTTGGGGCATATATGTTGACGATAGTAACATCCTCTCCTTGGATGGATCCCTTAATCATTAAGTAGTGTCCTTCTTTGTCTTTCTTTATGCCTTTTGTTTTAAAGTCTATTTTGTCTGATACGAGCGTTGCGACTCCTGCTTTTCTGTCATGTCTATTGGCATGAAATATTTTTCCCCACCCTTTCACTTTCAATCTATATGTATCTTTTGTCCTTAGGTGAGTTTCTTGTAGGCAGCATATTGAAGGTTTTTGCCTTTTTATCCACTCAGCCACTCTGTGTCTTTTGATTGGGGCATTCAGCCCATTGACATTTAAGGTGATAATTGATAGATGATTATTTATTGCCATTTGAACCTCGTGTTCCAGTTGATTTTGTGGTTCTCCATTCTTCCTTTCTTTTCTTTTTTTTTTTTTTTTTTTTTTTTGGTTGAATGGTCTCCTGTTATTATCTGCTTGAGTGTATTTTTTTTTTCATTTTTTGCAAATGCAATATTTGGTTTTGGCTTGTGGTTGCCCTGTTTCTTAAGTATGCTAACCCCTTCCCATAATTGTGTGTTTTAGCCTGATGGTCCTGTAAGTTCAAACACTTCATTACTATATTAAAATTAAGAAGAGAAACTTACAAACAAACAAAAAGGGTTATTTACTTCCTAACATCCCTTGCCCACATTTTATGGTTTTGATGACTCTTTTTTATTTTTTTCTTTTTAATTTTATTTTGTTTGAAGCATGTTCATGATTAAATCTGTATGCTGGCTTATTTGAGTGACTGCTCTCTGATTGCGGTTTCCTCAGTCCTAGTTCTTCCCCTTCTTTTTTTTTCTTTTCTTTTTTCTTCCCTTTCCTTCCTTTCTTTTTGGTTTAGAGAAGCCCTTTCAATATTTCCTTTAACCTGGGTTTTGTGTTGCTGTATTCTTTAAGTTTTTGTTTGTTGGGAAAAATTTTTATTTCCCCTTCTATTTGAAATGATATTCTTGCTGGATGGAGTATTCTAGGTTGTATATTTTTTTCCTTTGAGCACGTTAAATATCTCTTGCCATTCCCTCCTGGCCTGTAGTGTTTCTGTAGAAAAATCAGCTGATATTCTTATGGGGGTTCCCTTGTAGGTAACATTCTGGTTTTCTCTTGCTGCCTTTAGGATCCTCTCTTTATCACTAACTTTTGCCATTTTTATTATGATGTGTCTTAGTGTGGGTCTGTTTGGGTTCAGTTTGTTTGGGGCCCTCTGTGCTTCTTGTATCTTGAACCCAGTATCCTTTAGATTTGGGAAGTTTCCAGTGATAATTTATTCAAATATATTTTCCATCCCCTTATCTTTTTCTACTCCTTCTGGAATTCCTATTATGCATAAATTGGCCCGCTTTATATTATCCCATAGGTCTCTTATATTGCTTTCCAGTTTTTTGATTCGGATTTCTGTCTGTTGACCGGATTGAGTGATTTCCATTATTCTATCTTCCATATCACTGATTCGTTCTTCTGCATTATTCATTCTGGTTTTTACTGCCCCTAGTTCAGTTTGCATCTCTGCAAATGAATGTTCTAGTTTTTCTTGGCTCCTCCTTATATTTTCTAGCTCCTTTCTGAGGGTATCTGCATTGCTGTTCATATCTTCTCTTAATTCCTTCAGTATTTTCACCATTTCTCTTTTGAACTCCAGGTCTGTCTGACTGCAGAGATCTGTTTCATAGTTGACTGTTTTAGGTGAGTTCTCCTGTTGGTTTGACTGGGGGTGGTTTCTCAGCTTCTTCATCTTGCTTGTTGTTTTCTTTCTCCTGAGGGAGTTGTACTCTCTGTTATCGGGCAGTGTTTGCCTTGTCACTGCCGTGGAATATTTCCTGAGGGCTGGCGTTGTTGGTCAATCTTTTTTGAGGCAGTGTGGCTTTTCTGGAGTGTTGATGGGGCTAACAGTGTTTCTTTGAAGCAAAGGAGGGCTTCCTGAGGGCAGACAGGACTGGGAGGTCCACACCACGATGGTAGCAGATTTCACTTGGTCATGCAGAGCTTGCTCTGGTGTTTTTAGGCTGTGGGGTTCTTGCAGGGGGTTGGCGGTGTTGGGCAGCTGCTCCTCAGGAGTTCAGCACCCCCTGGGGGCTGGAGCAGCTATCTGGGTCACTGAGAACCTAAGAGGCTCTTCCCTAGGGCAGCCTAACTCAGAAGGACAGCCTGAGAATGTAGGCAGATCTTTTCGCAGTCTGGCCGAGATTGTTGCAGCTTTTCTGGGCTGCAGGGGCTCTTCCAGGGGGCTGGTGGTGCTGAGCAGCTATTCCGTGGGAGTGGGGCACCCCCTGGGGGCTTTGGCGGGTAGCCGGGCCACTGGAAACCCAAGAGGCTCCTCCCCAGGGCAGCCTGAGTCAGAAAGACCGTCTGAGATCTTTTCCCAACTCGGCCAGGCTTGTTTCAGCTTTTCTGGGCTGTAGGGGGTCCTGCCTGGAGCTGGAAGTCCTATGCAGCTGATCCTCTAGAGCTTGGCACCCCCTGGGGGCTTGGGCGGGTAGCAGGGCCACTGGAAATCCAAGAGGCTCCTCCCCGGGGCAGCCCAACTCAGAAAAACCATCCGAGAATTAGGCAGATCTATTCACGGCCTGGCTAGGCTTGTTCTAGCTTTTCTGGGCTGCAGGCCTTTTCTCAGGGGCTGGTGGTGTTTGGTGCTGCTCTGCAGAAGTGTAGCCCCTCCAAAGGGCAAGCAGGCCTGTGCAGGGACAGCCCCTGCAGTGGTAGGCTTCAGGCAATTGTTGAGGCCAGCCCTCCTGGATGGCAGGCAGCCCCAGGTTAGGCGAGAGCGTAGGGGGTGGTGGGGGTGGGGGGAGGGGATGCACTGGGAAGCACAGCTTTCTGCTAGCTAGCGGGCCTGTAAGCTTGCTGTGGCGTGGGGGGTATTCTGTGGGGACCCACCCCTTCTTCTCTCCCCTCCCCAGCACGGGCGCAGACCAGGCTCTTCTCCCAGGTTCCCTCTGATGTGGCTTTCCACTTCCCTGCCCCTAGAGTATTGCTCCCTTCTTCTGCAACAGCTTTGTTTTCTAGTCTCCCAGGCAGTCTCTGCCCCGTCATATGGTTTCTAGACCTCCCAAACAGTTTCCACTCCGCCCCGCCCCCCCCAGCACGGGGACTAACTTCTGGAGCCGAGGTCTCGGTGCCCAGCCCCCACCCAGGCGTCCCCCGGCCCTTTCTCAGGGACTAACCTTTGGAGGCGAGGTCTCGGTGCCCAGCCCCTACCCAGGCGTCCTTGGGCCCTTTCTCGGGGACTAACCTCTGGAGGCGAGGTCTCAGTGCCCAGCCCCCACCCAGGCGTCTCAATTTTTGGTGACTGTGCCCGTAGTTCAGATGGTCCTTTCGGTGCTTGATCGGCTTTCCATACTCCAACTTACTACTACACTCTTCTCTGCATCTGGAGATTCCTCTGGTTCGTTTGATCTTTCCCCCGGTAGGTGACTTTCCAGGGTGCAGGATCCCTTTCTCCTCCGCAGTTCCCTTTCGGGAGCGCCCGTCCTTCTCAGATTCACCTTCTCTCACTCTCCTCTTTTCTCCCGTTCTGCCCAGTTATATCACGAACTTCTTGCCGTTATTGGAGTTTAGGTTCCTCTGCCAGCAATTGGTTGCTGTTCTGTGTGAGTCATTTATTCTGTAGATGTGCTTTTTTTGTTGTGTTTGTGGGAAAGGGTGATTGTGTCCCCCTACTCCTCCGCCATCTTGTCCTCTCTATTTCATTTTTTGATGCAATTTTAAAAATAACTTTTTATAACTTTTCCTTTCTGAGAGCTTATTATTAGAGTATGGAAAAAAAAGATTTCTATATATTAATTTTCCATCCTTCAACTTTGCTGAATTCATTTATTAGTTCTAATAGTTTTGGGGTGGAGACTTTAAAGTTTTCTATATAAAGTACCATGTCTTCCATAAATAGTGACAGTTTTTATTATTTCCTTCCAATTTGGATGTCATTTATTTCTTTTTCTTGTCTGATTGATATGGAAGGACTTCAAATAATATGTTAAACAGACGAATGAGCATTTTTGTCTTTGTCCTGAATTTAGAGGAAAGACTTTCAGCTCTACACCATGGAGTATGATATTAGCTGTTGGTTTGTTATAAATGACCTTTATTATATGTTCCCTCTAATCTGCTTTATAAAACTGAAATATAGTTGGTTTATAATGTGTTAATTTCTGCTGTACAGCAAAGTGATTCATATATATATGAATATATGTATGTATGTATATTTGTGTGCATGTGTGTATATCTGTGTGTGTGTATACATATACACACACACATATATTCTTTTCTAAGTATTTTTTTCCATGGTCGTGTATCATAGAATACTTAATATAGTTCCCTGCACTATAGAGTAGGACTGTGTTGTTTTATCCATTTTATATATAATAGTTTGTACACTGTTGGTGGGAATGTAAATTTGTAAAGTCACTATGGAAAACAGTGCAAAGATTATAAAGATTCCTCAAAAACTAACAACAGAACTACCATAAGATTAAGCAATTCCCCCACTGGGTATATATTAGAAAAAAATGAAAACACCAATTCAAAACAATATTATGCACCCTAATTTTCACAGATGTATTATTTATAATAGCCAAGATATGAAAGCACTTCAAGTGTTCATCATCAGACAAATGGATAAAGAAGATGTGATATAATAAATACAATGAAATAATATTCAGCCATTAACAATAATGAATTCTGTCATTTGTAGCAGTGTGGACTGACCTAGAGAAAATTATTCTTAGTGAAATAAGTCAGACATAGAAAGACAAATACTAAAGGATATCACTTATATCTTGAATCTAAAAAATAATGCAAGTGAATGTATATGCAAAACAGAAACAGACTCACAGATATAGAAACAAACTAGTGGCTACCAAAAGGCAGAGGGAAGGAGTAAAGTAGGGGTATGGGGTTAAATATACAAACTATTATGTATGAAATAAATAAGCAACAAGGATATATTGTATAGCATAGGGAGTTACAGCCAATATCTTATAATAACTTTTACTGGAGTATAATCTGTAAAAATACTGAATCATGATGCTGTACATCTGAAACTAATATAATACTGTGAATCAACCATGCTTAAACTTAAAAAATCAATGTAGTCCAGCACATCAAAAAACTAAAAAAGTTCATAATTTTCTTTTTTGTGGAAAAGTTCCTTTGTGCCAATATAGATTCCAGATATATATGATATCATATGGTATTTGTCTTTTTCTTTCTGACTTACTTCACTCAGTATGAGAGTCTCTAGTTCCATCCATGTTGCTGCAAATGGCATTATTTTATTCTTTTTATGGCTGAATAGTATTCCATTGAGTATATATACCACCTCATCCTAATGCAATCATCTATCGCTGGACATTTGGGTTGATTCCATGTCATGGCTATTGTGAATAGTGCTGCAATGAACATGTGGGTGCATGTCTTTCTTAAGAAGAGTTTTGTACTGATATATGCCCAAGAGTGGGATCTGGGTCATACGGTAGTTCTATGTATAGTTTTCTGTCACCTCCATACTGTTCTCCTTAGTAGTTGTACCAGCTTACATTCCTACCAACAGTGCAGGAGGGTTCCCTTTTCTTCACACCCCCTCTGGCATTTGTTATTTGTGGACTGAAAAAGAATGTATACATGTGTAACTGGGTCACCATGCTGTACAGTAGGAAAAAAATATATATATATATATGATAAAAAAACTAAAAAAGTAAAATCACATGATCATATCAACAGATGCAGAAAAAGCATTTGACATAATCCAACACCAATTCATGACTTAAAAAAAAACTCTCAGTCAACAGGGAATAGAGGAAAACTTCCTCAACTTGATAGATTATCTGCAAATAAGATTAAGCTAATATCATGTTTAAAGGTGAGAAACTCTAGAAATATTCCCACTAATATCAGGTACAGGCAAGAATGTCCATTCTCACTTTTCCGTTCCAACACACTACTGGAAGTACTTGCAAATGCAACAAGGCAAGAAAAGGAAATAAAATTTATCAGATTGGGAAGATATATGAAAGTGTCTTTTTTAGCAGATGACGTGACTGTCTGTATAGAAAGTCAAGAAGAATCAACAATAAAACTCCTGGAACTGATAAGCAATTATGGAAAGTTTATGCAACATAAAGTTAATATATAAAAATTGCTTGCCATAATATACCAACAATAAGCAAGTATAATTTAAAATTAAAACACAGTAATATTTATATAAGCAACCAAAAGAGAGAGAAATATTTAGGTATAAATATAACAAAATATTATGAGATCTATATGAAGAAAACTACAAAAGTGATTAATGAAATCAAAGAAGAGCTAAATAAGTGGAGATGTATCCCATGCTCATAGATAGGAAAACTCAATATTGTCAAGATCTTATCTCTTCCCAAATTGATCTATTGATAGACTCAATGAAATCCCAATAAAAACCCCAGTACGTTATTTTATGGATGTATACAAACTGATTCTCAAGTTTATGGACCGGAATAGCCAACACAATATTGATTGAAAAGAAAAAAGCTGAAGGACTGACACTACCCAACCTCAAAATTTACTATAAAGCTACAGTAATCAAGACAGTGTGGTAATGGAGGAAAGAATAGACAAGTACATCAATGAATGAAAATAGTGAGCCCAGAAAAGACCTGTTTGTTAACTTATCTTTGACAAAGAAACAAAAGCAATAAGATGGAACAAAAATAGTCTTTTAACAAATAGTGCTGGAACAACTGGACATCCACATACAAAAAATTTTATGTAGGCACAGACCTTACACCCTTCATAAAATTTAACTCAAATTTTATCATAGACCTAAATGTAAAATGTAAAACTATGAAACTCCTAGCGGATAGGAAAAAAAATGAAATGAACTTGGGTATGGTGATGCCATTTTAGATACAACACCAAAACCTAATTCATAAAATAAATAATTGATAAGCTGGACTTTATTAAAATTAAAAACTGTTCTGTGAAAGAGAAGAAAAGAGAAAGAAATAATTTTAAAAAAGAGAGAGAAAGAAAATTAAGAGAATGAAAAGACAAGCTACGACTGGGGAAAAATATTTGCAGAAGACACATCTGATAAATATACAAAATATACAAAGAAACCTTAAAATTAAACAATATGAAAACAAAGAACCTGATTTAAAAAATGGGCCAAGGCTTTAACAGATACCTCATCAAAGATTATATACAGATGGCAATTAAGTATATGAAAAGATGCTCCACATCTTATGTTACCAGGCAAAGGCAAAATAAAACAACAATGAGATACCACTACACACCCACTAGAATAGCCAAAATTCAGAATGCTGACAATACCAAATGCTGGCAAATATGTGGGGCATCAGAAATTCTCATGCATTACTAGTAGGAATGCAAAATGGTACTATGTCTTTGGAAAAGTGTGGCAGTTTCTGATGAAGCTAAACATACTTTCTCACCAGTCTAGCAATCATGCTCCTTGACATTTAGTCAAAGCAGCAGAAAACCTATGTCTGCAAAAGACTTGCACATAGATGTTTGTACAAGCTTTATTCACAATTGAAACCACTTGGAAGCAATCAAGAAGCCCTTCAATAGGTGAACAAATAAGTCAATTTTGGTACATCCAGACAATAGAATATTATTCAGCATTAAAAAAGAAATGAGATATCAAGTCATGAAAGAATGTGGAGGAAATTTAAATGTATAATATTATATGAAAGAAGCCAATCTGAAAAGATTACATACTCTATGATTCCAACTATATAATATTCTGGAAGAGCTAAGGAGACAATAAAAATATCAGTGGTAGCCAGGGGTGTGGGCAAGGAAGGTAAATAGGCAAAACACAGATGATTTTTAAGGAAGCGAAAATACTTTGTATATTATAACGGCATATGTATGTCATTATACTTTGTCCAAACACATAGAATGTACAATATCAAGAGTGAGCCTTAAGGTAAACTATGGATATTGGGTGGTTATGATATTTCAATGTATGTTTCTTCCTGGTTAAAAAAAAATTCCATTCTAGTGTGTGATATTGATAATGAAAGATATTATGCAAGCGAAGGGGTAGGAGGTATATGAGAAGTCTTTGTACCTTTCTTTTAATTTTGTCATAAACCTAAAACTGTTCTTAAAAAGTGAAGTCTTAATAAAACAAAATTTTTAAATGGATTAATGCATATGTTCAAAATAAAGAAGGAAGACATCTGTAATAATGGTAATTTATCTCTTGTTCATATCTTAGTAAAAAAGATTAATGGGTTTTAAGGATGATAATTGTTCATACTCTTATATCCCATCTAAATTTCAAACAAATTGAAAAATAGGAATCAGTCTGATAGAAATTATATATCTTTGGGACTTCCCACTGTGGTTCAGCGGTTAATGAACCGACTAGTATCCATGAGGACACAGGCTCGATTCCTGGCCTCATTCAGTGGGTTAAGGATCCAGCATTGCCGTGAGCTGTGGTGTAAGGCGATGACACGTCTCAGATCCTGGGTTGCTGTGGCTGTGGTGCAAGCCAGCAGCTGCAGCTTCAATTAGGCCCCTAGCTTGAGAATCTTCATATGCCACAGGTGCAGCCCTAAAAAAAAAAAAATTAATTAATTAAAAAATAAATAAATAAATAAAAGAAATTGAGATATCTTTTGATTGTGCGACATTTGAATGTGTGACCAAACTCTAGCCTCCTAATATTTTCCCCTCACTCTTACCTCCATCACAAAGTCTGGACTTTCAGAGACTAGTTTAAAGAAGAACAAAGGTCAGCAGAGTAGACCCACTTAATGAGAATTGAAGCCTTATACTATTGAGCTCTGAAAATAAAGACAAAGATAGGTGTGGACTCTGATCCATTCATTGGGTGCTTAAACATGGAGACAGGAGCAAACACAGAGCCCAGACTGCCAAAGCCAGGCAGCTCTAAATGAGAGAATCAAACACACCTCCAGATACCACTCTTCAAGGAAACTGCCCCTGTTTCCTAAAAGAAATGAACGCAGGTATAAGAAACAGAGGCCAGAATTCTCATTCCTTCTGGACATGGCAAATTTCTTGCTTCTGCGGAAATAATGAGTGTGGGAGGTGAGGAAGGTGGGAAATAAGTGCACCTCAATCTACAGGGAAAGCAAATTTTAAAGGCCAATAATTTCTTCTTTCTGAATGACAAAGTCAAAGTGATTGCTTTCTTTTCAATGAAAATAGTGAATCAGGGCTGGCTCACTTCCCAAATATCCTTTCATATAAAGATACCTAGTGAAAGGCAATATAGCTCTGTTTCCCTCCTCTTTTCATGGCAATAATTAGAATTCATTTATGGACATTCAACCAATAGCTTATAATTATGATTAGAGGGGCTTAGCAATGAAATCACTTATTTCAACAATAGCATTTTCACTTCAAATTCCACCCCCAAAATTAAAATCCTTTAAAAAATGTAAATTAAAATACTGGCTTAAAAAATATTTAATGAAAGTTTATAATGTCCTCTTATACCTTTCTTGGATCCCTCTATATAAATGTTAAAAGTTTCTCAATACTAATTTAGGTAGTGAATAAGCTATTTCTCATTGCTGATTCAAATTGAGAATTTAGCTCTATAGATTCCAAACTGCTTACACTATACAGACGGCATCCTTAAAGTTGACTTCTAATGCCTGAATATGACACACTAAAGATAAAATTAAGCTATTTCTAATACGACAAAATGGTAGTTTAACAACAGAAGCATCCTTCTGACAAGAGCACTAATCATTCTTAGATGAAAGTAATATGAAAGAAAAGTACTGGCCTGGAAACTTTCTGGTGAACTCCTGACCCTCTGGAGTGAGGACACATAGAATTTAAGAGTTCTGAGTGATGTTAGAGATTATCTAGTGGTGATTCTCACCATGGTGGGGACAGAGAGCACTCCTATTAAGAATCACTGTATGGAATGAGAAATGGTACTAAATGGAGCACATAAGAAACATAAATGCTATCATCACAGAAGGGGGAAAAAATTCAAATCCTCATTATTCAGTTTAGAAAACCAGGGCACAGGAGTTCTCCTTGTGGCTCACAGAATCCAACTAGCATCCATGAGGATGCAGGTTTGATCCTCAGCCTTGCTCATTGGGTTAAAGGATCCATTGCCATGATCTGTGGTGTAGGTCACAGATGCGGCTTGGATCTAGCATTGCTGTGGCTGTGGGATAGGCCAGCAGCTGTAGCTCTGATTTGACCCCTAGCCTGGGAAACTCCATATGCCTCAGGGGCAACCCTGAAAAAAAAAAAAAAAAAGAAAAAGAAAAGAAAAGAAAACTGGGAATCGGGGCACAGAGAAATTAAGTTGCTACTCCAAATTACAAAGCAAGCTAGCTAAAGTCAGAACTAACCTTACTCTCTGGCCACTTAGGCCAGTGGTCTTTAATCAGGAGTAATATATGTTAAATGCAAAGCCCCCTATTATTTCATATTTTGGTAATATCCTTGTTCTGCCCAAATTATTAAAGGTATACAGTTTTCATATGACAGTGATTAAGAAAGAACTTTGATTTAAGAATTATGCCAAAGGAATTCTTGTGTGACTCAGCAGGTTAAGGATCTGGTGTTGTTACTACAGTGTCTTGGGTCGCTGTTATGGTATGGGTGTGGGTTCAGTCCTTGGCTTGGGAACATCTGCATGCTGCAGGTGTGGCCAGAAAAAAATTATGCCAAAGCTTTTTATAACACCCAGAGACAGTCTTAGACTTCAAGTTGTAAAATTCCTCTAGATTTCTGTCTATTCCAATGTGATGGCAATACTTATTTGTGTCTATCACTCCTGATTAATTTCTATGGCACTTCTAGATTCTTGTCCTTTGAGAAAGAGAATTTTAATTTCATCTGGATTCCCCACCAGTGTACTTCCAATGTGAGGAAAGACAGGAGATTCAGTAACAAGGTTAAGATTTACAGCAAGGTACTTGTGAAGAAGAAACTAGTCAGCTAGTCTATAGGGGGATACAACATTTTAGTTTTTTGAAATTTTTTTACTTTTATTTATATATCAGCTAAAAAGGCACCCAAGAAAACATAAAAACTTGGGAGTTCCCGTCATGGCGCAGCGGTTAACGAATCCGACTAGGAACCATGAGGTTGCGGGTTCTGTCCCTGCCCTTGCTCAGTGGGTTAACGATCCGGCGTTGCCGTGAACTGTGGTGTAGGTTGCAGACTCGGCTTGGATCCCGCGTTGCTGTGGCTCTGTCGTAGGCTGGCAGCTACAGCTCCAATTCGACCCCTAGCCTGGGAACCTCCATATGCCGCGGGTACAGCCCAAAGAAATAGCAAAAAGACAAAAAAAAAAGAAAAAAAAAAAAAGAAAAGAAAACATAAAAACTTTTACACTTGACGGAAAAGAATAGAGTTTATCATTTGTTTAAAAAGTAAAGATTAGGTATTCCTGTTATGGCACAGTGGGTTAATGATATGGTACTGTCTCTGTGGCAGCATGGGTTCCATCTCCAGCCTGAGTGCAGTGGGTTAAGGGTCTAGCATTGCTGTGGCTGTGGTGTAAGTCACAGCTGGGGCTCAGATTCAGTCCCTGGCCTGGGAACTTCCTATGCTGCGGTTGCAACCAAAAAAATAAAATAAAATTAATTAATTAATTAATTAATGTAAAGACTATAGTCCCCCACTAGCCAATTGAAGAAGATATATTTGGTCAAATTCAGCTGAAGACTGCAGTTATCTTTTGAAAGAGAATTTGCAGTTTGTATGAATGACAATTAGGTTAAAAATGAGACACCAAAAGATACCTTTCTTGAAGAAGGAAATATTGTATAGTATTTTTCTAAGCCTTCTTTCCCCATTCTTTCTAAAATCAATAATTGACTGAGAGAAACCTATAGTTAACTTTAATATGGTAAGGATTTTTACTTGAAATGTAGTGAATTTCCCACTCTACACACATCTCCTTTTCTATGTATTTTTTCTTTATATTTCTACAGCTTAAAGGATGATACTGAAAAATGGGTATTATTTAAGAACTGAAATAAACAAATCACTCTAAATTCATAGCACCAAAGTAATATTACGATTCTTGGTACACAAGCTCTTATTATTTATATAGCACTTAATCACTTATGAAATGCTTCCATATATATGTATTTGTGCAATACCTTCAATAGCATCCATGTGTAGGAACAACAGGTAATCTATACAGGAAACAATACTTTACAAGATTCTCTGACTTGATCAGAATCACACAACTGGTAAGTGGTAATTCCTCACCTCCAATTCTTAAACATCAGGCTTTATTATACAACTACCAAAAATGACCTTAGAATGTTAACATTTCTGCCAAATAAACCTCAGTAAAAATAGAAGAATCTTTTCAAAGATTATGCAATGCCTTTTAGATTTCTCTCTTTTTTTTTAGAGACATCAATGGTTTATTGGACAGATCTTAAGCAAAAGGTCTTAGAGTGACAGCCCCCACCATTACTTTTTTTTCCCTAGGGCAGTTAAGACATCATGAAGCTTGTGGCCACAAAACCCTTTAAATGTAATTTTTTAATCTTTTATTTATATATTTTTCCTACTGTAAAGCATGGTGGTGACCCAGTTATACTTACATGTGTACATTCTTTTTTCTCACATTACATTACTGAGAGCTCCAGAGTGACCAATTGCTTCTGATATTCTCTTACGGCTTGAGTTTGTTTGCCTAAAATAGGTCGTCGCAATTTGCAATTTAGGCAAACAAACTCAAGCCATAAGAGAATATCAGAAGCAATTGGTCACTCTGTAGCTCTCACTAAGAATAATCACTTTGGAGCTTACTTGGATGATGTAAAAAGAAATACTCATACTTGAATCTTTACAATACTGAAGCTACAGAGTTATCACACAAACCTTATGGCAGCTAACTTTAATCAACCAAAAATAGAATGTTAGGCAATGTTTATACATAAAAGTTTATATTGAAGTGTTAACAGCTGACAACTTCCACACTTGGAAAAGAAGTATAGTATCAATTAATATCACAGTTAAAGCCACATGCACATACACAAACAAATCTCATTCAAAAAGCCAGGAAAATGGCACTTAGTTTTTATAATTCATTCCAAAATAGTTTTAAGACCAAACTAACTTAGCATAAACTAAGACTTGAGTATGCAATTTGTAATTCATTTCACCATGTGATAAAGGAGGCTTGATACCATAGAAGGAAGGAGTCTGGAAGTCCACCCAGGTCTCTGGTCTCTGCTACCTAGCCTTAGGCAAGTCACTTCACTTCTACTTGGCTCCCTTTGTATAACTTGAGTTAAAGAGCTACATATATATATATATATATATATATATATATATATATATATAAATAATGGATAATGGAATAACATATAGTGGAGAAGTTAAGAAGTAGGGCCTAGGAATAGACCGTCTGGGAGTAAATTCTGGCTCTGTAACTTATAAGGTATAGATCTTAAATATATTACCTATTACCTAACTTCAGTGTGCTTTAGCTTCCTCATCCGTGATATGGTAATAATTGTGTCTTAAACAAAACATTAGCAGTTGTCTTAAATAACATAATTTAGAAAGCATTTTCTAAAGTGCCTGACACTTAGAAAGTTCTCAATAACCATTACTAATTTACATTAATTTACAGTTTTTTATATATATAATAATTTTTATTTTTTGCATTATAGCTGGTTTACAGTGTTCTGTCACTTTTCTACTGTACAGCATGGCGACCTAGTTACACATTCATGTATACATTCTCTTCTCACATTATCATGAAGATGTGGTATATATACACAATTGAATACTACTCAGCCATAAAAAAGAACAAAATAATGTCATCTGCAGCAACATGGACGGAACTAGAGACTCTCATGTTGAGTAAAGTAAGTCAGAAAGAGAAAGACAAATACCATATGATATCACTTATATCTGGAATCTAATATAGTTATTATTTTTATGTAACACAATGCCTAGGTCAATAAAAGCTTGCTTTGGGGGCTGGGGGGTATGCCCATGGCGTGTGGAAGTTCCTGGTGCAGGGATTGAACCTGAGCCGTGACAGTTAACTGAGTCCTTAACTGCTAGACTACCAGGGAACACTGGTAAATGCTTCTCTTTGAGTTTTTATTCAACAGAAATACAAAAAAAAAAAAAAAACCCACTACATTATGACAGTTTCTTTGTGTTCATTAACATTGCCAAAAATAGTATGGGTTTTGTATATTTGGGGACCACTATACAATAGAAGATAATGGCATTCTAAAAATTAAGCATATTTCTTGAAATATAAGAGAGCTAAGACTGTAATGAATATAAGACATTAATTTATAGGTTGAAATCATGATTGAAAAAACAGTTCTGATGCACTGCTAATGCAGATACCAATAAAGCTTGACAAGGACATCTTTTAAACTGAAACTTTTAAACTAAGGCTTATTGCAAATATTGTTGAAAAAAGACATGTGGATAGATCATTCTAGTTACAAGTCAAATTCTAACTTTCTCTAGGGTGAAGAATATGAAACTAAAGGAACCCACAATTACCTAATTTTTTTCTAAATAACTGCATAGTTTTAAATTTATATTCTACATGCATATGTAATTATTTTGTGTCAAGACACTATTAACTTTGACCAAATCAAAATAATTCTCTCCTAAATGTATATTTTGCAATTACCAACATATTAACTGCTTCAGAACTAGTCAGTGATCATTAAGTTGTTCTTACTTCCATATAGGAAAAAATTAGAGAATTTAGTAAACTAGTAAGTAAATAAATATTTTTAAAAAACAATCTGGAGGCTAAAAATATCAGAGCACACTGAACTTATGCTCAGTCTTCTACACAGATGGTATACTAGCAAGAATTTATAAAAGTAACCAAGTTTTTGGATGGAAATCTACAGCCACTGCTGTTAGTTTCTGCTATATCTCATCCCAGAGTGATGATTGAGAGTGCTTGTGAGATTTAGAAAATTTGTATATTTTTAAACATAAGCAATGCTTCTCTATTTCCAGAGTTGTCTTAGCAAAATAATCTATCCTCTAATTATACAATTTGTCTTAGATGTGTATTTATTGTGAGAATTTGTGTTAATTTTTAGTGGTTCAGTTTAACAACCAACATTTGAAATAGAATTCCTTATTTTCAATATTTTAGTATTGCTGTTGCTCTTTTATAAGCCATGCTATATTTTACTTGACTATCTTTTCTATATTAGTGTGATTTATAAAAGAATTCTTTAAAATATGGATCTAGAAAGGTACAGAATTCATCGTACTTAGATTAATAACAATTTATGAAAGCCCAACATGTGTCAATCAGTCCAGTACCTAGTGCTTCAATCTCAACAACTTCTTTAAATCCTCACAACAACCATGACAGAGGAGCATTTTTATAGTGACAGAAATAGAATCACTAAAATATTGGATCACATGGTCAGGCCAATCTGATAGTAAATGGCAGAGGTGATGATGTATGTACCTATAACCTTGAAGTTATCCTTTCACATCTTTTAAGAATTAACCTCATAAAGATTTCCATTTTGAAACATGGTGGTCTAGGCCCTCTGTTTTGAAAACAACAAAAATGCTGGAAAAAAATATAGAAAGAAAAAAAGGGAGGAAGAAAAGACATTTTAAATTACTAAAAGAAAGGGAAACTTCAAGGATCAATTATGAAGTAAAATCAGAATCTGAAGAGTCAAGAAATAAAAGCAGCTTTCATGCTGGGATCATGTACTTAATCCTGGGTACACTGAGTTTCTGTTTTGATGAATAAGCAAGCAGGGTTCTGGGAAGGAGAGACAAACTGTAGGACCAGCTCAAGACGGGACTCCTAATAAAACACAGTTGCAGTGAAAGGAGTTATCCCAAAGGGCTATACCCAAGTGTGTAGCAGTAGATCAGAAATAAATAAGATCCTAAGAAAAAGACAAGAAAGATTTCCAGTCTCAGCCTTGGCTCTGGGTAGAATGAAAGTCTCCTTTGAGAATTCTTAGTCATAAGCCAGACATGTCTTCAGGACAATCCTAAAGACCTTAACCTAAGATTTATGTTAATTTTGTCCTGGATTATTGACAGCCCTGGGCTTTTGGCAGAAGCAAATCATCTGGATGAACATACCTTCAAGAATACCTAAAAGGAGAAATATAGATTGAGTTGCATCGAACAGCAGTTCAAATTCAAAAATCTCAAAGCTCAAAGGAAAGAAGGTACAAAAAGAGAGACAACACAAAGTAAAAGATTTCAGGAATGCAAAACATCAGGCTCATCATATAGAAATAATTTACGTTCCATGTTCAAATGAATAAGAGAAATACTACTCAGCCATAAAAAAGAATGAAATTACGCCATTTGTAGCAACATAGAGGGACCTAGAGATTATCATATTAAGGGAAGTCAGAAAAAGAAATATGATATTACTTATATGTGAAGTCTAATAAATAGTACAAATGAACTTATTTACAAAATAGAAACAGATCCACAGTCACAGAAAACAAACTTATGGTTACCAAAGGGGAAGGGAGAAAGGGATAAATTGGGAATATGAGATTAACAGATGCACACTACCATATGTAAAATAGATTTAAAAACTAGAATTTACTGTACTGCACACAGAACTATATTCGACACCTTGTAATAAGCTGTAATGGAAAAGAAACAAAAGTATATAGATATATGTATATACATATATGTATAACTGAATCACTTTGTTGTACATCTGAAATCAATGCAGTATTGTAAATCAGCCATACTTCAAATTTAAAAATTAAAAATTAATGAATAAGAGAAAAGAATGACATATGAGTAAAGAAAAAAGTCTATAAAATGACTAAATTTATTTGTTAGCAAAAAAGGGAACTTGCAGAATTACAACAGAAATACTACTGAAGAAGAAAATAGTTGAAGGACTGGCTTTCCTTGGATATTAATAATTATAATAAAACTATAAAAATTAAATATTTGTAATTAGTGCAAGATTAATCAAATAGACCAGTGGAGAAGAACCGATATCCCAGGAAAAGAGCTGGTATTATAAATAATTGGGGTAAAGGAGGAACTATTCAATAAAGGTTTCTGAAACAATTACTTATTTAGGAAGAAAATTTAATTGGAACCCTGCCTTAAATAAAAAACTAAAACTAAATTCTAAGTAAATAATTAAACATGATAGATAAAACTATAAATCTTTTCAGAAAATTATAAAGAAGTATATCTCCAGGACCTGAGGATGATGATTTTCTTAAACAGAACACAGACTGAAATAACCATAATGGAAAATATTTATAATATTAATTGAATTAAATGTAAAAACTATTGTTCATCCAGCAATATCATAAAGAAAATGAATTTATGAGCCACAACTGGAAGGAAATATTGTAGCACATTCAACTGCTTTTCTGTACTTTATTGTAGCCTTCAGTTTATGGATTCTTTGTTGATATTTACTTTCTAGGAAGGGGACTCCCTTCCCAATGATTCTCTTGATTTTTACATTATAACTATCCTCCCCCCCATATCTTGAGAGTTGGATAAAAAGTTCTCTAATATGTGGATCAATTCCAACTACTAGAGCACTAGAAAACAAACAAAAATTCATAACCACAGAACAAAGAGTGAGAGAAACCTACTGCCAAGATCCAAATATGTGTGTTTTATAAAAGGGATGGGGGGATGGGGGGAGTTCACATTGTGACACAGCAGAAACGAATCTGACTAGTGTCCATGAGGATGAGGGTTCTATCCTTGGCCTTGCTCAGTTGGATTGGGATCCAGCATTGCTGTGAGCTGTGGTGTAGGTCATAGACGTGGCTCAAATCCCACACTGCTGTGGCTGTAGCTTGGATTCCTGGGCTGGAAACTTCCATATGCCACAGTGTGGCCCTAAAAAAGCAATAAGTAAGTAAGTAAGTAAGTAAGTAAGTAAGTAAGTAAGTAAATAAATAAATAAATAAATAAATAAATAAATAATAAAAGGGACAGGGAACTTAAAATTATATGCTGAAAAACAAGGAAGCAAAGGAGGAAGAGAAGCTTAAAAAAAGAAGGAAGGAGAAATGAACTGAGAAGAGGGGAAAAGGAAGGACTAAGTAGACTTCTGAGAACAGGAGACAAAGCTTAAGGCCAGCTCCAAAGGGGAATTTCTAATAAGACACCTCTGCATAAAGCAGATATCTCAATGAGCTATCACAGAGTAGCAGTTTTTTGTACAATCTGTTAGTTTGACCAATCAGCAATGGCATCACCCATATCATCTCTGGTGAAAGAGAGCTTATGCTACTGAATCCAGGAATAGCTTCCATCCTTGATACCACATTTGCTCTACATGAGATCTTATAGTGCAGTGACAAGGTGGGCAAGGAGAAAAGCTGGTTAATATTTTCAGGATGTATCATTTTATTCACCTATTGTGGAATAAATTCCCAACTCCTTTTTGGGAGTTGTTCAGTGGTATAATATGCTTTACTCTCACACTCATCATTCATCTTGTTCTTAGTTGTTTCCAAAAACAGGAGCTAGTTCTACTTTGCAGTTTTTTCACAAAAGCAGCACCAATTTT
Source organism: Sus scrofa (assembly GCF_054392235.1). Lineage (NCBI taxonomy): Eukaryota > Metazoa > Chordata > Mammalia > Artiodactyla > Suidae > Sus > Sus scrofa. Next base: position 245,708,928 of record NC_139383.1, on the reverse strand, counting down.
ATCATGCCCTTTCAGACTTAGCACATCAGCTGAGGCCCCCTCCTCATAGGTCTAAATCCCAGCTCCTCAGGGTTCCTCCACTGACCCCGCTAAGCACTTACACCAACCAAGCAGGGCCCCGCTTGGAGGTCTGAGGTCCTCATGTAAGCCTTCAGATTAAATCGCAATTATCTTCCCTTTTACTATCAACCCTAGGAGTGACTGATAAGTAGCCTCTTGTAGTTGCTACTTTTGTAGTACCTCATGTTCCTTTGCCTTTTCAATTCTCTTATAGTAGGTTAATAATTCTTTATATTAACATATCTCTTAAGTAACTGTATGGTTTCTGTCCCTTAAATGGACCCTGATTGATAACAATGATCAAAGCCCCTTATGGCAGAAACCAGGAGAGTTAATAGAGCCCTAAGGGCAGTGTCAGGATAGTACTGTCCTTATTATATAAAGTTGTACTTATGTTCCCATGTATGTCAATGTTGAAGAAGGCATTTTCCAAGTCAATAACCATGTACTAAGTGATTGAGGCAGGGCTGATCTTCTTCAGAACAGATACCATCTTCAGCATGGCAGCTTCAATTAGGGCTACCACCTGGTTAAGTTTATAGTAGTCCATTATCTGCTGTCATGATCCATCTGCTTTTTGCAAAGTTCAGGTAAGGGAATGAAACAAGGAGCACCACTACTGCATCTTCTACGTCTTTGATAAGGGTACAAATCTCTGCAATTCATTCCAAGAGCAGTATTTCTTCTGATTTATTATCACGGCTGTAGGACAAATTTTGGAACAATCTTAGGAGCTTCCACAATGTTTCCTAGAATAAGTCAGGGAACCAGTGTAAGTGTTCTATCAGCATAGTATATCTACTCCAGTTATTTTCTCCTAACTTGGGGAAATAATTACAGAATGGATCCTGAAGCTCATAGGATCCAGAAAATTCCATTTATTGTGTGGTTTCCATAGTCTTACCTTAATCAGACAATGATAACATTTCAAACCTCCTGGTATGAAAGTCCAGACCTCATATTTAACAATCCTTTAAAATCTGGTGTTCTCTTTCTCTAGAGAGGAGTTACTCTTTGGAAAATAATCAGAGAAATACTTTTCCATATATACTTTTGACATAACTGCAGAGTCCTTTTTTTAATTTATTTTAATTTTTTTGTCCTTTTAGGGTCACACCGTAGCATATGGAAATTTCCGGGCTAGGGGTCTAATCAGAGCTACAGCTGCTTGCCACAGCCACAGCCATGGTCACAACCACACCAGCCGCATCTGTTACCTATACTGCAGCTCAATCCCTGAGCAAGGCCAGGGATTGAACCTGCATCCTCATGGGTACTAGTTGGGTTCTTAACCCACTGTGACACAACAGGTACTCCTGCAGAGTCCTTTTAAAGGAAATCTAGTTTTGCTTTAAATCAATGGGCTATGAGTTAGTAAGTTAATATATACCTGGAAATAGAATGAAAAGTCATAATTGTCCATTGTGATGATAAGTGTCAACCTTTACTCAACACTTTCAGGGTTATTATTATTGTTGTTCTATTATAAAAAGCAAGCAATATTCTAGACGCTATCCATATAACTCACCTTAAGGATAACACCATGATCTACTACTTATTACCATAGATTCCTATGGGCAAGGGCACCATGACTGTCACTCTGCTTTGCTGTTCATTATAGTAAATACATACACTTTGTATTTGACAGTTAAGGGCTGCCACCTGGACTCTCTGTTTCGGAATTTTACAATCTCCATAGACATTAGGGAGCCCAGGGCTACGGCAACATCTCCAACTAACACCCCCAGTCCGCACAAACATTACTAGGATTCTCAAAGATTCTGGTACCCTCCCCATCCAAGTACATTCTTTATTGCCTAAGTGAAGGGAGTGTCCCCTGCTTAATTCCCAGGGTGCACAATCACATGAATGTCATGGATTCACAGATATTACTGAGTAATATGGAGATACAGTCTCATTTCTCTAAGTTTTCCAATTCCTTCCTTCCAAATATGCCAGGGAAGTCCTGGTACATTCTCCCTGTTTAGTAGTTCCCATTGTTGCTTACAAGATCCCAGAAGCCATCCCTACACATTATCACTATCACCTCCAGGTTTCTTTGCCAGAACACCAAGCTCCAAGCCAAGTGAATTCCTCCAAACCGTGAATTCTCCCCACCCAGCTTTATATTCTTCCTCCCACTCCCACAAGTTTAATACCCAGTTATATATATCCTTTCTTTTTCCAGAAAACAGACCTGGTTTGCTCAGTTGCACAGGATTTTCGCCATATGAAACCACTGCATCAGAAGCAACACATCTAGGGGAAAATGGGCCAGAAATTTGTCGTTTCCTATCTCATTGGTTAAAGTTCACTCCATGGCAAATTAACTTCCTCTCATTTTTAGATTGTGTTATTTCTTCCTCTGAGGAGTGGTGGGATGAGAAGCCAGAGTTTCAGTGGCTCCAGTGAGCCCACTGAGATCCACTTCCCTACCCCTCAAACCCATTCCCCAGCCCTGATAAATATTAGCTATAGAATAACTTCAGTTAGCTGCCTAAATGAGAGCAGTGGTGAGGGATGGTGAGAACATCATCTGGCTGGATAACTGCTTTATGTAAAAACACCATAGTCTCCAAGTTTTGTGAGGCCATTCTCTTCTAGAAAGAGAAAGGGTCTGCTTCTTATGGCCACCAATTCAGGGGAGCAAAAGAATTCAATTTTCTTAGGCTTAGCCACTTAAACTGCTAGTCTTTCCTTATCAGGGTCCTGACTAATATAGGAGTCAGTACTTATGTTTGTTTCCTTTGCAGGTATCTGTCACATTTATAATTAGATCCCAAGCCTGATATTTGTGTAAATTTGTGTGTTTGTTTGTTTGTTTTTTAAGTAGTAGTCTTTAGGGCTACTATAGAAGTCCTACAGCATTCACAGCATACCTTACACATAAATAATTATTTGATCTAATCATATCACTTTATTTTTGCAAGGCCCTCAATGCCATCAAAAGCATCCACCTCATGCATAAGTCTTACACTATTTTCTGCCTTTCTAATCAAGTGCAGTAGCCATATCATTTCCAGTGACTTGTCTTGGCACCTCATCTTAATTCACCACCAGTGGAAACTTTAGCAATTGTAACGCCATGCTTGCCAGAGATTACCACATCTCCCCTCACCAGCAGCATCTGCCCCCTACTGCTTTCTGTCAGGCAGGCTATTCACCATCCTGAGGGTCTGCTTTCTAGGTCCTCTCTGGACAGCAGGGTTCTAAGGGAACTTTTAGCCTGAGTGTCCTAGAAAACAGAACCTAAGGGGAAGTTTACCTGCTAAATATTTTACTTGTGGTTAGGGAATATAATCCAAGGGAAGCAAGAATGAGGGGGAAATGGAATAAAGCACGGGAAGAGGAAGAGTATTATAAGGTGGCACATTATCCAGCTGGCCACAGCTGGATAAAAACATAACTGATTTGTTTGTTGATGTAGGATGTTTGCTATCTCTAAGTAGTTCATAGGGTGGGGACAGGCCAGCAATCTACCTGGCAGGTCCTTCTCATCTTTTGTCTAATACCCTTTAATATATGCGTTGTGTTTTACCCCTCTAAGCATCTACTAGGGAGAAAAGTCAGAGCTTCCATGGGTCCAGTTGGGTTGAACCTGTGCCTTGAAGCTCCAGACATGGAAGATATAACAGAACCTTTGCCACAGCCTGACCCTCATTCTGGCCAGGATCAAGGCAATGACTGAGGCCTGGGAGGCAGATGGGGCTGAGAGATCTGAGAGGCACTTAAATCAGTCAGTACAGTGCAAGGATATTTATTATCTAATATAAAAGTATGCCCAAAATTGGTTCAGGTTCTAGGAGTGTTTAACTTAGCACTTCAATATATTTATTCATCAGGGTCCCAGATTGCATCTCTCCATTCTGCCATATATGTGTCTTCCATCCACTCAAGCTTAGTTCTCCACAGTGAGGAGGTGGCTGCCATCTGGCTAGAGGAAAATACTTGTATGCATGAAGCAATAGAGAGGAAAACCCTTCCCACTCTTCAAACTTCGGGAGATAAGAAAGGATATATTTCCATTAGTGGAGGAATATTTCTAGTTCAGTATAATTCAGAAGTATATATATAAAAACATTTGTAATAGTTGGCTAGACTAATTTATGAAGCTAAATAATACAACTCTACTGTTTAACTTTGCACTAGAGAGTCAAAAGGAACAAATGTGTGGTGCAGAAAAAGGGAATTCACAGCTTTTCAACCTTGTCATACTCCAATGAAGCTGGCAAGTCTGTGTGCAATTCTAGGCTTCTCAAAGTGCAACATCACAAGCTATTTCATGAATCCCACTCACACTCTAAAATAATTCCCTGACTTCCTTCCCACATAAATAACTAGGACTTTCATTTGGAAACTCTAAATACCCAATGCCTCAAAAAACAATGAGTTTTAACTCTAATTTGAAATAAGCTCAAGAGAAGAAATAAGAGTATTTTTCAACTGACATTGATAATCTAGAATTAAATGCTCAAGATCTCTGGGTGTACTCCCAAATTGTCAACCAATCAGCCTCCTGACCTTTGACAGATCACTTTACCATTCCATATCTGCTTTTTTCATCTATTAACTGGCTAACCTAGATGATCAAGAAAATTCAGTTCTAATAAAATGAAATATTGCCTAACTAAAAACGCTGAAGATACTGAGATGCTTATTGGCATCTGAAATCTGGAAATATCAAAGCTCAACCATGTTTAGACATTACAGTGTATTTTTCAAGAGTCAACACTGATGGCAAGAAAGAAAGAATAAATTTGACACTCAAAAATAAGACCTTTGGTTGTATTTTATCTTTGTATGTATGAAGAGAGAGGGGTAAAATTAACTGTAATTTTAAACTTCTCTCCCAAGAGAGAAGAAAGATATTTTACTGGTAAAAATAAATTTCAAATACTTAGAGTCTGCTTTGTGCACTAATAAAAAACCAAATGAAAAAAAAAGCAATTTGATTAAATTATGTGTGCCTTTTCCTATGCCAATGGAGCTTAACTAAGCAAACAGAAGCAGTGAAGTAAATCAATGTTGGTTTATTAAAGATCAGAATTCAATATCTCAATGGTTGAGGGGCTTATGCACCAGAGTGCTCACTGTTTAGCTTTCCTTTGCTAAGAAAGTAAATATGGCAGTACCAAGGAGAAACTTGTTCCAGGAATGACAATGACAAGCTGGTTTTCTCAAGGTGGAGCTTATCTTGTAGCTCTTGGAAGATATTTTTTAAACGGTAATACATATATTATCCTTGTATTTCACATTTCAGCTTTCCTTCAGGACATTTATTTTAATATTTTAAAAAGTTATTATTTCTTAGATATTTGCATTTTTCACCAGGAAAGCATTTTTACCTCCCAATTAAGAAATGAAAGCTGAAATGCCTTCACCTGTTCTCATATGACTCACCAAATATTTGGTGAAGAAATCAGAGATTAATTCCTCATTCAGATCCATCTTGCAATGAAGTCATAAATAATAGCAAATTTGTAACATCACATTAATCTCCATGGCAACAGGCTTACTGTGCAAACAGAGGATTATGACTTCACAAGAGAATCAAACAGAGGTAGGAGTGGGTTGCATGGAAGGAAGCTCATTTTCAAACTCATAATCTACAGTAATTGTACTGGGAATACAAGTAAAGCCTAGCAAAGCAAATTGCTTTTCATAGAAATATTTTGTTTTTTTCAAGTTCGTTCCACAATGAAAATCTTTCTCTAAATTGCATGGAGTGTGGGACATAAGGCAACTTTAATACATAGCCAATGTGAGACAAGCAATCTTAGATATGAAAGTTTGAACTGGGACTGACAGCATCAGGAAAGAAACACTGTGCATCCAAACAGCACCATGCACGGCTGAAGAAAAACAATACACAGAATTGCTACTGATGTGTTTACTGTTTAAACACCTAACATTTATAAAGGAATCAGGCTCTTCGTCTTTCCTATTTTACTTTCTCACAAACACAATCTATAAAAATTATGCTTCCCTTTTTGGATTCACTTGCATTTTGAACAAGTTGCTATATTCTTACTCCTAAATAACATCCCTGAGGATTATTCACGTACAAATTATTTCAAAAGATTTCTCCAATTATTCTTTTTCTCCACCTCTTTTTTTCCTGCAATCTCCTTTCATTTATTAAAGAAAAAGCCTAATCACAGAAAGCCTAGGGCTTTTACAGAACTCTATATCCAGGCCAGAGTGCTAAGGTTTATTTTCTTATTAAAATTAATAAGCCACACCTCCAAACTATGCCAATGAACTACACACTGTTTTTTGTTTTTGTTGAATTGTGTTATGCTTTATATCATTTTGTTTGGTTTCCTTTTCCAGTAAACTGGGGGTATGTATAGGAAAGTAATAAGAAACACAAACAAGTGAACTAAAATTATCCATTGGTGGTACTCAGGGAAAGGAAGGGTTAAAATAACAATTTAACCACAGGCCAAAAGATTGAAAATACTCCCAAGTTTTCTAATATTTACATTGACACAAGGTATGAATGAAGTGTTCTGAAAAGCAGCCTGTTGTGAAACAGTTAAGACTTCTCTGTGGGCCAGTATTTTCAAGTACTGTCCCACTAAATTCCCATCTGCCTGTGCTGAAGGCCAAAGATGACATATAACTTATGATTAAGGATAATTCAGTGTGAAAACTACTTGTGAGTTGTCAAGAAGCAGACCTCATTACCCACAACTGGTTCAATTAAATATTTGAGGCAAGAAAATGATCTGACCAAATCCTCAGAAAACATTATACCAGGTTGAATGACTTGAGCCTTTAACATGTCTGAAGTCAAATACAACACCAGGTTCCTAAAGCTCTTATAATTTAGATGGACATGGACTAGTAATGCCAGGGTGATATTGTTTTTTCTTTCCAACATCTAGTTGATATTATACTTTCAAAACGATGTAAGTTATTTAACTTTTCCTCTTCCACCTTCTCACCTGCCTGCAAGATGCGCCCAAGTGGACAACTATAGAATTGACTTGATTAATTTGGTGCCAACCTCATGATGGTCTCTCAAGTCAAAATCAAAGTAAGAATATAATTTTTGTGGTATTTTTATAGACATCAGAAAAAGTGAGGCTGCAATTCTTTCCAGACTTCCCTTAGACAACCTCAGGAAAGTCTTTCTTTCTCTCTCTCTCTCTTTTTTTTTTTTTTTTTGTATTTAAACAAATCTTCCTGGCCTTTCCCATAAGCTACCCAAAGACTGGTTATAGACAAAAACTAAAAAGATTAGGATCTGATGGTCCAGCTCCTTTCCGCTCATCCACATTGGCTTTGCTTATCCTCACCAATGTTGATTAGAAAACTGCTTAGGAAAAGTAATTCTAATTTATGACCCAGATTAGAAATATATTTATAAATAAATAATAATTATGTGGAGCTCCTGCCAAGGCTCAGCAGTAATGAACCCAACTAGTATCCATCAGGACACAGGTTCGATCCCTGGCCTTGCTCGATGGGTTAAGGATCTGGCGTTGCTGTGAGCTGCTGTGTCAGTTGCAGACGTGGCTCAGATCTGACGTTGCTCTAGCTGTGGTATAGGCCTGCAGCTGCAGCTCTGATTCAACCCCTAGCCTGGGAACTTCCATATGCCACGGGTGTGGCCCTAAAAAAAGACAAAAAAATGGTAATTATGCTTCATACATAGTTCCAAGAAACTTGAGTAATGTAAGTAAATATTTAAACCATAATAAAGTCAGTCCCTTTTAGTCAACATTTTGCCTGATAAATTCCACTTACCTAAGCATTACTATTAATGGAAGTCATAATAGAAAAATTAATTATAACAATTATTTTTGAGCACTTGTCTGTGATGACCAGTTTCTGTGTTATGTACTTTTTAATGTGTATTATATTCTGTAATCCTCACCTTAACCTTAAAGAGTTGGTATTATGAGTTCTACTTCCTAGATGAAGAAATTCATGCTCAATAGATTAATAATATCCTCAAGCTCACAGAGTTAGCAAGTAATAGAATAAGGATTATTAACTAATCTGTTTGTCATAACTTTTTTTTTACTTTTCAGTAACACCTGCTTATAGAGTTTTGCAACACAGTACCAAACCAGAAGACAACTAAATCTGAAAAAGACAGCAATTTTGCCAGATAGGCTCTTTAAAGATTTGAAACTCTAAGGTTGAGATATATATACATGAATATACATATGTACGTAGGACATGCCATATAATATGCTATATGTGTTTCTATATATATATGTAATATACATGCATCATACACACATACAAACACACATACATATAATATATATCATGTGTGTATATGTATGTATGTACCAACTTCACAGTTTCATATTGCTATATATCTAGATAGGCAACAGATACATAATCAGCCAATAAATACTTCCAACTTGAAGAGCAAAGAGGTATGACCGCCTTTCCCCAACCCTATCTTCCCCATTGCTTCAGGAGCCTTTCTGTGACTTTTCTTATTCCTTTCTGCTTTTACAGTTGCTGAGAGAAGAGAGAAAGATGAACAGAAGGGCCAGATTTAAGAGTCTGCTGCTCTTCAAACTCTCACAGTGAAAACCCTTGGAGAGTCCTTGAAATATTTAGATACCTCAATGTCTCTTTTTTTAAAAAAGCAGCATCTCAAATTGGAGAACAGCTTTAAGGTCAATGAAATGATTCCAAATGCTTCTACTTACCAGACAAAAACGAATTTATTTTAAAAATGATCAAACTTCCTTTGATAGATTTTAAAGCTATTTTGATCATTCAGGTAATGTCTCCAAAGGAATGTAAACTTAAAACTTAAATGTTACTACTTGTCATAACAAACATATTAATTTGAGCTAGGCGAAATTTATGACATAGTGAGTTACTTTATGTGCTATATATACACTTTATAGTTCATAAGGATCCCTTGCATAATCGATGCATAAGGTATATTTATGTTCCTTTTATGAGACTTGCCACACTTTACCATATGAAATTACTACTTAGATTTATAATGAGAGAATCTTCATTTATAACATTGTGCTCATGACACTCTTGAGTAATTAAATGTGGTGACCTTGGTCTGGAAATATAACCCCAATCATGATGCTACCTTATGCTTGTTGGCTAACTCATTGTTAATAAAGGATCATTTTAAGACAATGTGCTGTTTGATTTATTAGCTCTGAATTTTTTCCGTTCAAATACCAAAAATGCCCTGGGTTGCAAAAAGCAATAACTTTGAGGGTTAAACAAATCAGTTAAGACCAAGCCCATATCTGCTTTGTTCATGAACAAAGCCTTACTGTTAATAACAAAGTAAAACTGAAGCTGTTAGGGGGGTCCGGGTCTGGTAGGAAGTAGGAGAAATGAATACTAATCTACTGGGAAAGCTCCAACAATGTTGGCCTCTCAGGAGCACTCTCAGTTTTCAGGCGGTTAGTGATTTTTTTTTTTCCTATTCATCAGTATCACATTGGCTCTCAGGACAGAGAAAATACTGGAATCAAAAAGAGGTATTTTTTCCAAGACGTATGAAGGAGGGTAGGCAAATAAAGTCTATGGAAGATCTGTTTTAAGGATCCTTTCCATCTGGTTTTGTCCATCTGGCTGTGCTTCTCAACACAGCACCAGCATCTCTCTTGCCATCTGCAATTTCACCAGAACGTAATAATGCTATCATTAATACACTGTACAAGATACTGTGCTGTTTGCAATAAATATATTTTCCCTTTCAATCACCACAAAAATCTTATGATTGCGTATGATTATATTTATTTTACAGATAACAAAATAGAGGTTGAGAGGCAATAATGAACTTGCAAAGGTCCTGGCAGGCTGGTTGTGTCCTACCCTACCCTGCTTCCACAGAAGCCTCAACCCTTGAATCTTCTAAGTTTCTTCTTGCACCTTCACTGGAATCCACTGTTGATAAGGAAAGGTTGTAGCCCATAGAGGCTAGTCTTGTAAGCATGAAAACAGTATATGTGACTGGCTTTAAATCGTTAAATCAACATTCTAAAGCTAATAATGTTTGTGCAAAGAGGGGCCTCTTAGCTAATACCCAACCAGGATGTTTTACTTTTCTGAATGAATCCTGGGAGGTATTTATAGCCCTCCACCACCTTAGTATAGAAGAGTGAGTGAGAGAGCAAGAGTGAGGGATTGAGACGGAGAGGGACAGAAAGAGAGAGAGAGAGAAGACATGCATGCAGGGTACTTAAGAATCAAAGCATATTTTGCTGTCTGTATATTAGAGAATGGCAATTTCTTCATTCTCAGCTCTCCTGAAGACTGTGCAGTAATACACAGGAGCGAGGATAGCAGAGGCTACATGTACAATGATAAAAAAAAAAAAAGGAAATATACTGAAGTCTCAGCAGTATGGTTTTATCATTTTAAATTCAAACAAAATGTACCCATAGCCAGTAATGCTATTAAAGAAATGTTTTGATTGGAAAAATGCTAAGAAAAAAGAAGTTACAAAATAATATGTTCCAAATTTTAATCTACATACACAGATACACGCACATACCCAGAAAGGGAGGTACCTACGCCGATGTGTTAAAAGGGCTTTTTCCAGGGCAAGATTATGAAGTTTTTTTGTTTGACCATTTGGCTCTTCTTCATTTTCTAGTGTCTCGACATTGAACATTTATTTTATTTTAAAAAGTTATTAAATAAAATATTCACCAAAAGACACGGGTAGATTATAATGGTTTGGTGCTTAATATCTAAACTTGAATAATGACAAACGGAGGATGTTGACCAATATAGGGCATGAAGAAAAAAAAAACAACAAAATAAGAAGAAGGTAAAGAGGAAAATGATCTAAAGAGATCAAACAGAGGGATATTTCTCAAGGTAATCAGCCTAAGTATTTCACCACTTCCCTTAAGAGTAGGGATAAATTAAATGACAAAACCACTTCTTATATCATTTTTACCTTCCAATAGATAGATAGACAGACAGATAGGAAGAAAGAAAGAAAGGTAGATATCTGCAAAAATCAGGAATCAGGATATAATTCATTCCTGGGTGTTTACTCATTCCTGACTTAACATTTCTATTGTCACTACAATGTTCCAAATAAAGGAGACTTTTGGTATCGTTAACTTGATCAGATGATACAGAGGACAATTACCATCAATAGTTTAGCAACTCAAGTGGGCACACCTGGTAAGCAACAGCCTTAATGAAAGGATGCAGCCTGAATAAGGCCTGCTTCTCTCCAGTAAATCAATCTATACCTTATACAGTTATATCCAAATAGCTGAGACTTGAACAAACCAATATTATTTATTTCTTAGCATATGATGAGGATTATGTTAGGTGCTAGTGAGGGTACTGTAGGAGTCCATAAGGCTGTAGCAAGGACTTTTTCTGACAGATTCGCATAATATGCACATTGAAATTGTGGGGGTTTTGCTATTTGTAATGCATGTGATGACACGTTCACCCAGATCTCTGCCCTAGATTACTGTAACCTTGTAAGCATTTGTAATATTTAATTTCAACTCTTCAGTCTCTTCCTAGATCCCAATAGCAAAATGTTGTCTGAGAATGTAATAGATCCAGCCCATGCTATTATTTACCTGCTGCCTGAAATTCAATCAATAGCTGACTTCACCATTCCTCTCATTTACTGACAACTGGAGGAGAAATAGCCTTGTGAACTACAACTGACTCATAAATAAGTGGCCTGGGACCATTTGGGTCAGCAAGCTTTAGGTTCTGCATACAAGATAAACTGAAAAAAAAAAGTGGCTAGAGTCACCTAGGTCAGGACTATAGACCTGCCTGTATCCTTTCTAGCAGAGCGTCCATCTCTGATTTCTCTTTGGAGGCATATGCCTTTACACTCTTGCTTTGTTCCATTTAAGCCCAGGAGATAGTGAATTTCTTTATGTTCTGTGTATCATCCTGTCTCTACAGTAGGAGCAGGTCATCACCTTGGCAACATCAAACCCCTTAACCTAAATTGTTGTAACCTCTTAATAACTAAACATTCTTGTTTTATACATACATATATAAATGGTGACCCAGTTACACATACATGTATACGATCTTTTTTCTCACACTATCATGTTCCATCATAAGTGACGAGACATAGTTCCCAGTGCTACACAGCAGGATCTCATTGCTTATCCATTCCAGAGGCAATAGTCTGTATCTGTTAACCCCATGCTCCCAATCCATACCACTCCCTCCACCTCCCCCTTGGCAACCACAAGTCTATTTTCCAAGTCCATGATTTTCTTTTCTGAGGAAAGGTTCATTTGTGCTATATATTAGATTCCAGATATAAGTGATATCATGTGGTATTTATCTTTCTCTTTCTGACTTACTCAGTATGAGAGTCTCCAGTTCCATCCATACTGCTGCAAATGGCATTATTTTATTCTTTTTAATGGCTGAGTAGTATTCCATTGTGTATATATACCACCTCTTCCTAATCCAATCATCTGTCGATGGACATTTGGGTTGTTTCCATGTCTTGGCTATTGTGAATAGTGCTGTAATGAACATGTGGGTGCATGTGTCTTTTCCAGGAAAGTTTTCTCTGGATATATGCCCAAGAGTGGGACTGCTGGGTCATATGGTAGTTCTATGTATAGTTTTTTAAGCTTCCTCCATACTGTTCTCCATAGTGGCTGTACCAGCTTACATTCCCACCAGCAGTGCAGGGGGGTTCCCTTTTCTCCATACCCCCTCCAGCATTTGTTATTTGTGGACTTATTAATGATGGCCATTCTGACTGATGTGAGGTGGCATCTCTTGGTAGTTTTGATTTGTATTTCTCTAATAATCAGTGATGTTGAGCATTGTTTCAAGTGCTTATTGGCCATCTGTATATCTTCTTTGGAGATATGTCTATTCAAGTCTTTCTTTTGCCCATGTTTCCATTGGGTTGCTGGCTTTTTTTTTTTTTCTGTTGAGTTGTGTAAATTGTTTGTATATTTTAGAGATTAAGGCCTTGTCAGTTGCATCATTTGCAATTATTTTCTCCCATTCTGTAAGTTTTCGTTTTGTTTTCTTTTTGGTTTCCTTTGCTGTGCGAAAGCTTGTCAGTTTGATTAGGTCCCATTGGTTTATTTTTGCTTTTATTTCTGTTGCTGTGGGAGACTGACCTGAGAAAACATTGTAAGGTTGATGTCAGAGAATGTTTTGCCTATATTCTCTTCTAGGATTTTGATGGTGTCTTATCTTACATTTAAGTCTTTAAGCCATTGTGAGTTTATTTTTGTGCATGGTGTGAGAGTGTGTTCTAGTTTCATTGATTTGCATGCAGCTGTCCAGGTTTCCCAGCAATACTTGAGGAAAAGACTGTCTTTTTCCCATTTTACGTTCTTGCCTCCTATGTCAAAGATTAATGGACCATAGGTATCTGGGTTTATTTCTGGTTTCTCTATTCTGTTCCATTGGTCTGTATGTCTGTTTTGATACCAGTACCACACTGTCTTGATGACTGTAGCTTTGTAATAGTGCCTGAGGTCTGGGAGATTAATGCCTCCTGCTTGGTTTTTGTTCCTCGGAATTGCTTTGGCAATTCTGGGTCTTTTGTGGTTCCATATAAATTTTTAGATTGTTTGTTCTAGTTCCGTGAAAAATGTCATGGGTAATTTGATAGGGATTGCATTGAATTTATAGATTGCTTTGGGTAGTATGCCATTTTTACAATATTAATTTTTCCAACACAGGAGCATGGAATATCTTTCCATTTCTTTATACCTTCTTTAATTTCCTTGATTAATGTTTTATAGTTCTTGGCATATGTGTCTCTTACCTCCTAGGTCAGGTATATTCCCAGGTATTCAATTTTTGGGGGTGCAATTTTAAAAGGTATTTTTATATTCTTTTGTTAATATTTCATTGGTAGTACACAGAAATGTGACTGATTTCTGAATGTTAATCTTATATCCTGAATTATATTAATCTTATATTGCTGAATTTGTTGATCAGTTCAAGTAGTTTTTGGGTTGAGTCCTTAGGGTTTTCTATATATAGTATCATGTCCATCTGCACACAGTGAGAATTTTACCTCTTCTCTTCTTTTTTGGATGCCTTTTTTTCTTTTGTTTGTCTGATTGCTGTGGCTAGGACTTCCAATACTATGTTGAATAACAGTGATGAGAGTTGACATCCTTGTCTTTTTTCAGATTTAATAGGAAGGCTTTCAATTTTTCTCCATTGAGTATTATATTTGCTGTGAGTTTGTCATAAATGGCTTTTATTAAAGTATGTTCCCTCTATACCCACTTTGGTAAGAGTTTTTATCATGAATGGATGTTGGACATTATCAAATGCTTTCTCTGCATCTATTGAGATGATCATGTGGTTTTTGACTTTTCTTCTGTTAATGTGTATGACGTTGATTGATTTATGCATGTTGAGCCATCCTTGTGCACCTGGGTGGTGGTGTATGATCTTTTTTATATGCTGTTGGATTCAGTTGACTAAAATTTTGTTGAGAATTTTTGTGTCTATAATCATCAAAGATATTGGCCTATAGTTTTCTTTTTTGATGGTATCTTTGTTTGATTTTGGAATTAGGGTGATGGTGGCATCATAGAATGTCTTTGGGAGTGTTCCTTCTTCTTCAACCTTTTGGAAAAGCTTAAGGAGGATTGGGTATAAGTTTCTCTTTGTATGTTTGGTAGAATTTACCTGTGAAGCCATCTGGTCCTGGACTTTTATTTGTAGGGAGTGTTTTTATGACATTTTCAATTTCATTTCTAATGATCTCTGTTCTGTTGATCTATTTCTTCTTGATTCAGTTTTGGCAGGCTTTAAGTCTCTAGAAAGTTGTCCATTTCCTCCAAGTTGTCAAATTTGTTGGCATACAATTGTTCATAGTAGTCTCTCACAGTTTTTTGTATTTTCATGGTATCTGTGGTGACTTCTCCTATTTCATTTCTTATTTTGTTTATTTGGGTTTTTTCTCTCCTCTTCTTGGTGAGTCTAGCCAGAGGTTTGTCAATTTTGTTTACCTTTTAAAGAACCAGCTCTTGCTTTTATTGATTTCTTCTATTATTTTTTGAATCTCTATTTTATTGATTTCCTTCCTTCTGCTAACTTTAGGTTTTTTTGTTCTTCTTTTTCTAATTCATTTAGGTGGTGGGTTAAGGTGTTAATTTTTCCTCTTTTTTGACGAAGGTCTGTATTGCTATGAATTTCCCTCTGAGCACTGCTTTTTGTGGCATCCCATAGATATTGAGCAGTTGTGTCTTATCATTTGTCTCGAGATATTTTTTAATTTCGTTCTTGATTTCCTCATCAACCCATTGGTTTTTTAGCAGCATGTTGTTTCATCTCCATGTAGTCAGTTTTTTTTCTCATTTATTTTCCTGTGGTTGATTTCTGGTTTCATGCCATTTTGGTCAGAGAAGATACTTGAAATAATTTCTATACTCTTAAATTTGTTGAGGTTAGCTTTGTGCCCCAGTGTGTGCTCAATCCTTGAGAATGTTCCATGTGCACTTGAGAAGAATGTACATTCTTATTTTTTTGATGTAATGTTCTGAAAATGTTTACTAAGTCTAACTTTTCTATTGTGTCCTTTAGGATCTCTGTTGCCTGACTGATTTTCTGTCTAGAAGATCTGTCCATTGATGTGAGTGGGACATTAAAGTCTCCTACTATGATTATATTCCCATCCATTTCTCCTTTTATGTCTGTTAGTATTTGTTGGAGGTATCCTATACTAGGGGCATATATTGACAATTGTCATATCCTCTTCTGGAATGGATCCTTTAACCATTAAATAGTGTCTTTCTTTGTCTTTCTTTATAGCCTTCATTTTAAAGTTTATTTTGTCTGATATGAGGATTGCAATTCCTGCTTTTCTGTCTTGTCCATTGGCATGAAATACCTTTTCCCATCCACTCACTTTCAAGCTATATTTGTCCTTTGCCCTAGGTGAGTCTCTTGTAGACAGAATATTGTAGATTTTTGCTTTTTTATCTAATATGCCACACTTTGTCTTTTGATTGGAGTATTCAGTCCATTGACATTTAAGGTAATTATTGATAGATATGCATTTATTGCCACTTTAAACCTTGTTTTCCAGTCAATTCTATGTTTCTTTTTTCTTCCTTTCTTTTTTTGGTTGGATGATTTCCATTTATTTTACTCTTCAGTACTTTTCCTTTTAGCTTTTGTGAATGTATTGGGAATGGTTTCTGAGCTTCTTCATCTCGCTTATTTTTTTTTCTGTGAGTTTGGGGAAGCCAAACTGTAGTCTTGTAAGTCTATTTCTTTTGTTGTTGTTGTTGTATTTTTGCTATTTTCTTGGGCCGCTCCCATGGCATATGGAGGTTCCCAGGATAGGGGTTGAATCGGAGCTGTAGCCACCAGCCTACACCAGAGCCACAGCAACGCGGGATCTGAGCCGTGTCTGCAACCTTGTAAGGCTATTTCTATTCAAGAATACCCCTTTGTATTTTGGGGGGAGTTACTATTTATTTTTGGTATGGGAGTTTGAATATTTGCTGTGTCTTTCTTCACTGTGGGCAGGCTGTCATCCCTAGGATGCTCAGTGTGTTTTCATGGAAAAGGAGGCAATGGGTAGGGCCAGCAGTCAGTGCCTGGTTGTTGGGCTCTTAACACCAGCAAGGACCTACAGGAAGGTGGCACAAGCTACTCCTAGTTGCAGGACCCTGAGAAGTGGTAATGAGCTCCATGCAGATCTACAAGGTTACCAGAGCATTTGGCAGTAGCAGCAGCAGGGTGTGTGAGTTCCCAAGGGCGTGAGAGCAACAACAGGTTGTGTTCAATTACAATGCCCTCCTCTGAGGTGACTGGAACTGCAGGTGGTGCCTGTTCAGGGACCCCTAGTGGTAATGGGCCACAACCGCCTCTGGAGTCAGTAATAACTGTGGTGGTTTGCCCCTGCCACCTGTAGACCTTGAATGATGCAACCCATCTCATCTAGCCGACATAAGAGTTGCTGCACAGGCTGCTCCTAGTTGCAGGATCCTGGGAAGTGACAGAGATCAGGCATGTGGGTACTGCCCAGAGCATTTGGCAGTGGCAGCAGGAGGGCAGGTGTATTCTCAGGGGTGCAAGAGCACAAACAGGTGGTGTTTGGTCACAATAACTAGTCATTCTTAATGACTATTTCTGCTCTCACTGGGATGCAATGATTTATATGGTCATAATGAGAAAAATATCTAATATTGATTTCACAAAATTTGTGATAGGAGGAGGAGAAGAAACTGTGTAGGGGCAAAGGGGTTTAAGAGTTAAATATTCATGTTTCATAATAGAAACAAAATCTACATATAATTTCTAAAATTGAAGACTTGAGAACTGCAAGTGTAACAGTGTCATTTAGAAATACAGTATCAAATACCAGGAGAAACAACAAAAAAGGATGGAAAGAATGAAAGTTGCTCTTGGAAGTAGGACTTAGGGCAGGGAAGAAGAGTCAAGAAAAGGGTGTGCTGGTTTTCACTCTAAGTCTTACAACATTATTAATCTTTATGAACACACCATATGCATAGGTTACATTGATTAAAAAACAAAATAAACTTTAAAAATTACTAACTTTTTCACCTATTCAAACTTGTTTACAGTTATTTTACCTTGTATAAAACATTCTTATTTAAAAAAAATCTTACTACAGATAGTTATCTGGTTTCATCTTGTGCTAAAACTGGTTCTAACAGTATGAAATCTTGAAACTGTCATGCATACTAATATTATCCTTGGTTAACCATGTCTGCGATGCCAACTGCACACCCATTCAAACATCTAAAGTTACCAACTGGCTCCAGAGTTGGTGCCCTGGTTACAAAACACTGGCCAGCTGCAGGAAACATAGAGGGGAAAAAGTTATGCCTTGGCTACTGAGTACAATCCATGCTCAGTGTTAACGATATCATGTCAGTCCATAAATTATAATGGCTAATGCTAGAACATTAACACCACCCAAAAACACACTCGTAAGCAAGCCAGCATGGCAAAATGAGGTCATGGAGAAGCTTAAAGCTATTTTAGGCTATATCGTGAATACCAGTATAGCTCCTTTGACACCACCTGCTCTCATTTGGAGGACTGTATATTTAAGTCCCCCAACAGCAACTGGGCTCAAACCCAGTGCTGACTCTACAGTCCACTTCAGGATAAATGCTGTCCTGTTGTTAAGTGTTGACCTTTAGATGAGACATTTAAATCCCCTTGCCAACATTCCCCACCTTCTGCTTAATTGGCACAGTATAAAAGATGTGGCTGAGAGAGCATTCAACAGTGGTCATAGTTGCTTACATATTATCATAGTAATATATGCATGTGGTTTATTCCTTTGAAAAAGAATTAGACAATATAATCCAATGTAATAAATCACTCTTGCTATGAGGATCATGGTGGCATCAAGAAAGTAACTTGCACGCACTTTAGCAATTTATTTATTCTTTTCAAAGAACTACTCTTGCCCCATAATAAAACCAAGAACACTTATGTTAGTGTCTGGGATGAATATCTGCCTTCATACAGGACTTTGTCAGTAATCTCCAAAGAAGAGGAATTTATGCCCAAATTCCTTTCAAAGCCACAATTCTCAAGTGTGGAAAGGTTGGTAAAACTTGGTTTTCAAAGCCATCAGAGCAAACCTTATTAATTAACTTGAAAGTCATTTCAAATAATATATAATTCAAACAATAAATTACTGATATCATCCTTTGGAGTAAAGAGGAATTGGCTGTCAAAAGTCAAAAATTAAAGGGTTTTAACACAATGATTTCCAATCATTCCTTTTTTGCTCTGTTTCATGAATGCTCCTACACTCTGAAAAATGTATGTGTGCTGTTTTGTACAGTTGTAAAGTATTTATAATATGTGTATCATGTGCTCAAACAAATCCTCTGACTTGCAAGTTTATTTTCTCCCAGTACAAAATACTGCTTCCTTGTCCCCTACAGTTCACATTAAATTTTGACTACTTGAAATATCATACACGAAGAGCAACTATGTGAATATGAACCTAGAGTCATCCTTACCAATGATTATATGCACAGTTTCTATGATTATTGAGAAATAGTTCTTTTGACTAAACCAATGTTAATTGTGCACTTTCATTTTCCAGGCAATACACTAACCAACAGACATAAATGGAAGGCAAACAAGATGCGGTCCCTAACACAAGGACTTCACTTTCTATTTTCATTGCTCTTCTTTGTTTCTAAAACAATTAATTCTGAGAAATACAAGCTTAGTAATATACTCAAACTGCAATCACATATCCTAGTTTGCTTTTTGCCACCCTGAAGAGGTTGGCTAGTGAGTGCTGGTGATCAATGCATTACAAGCATGAAATTAGGAGGTTAGACTGAGGTTGTAGTCACATTCTGGTTGGGGGACATGTAACTGTGTTCTTTATTATTCACAATATAGGGCAAAAGTGAAAACAAAAACAAGACTTCCAAAATATGAGGTAGTACTATTTACACGTCAAAGGAACATTGATTTTAAAATAATTTAATAACGTCTCAAGAAATTTAAGTAACCACAGAATTTATGTTGACAAACACCACTGAATTGAATCCCTTTTAATAAATCATCTGGTGAATCCATGCTTGAACAATGCTAGTAAGAAGGAATATCCTTCAGACATGGTCCATTCCTCTTACTGCTGCCATTTAGAGACACATTTCTAAAGACAGCCCCCTCCACCACCATCTTACCACTCAAGCTGAAACAATCCCTATTCTTCCATATTCACCAAAAATACCACTGAATTTTGAGTCCACGTCTATATAGAGCTCTTTCAAGAATATATCAGTTTACCTTCATTCTTCTTAAAGGGGAGAACATAGAAATGGACCCCAAACCATAGGTGTATCTGTACAAAAAGATAGATTAGGACCACTACCTCCCTTAGTTGAGATAATATCACTGTGCAATCTATCACTATGCTGGTATCTTAAGTAGCAACTCTTATGCATCCAAATGAAATTTGAGTTTTGTCTCACGTCCACATAAATTCTTTAATTCTATAGTCCTAATTGTATTGAAGTATAGACATAACTATTCTCATAGTCTTGCATAGTGGACTCACCATGGTGAAGAATGTAAGACTCTAGATCTAAATGTCAAAAAAAAAAAAACAGTAAAATAGAACTGAATGGAATCTTCATGACAAAATGACTTTATAGGCTGCAAAATCCACTTCCTAAAAATATCCCCTTCACTTGCATGTCAGACATACCTTAATCATGGCCCCAGATCCACCTTCAACACACTCAAAGTATTTGAATATTCAAATCAAAAGTAAATAAATATGGTTAATAAACATCCAAAAAATACCTCATCTCTCTAGTAATAATAGAGATGAATATTACTCAAGTGCTGCCACATAACTATCAGAATGGCAGAAAACAGTCTGAAGATGCTGATTAGGATACAGCACAAGGATAACTTTTATACACTACTAGTGGGAATGTCAATCTGTACTGCTTTATAAAGCATTCTGATAATTTCTGGTAAAGTTAAAATGTCTATACCCCCATTACCTAGTGATTTGACTTCTAAGTGCATAGCCTTGAGGAACTTTTATATATGCACACAAACATCTAAGTTCATTTCAGGATTGATAGCAAGACAAAACTTTGAAAACAACTTACAGCTAACACAGAGTTGTTGGATAAAATTATCCTCTTTGTGAATACATGACAGGATTACGCAGCTCTAACCCACTCCTTTGAAATTGTGACTATGTGACTTTCTATGTCCAATAAAATATGAACAAAAGGAATGTGGGTCAATTCTGGGTGAAACTTTTAAAGAGACTGTATATGATTATCTCAGTGATTCTTCCTACCAAAATAACATAATATTACAAATGGTGGAGATCCCGTCAGCATAGATACCACCCAGGATGGGTAGTACAAGACATGCAGTATAAGCAAAATTCAAATCAATAAAAATGAAACGTTTTGTTTTAAGCCACGGGGATTTGGGAGTAGCCTATTGCAGGCCACCCTGATGAACACACAATCTAAATATTCATCAATAAGTGAGTAGATCACTAAATTGTGATATGTTCATGCAATGGAATACTTTAAAGCAGTAAAAATGAATGAATTAGTGGCATGGATAAATCATACAAATGTACTGTTAGCAAAAAAGAATGATGTAGAAGAATACGTGTATTATGAAATGCATGGAATTTGAACAATACTAGTAGTAATTTATTTCTTAAGCTGAGGATAAATATACCTGAGTAGGTTATGAATTGTTGCATCTTTTTATGAAAGAAAAAGGCTTTTACTTAAATAACAGAATTATATATTCTGTTGGATAATTACTGAGTTCTAAAAGCAAGCTGGGACTTTTGGTTAGGAATTTGGCTAGTATAGAAAAAAATAGATTTCCCTCAGTCCTCTATTTAAGCACAGAATGACAACTTTTCAGGTTCCATGACAAAGATGTTGGCTGTCCATTCACTACCCACAATGGTCTTCATCATCTATAACCATTGGAGGAAAAAAAAAAATCCTTGAAGAAACACATGCTATGTTTATATACTTAGGGATATTTATGAAGAGAAATAACTGGTTGGTCAAGAGGGCAAAAGAAAACAGTAAAAGGGAGTTGCTGCTTAATTTGGAGAAATGTGTTTACATTGCAAAATTATTTCATTTCCTGCAACTCAAAACTTTTTCAATTAACTCATTTCTATTTTCATCATTTGTTTCCTCTTCACAATACGGAAGACTTTTCACTTAGTGCTACTGGTGGCACATTTTATAACTTTTTAAAGTACAGAAAATATATAATAAGCTTTGCTAAAGGTAGTAACCTATTAGAAGACATGAGTTGCAGGATTGTTGCCATTTAGTTAAAGACAATGCCCCCCCAAAACAATTATGTACAGTATTGGGAATGCTGTTATATAACATTTTAACAAGTAGTTTGAAATTCATTGTTCGGAACAAAAAAAAAATTTAATTTCACCACTATCCCTAGATAAAAAGCCTAAAATTTCAGTCTCAGGATACACAGAGAAAGGCGGCAAGAGCTAATAATATCAGGCTCAGTTGCAGAGCCAGGAATAAGGTAACCTCTTGCTACTCTGAGTGCAGTCCATAGACTAGCATCATGGGCATCACATAGGAACCTACTGAAAATACAGTATATTATGCCCATCCCAGAACTACTGAATCAGATGCTGCATTTTAATAACATCCTGAGGTGAGCATGTACTCACTAAAGTTTTAGAATCTTTGGTTTAGGTGATTGACTTTTACTTTATTAGGCTGGATTTTTCACATATTGTCTTTAGTGAAAAGTATGTCTTAAATCTGCACATTCATGATATTTAAGAGTGGGCAAGACAGGGATATGTCTTTAACAGTTATAATCATAAAATTTTGTCAGTTCTAATATAATTATCACTGATAATCCACAATTATCACTGAAAAAATCCCCTGAGGAAAAGCTGAAAAAAATTTTCAATTTTTCTTTCAACACTGATTTCCTTTGGCTGTATTTTCTTTCTTTATGCTTTCTTAAATGGAACAATGAAATTCAACAGGAATAGTAGTTTTGAATGTTAGGACAAAAAATTTGGAGTTCCTGTCATGATGCAGTTGTTTAACAAATCCAACTAGGAACCATGAGGTTGCAGGTTCAATCCCTGGCCTCGCTCAGTGGGTTAAGGATCCGGCGTTGCCGTGAGCTGTGGTGTAGGTCACAGACACGGCTCGGATCCCATATTGCTGTGGCTCTGGCGTAGGCTGGCAGCAAGAGCTCCGACTGGACCCCTAGCCTGGGAACCTCCATATGCCGTGGGACTGACCCTAGAAAAGGCAAAAAGACAAAAAAAAAAAAATTTAGCATAATTATTATTATTTTTATAGTTTCCTATACATTTTCAAGCTTTATTACACTGCTGTTTATCTTTTAATAATAACATTTATTAATTTTATTATAAAAGTATACGATTTTCACCAAAAATTGGAAATTACATAAAAATATAAAATTGGAGTTCCCGTCGTGGCTCAGTGGTTAATGAATCCGACTAGGAACCATGAGGTTGTGGGTTTGATCCCTGGCCTTGCTCAGTTGGTTAAGGATCCGGCATTGCTGTGAGCTGTGGTGTAGGCTGCAGACTTGGCTCGGATCCTGCATTGATGTGGCTCTGGCATAGGCTGGTGGCTACAGCTCCGATTAGACCCCTAGCCTGGGAACCTCCATATGTAGCAGGAGCAGCCCAAGAAATGGCAAAAAGACCAAAAAAAAAAAAATATATATATATATATATAAATATATATATATATATAAAATATATACCAAAACCACCCATATATTTACAAATTAGAGTTAACTACTACTAACATTTTGAGACATCTTATTTCAACATTTTTTCTATGAAGATATATATTTCACTAAATATTCTGTATTATTTCTCATGATTAAAATCCTTTCCTAGCATGGTTTTTAATGGATGTATGTTATTCTAACTCATGGATACAGTATAATTTATCTAACAGTTAGCACTTCATTAAACAGTTAGTTAATTATATTTAACATTAAACTATAATGATTATTTGCTCACATAAAATTCTATATGCATCTCTGAATATTTTCTAAAGATAAATTTTAAAAAGTAGCATTTCCAAATCAAAGTGTATAGACACTTTAAAGAGATAAGATCTATTTTCAAATTGCTCGCCAAAAAGTTTTTACCAACCTACAGTTCTTTGCAATCAAAAATCCCATTTTTCGGACTTCCCATAGTGGCTCAGTGGTTAACGAATCTGACTAGGAACCATGAGGTTGCGAGTTTGATCCATGGCCTGGCTCAGTGGGTTAAGGATCCGGAGTTGCCATGAGCTGTGGTGTAGGTCGCAGGCACAGCTCAGATCCCAAGTTGCTGTGGCTCTGGTCCTAGGCCGGTGGCTACAGCTCCGATTCGACCCCTAGCCTGGGAACCTCTATGTGCTACAGGTGCGGCCCTAGAAAAGACAAAAAAAAAAAAAATCACATTTTCCCATTTCCCCATCAATAAGAGTAATATATATTTTTAGTCTTTGCTAGTCACAGATAAAAAATGTTTTAATTTGCATCAAAAGAGTCTGAATGTTTCTTATATGTTTATTGGCATCAAATATTTCTTTTGTGAATTACCTTTTCACATCTTCTGCAGTCCAGAGTCAGAGAACATGGACTATATTGAGCTTTATCAGCTGCTAAATCTAATCAGAATAGCTTTTCTGCCCCAGGGAAGTCAGGGACAATGGAACCTAACATTCAGCTGCCAAGCCCACTGGAATTCAGCAATACAGAGCTGCAGGAGATTAGTGTACTATATTCTTCACCAGCTTTCCTTCCCAGATACTCCCTACCTGGTAAGAACAGGGAGTGGGGTAAAGGACACTGCCACCATCCACCCAACCCAGGTCTTCTGGAGCATGAGGCCATGGAAAAGGGGACCTGCCAATGTTTACCATCTGCCAAATCCACTGGGAAGAGCTCTCCCACTCAAGAAAGTTTGGGGAGCCATGATCTGCCACTCAGTTGCCAGGCCTGCTAGAACAGCCTTTCTGTAACAGACTGTTGTGAGGACATAGTGCAGTCCCCAGCTCGAATACCAGCTCTCATGCAAGATTCTATAGGTTCGTGGAATAAATGTTCCTAAATATGTAGTAAGCCCTTTGATCAGTCTCCAGAGACTTTTAATAATTGTCTTTGCTAATTTCGACCTGCTTAATAGATGTCTCTCCAGCGGATAGGTTTTCCCTAGCTCCACTATCAACACTCTGATTATACTGAGTTTTGACAAAGAAAACTTCAAATAGTTACAGAATTAGTTCTTTGGACTCTCTCAGAGCAATCCTCATGACAGCTTTTTCTTCTAGTCCATGGCCATCAGCTTGCCCAAGGCTATGGATTTACCATGAGGCCATTCAATGTTGAGCCTTGGGAATGTGAACTCTAGATCCAAGGTCTATTTTTCTTAGCTTTGCCCCCTGAGCTCTCATAACACAGAATCTAAGATCACACTTATATCTGCATTGTCTTGCTGCAGTCTTTTTCTTGTGAATTGCCTGAGTTTCTATACATTCATCATTCAAAATGAAACAAGTTAATATTTTCATGAAGAAGAGAGAAAATAAACACAAATTTAATTTCTATTACTATATGCTAGGTACTGTGTAAATCTATTCACAAATATCATATGAAAAATAATAAAATAAATTCTATCATTTATAAAATAAAATAAATACCCCATAAAATAAATTCTACCATTTATCTCCACCTTACAGATATGGAAATGGAGACTTATAGAAGTAAAATGTGCTAGTAAATATTACTCTATACTTCCTTAATTTTTGACATTTAGTTCAAAAGTTTGCTTCAGGTTTAGGATAGGTCTTTTTTCTTTTTCTTTTTAGGGCCACACTTGTGGTACATGGAAGTTCCCAGGCTAGAGCTGCAGCTGCCAGTCTACGCCATAATCACAGCAACTCCAGATCTGAGCCACATCTGTTATCTACACCACAGCTTTGTGGCAACACTGGATCATTAAGCCACTGAGCAAGGGCAGTGATCAAACCTGCATCCTCATGGACACTAGTTGGGTTCTTAAGCCAATGAGCCACAACTGGACCCCCTAGATTGGTTCTTATCACACTAAATATATATCCTTCCACTCCTACTTGTCAAAACTTTTCTTCATACATTGAATTTGAATTTCTCAAATGCTTTTTAGCATCAACTGAGATGATCACATAATATTTCCACTTTCTTTGATCTCTTGATATGATAAATTGTTTTAATAAACTTTCTACTTTTACAATTTCTCTGTATGTCTATGATAAACCTAAAATGCTCATATTTTAATATAATACTGTGTTTGAGTTGCTATTATTTATTTAGGGTTTCTGAATCTTTATTCTTAAGTGAGCTAGCTACTTGTGCAATTCATAAAATGAATTGGGGATCAATCCATCTTTTTCTAAACTTAATAAAATGTTCACAGCATATTATTATTTTAATACAGTCTATATTTGAGTTGCCATTATTTATCTAGGGTTTTTGAATCTTTATTCTTACACGAGCTATCTATAATGCAATTCACAAAATAAATTAGAGATCTACTAATCTTTCTCTAAGTTCAATAACATTTTAAGTAACATGGGAACTGTTTTCTTCTTGAAGGTTTAGGGAAAATCACCTTTAAACTATTCTTTGCCTGGTACCCTCTACAGAGTTGGTTCTCTAACAATCTTCTCAATTTATTCCATGAATATTCAGATTTTCTATTCCCTCAAATTACTGTTAGAAATTACTACTTTTCTAGTATTGAATTTGTCAAATTAATTAGAATAAAAAGTTGTTCATGACATTCACACTATATCTGATCTTAGAACCATTTTCTCCACTAATTGCCCCATTACTGACCATCTTCTTTGTGCCTGACCCTGCTCAGAGCACTGAGTAATTACTGATGAACAAAACATATATATGGTTTCAGGCCCTTAAGGATTATACAGCCTAGTGGGGAAGAACATTGGTAAGTAAGTAAGCAAACAAGTAATTGCAAATCATTCTCAGTGCTATGAAACTAACAAAATACAATAACAGAAGATAATTGGGGTAGGGCTACAGGGTTCAGATAGAGGAGTATGGCAAACCTCCCTGTGGGGTGATATTTAAATCCAGACCTTAGATTAGGCAGAACCAGCTTTGTGAAGGAAAGGAAGAAAAAAATGTCCCAAAATATTCCAAGGCAGAATAGACCCTACTATGTTTGAGATACTAAAAGAAGCACAAGGTGACTGAAACACAGGGAGTGACGTGGAAATGGTCCTGAGAAGCTTTTAGAGAATTGGGCAGGCAATGCAGGTCTTTCAGTGGCTTTGGGTGAATTTCTATTCAGAAGTTTAGGCAATCCAATCAAAAGGGGAACCTGTAACTGATTTTGCAATTTTTTTTCTGTAAAATGGAGAATAATCTGGTCATCTGTACCAAGAATGGGATAATCTGTAATAATGTATTTTGTAGATCATAGTAAGGAGTTTTAATTACTAGATTTTACTCAGTGGTTTTAGTTTTCATGAAAATTGAGCAGAAAGTCCAGAAAGCTCCTATATAGCCCTTTTCCTCCCATCCTCATTCTCTCCCCTACTTCACCACCACACACTACCTCCCAACCGTTTTCGCCTATTACTAACATCTTACATTCCTGTGGTACATTTGTTACAAGTGATGAAAGTTTTGGCAATTGGAAATAAATTATGATATATTGTTATTAACATACATAATTTACATTAAGATTCACTCTTTGTACTTTACATGCTATAGGTTTTGAAAAATGTATAATGTCATATATCTACCACTGCAGTATCACACAGGACAACTTCACCACCCCAAAAAATTCCCGTGCTCCATATAGCCATTCGTCCCACTATCCTTCCCTCTGAGGCCCTGAAAACCACTGATCTTTTTACTGTATCCAAAGTTTTGCCTTTTCCAGAATGTCACATAGTTGGAATCATTCAATCAGCTTAAATATAGCCTGGATTCTTAAACTTAGCAATGTGCATTTAAGGTTGTTCCATGTCTTTCCATGGTTTGCTAGTTCATTTATTTTTGTCACTTAGGTCCACAGTTTATCTGTTTACCTCTTAAACGATATCTTAGCTGCTTCCAAATTTTTGTCAATTACTAATAAAGCTGGTATAAACATTCTTGTACAGATTCTTGTGTGGACTAGATATTATTCTACTGCACTAGAAATTCATCAAAGAATTTTGAATATGTGTTTATTAAAAAGACGATCCTCTGTCACTCCTGCGTGAAGAACAGTGTAAAGGAGGCACATTTGGAAGGGAGTCTCCTAAGGAGGCTACTGCGATGATCCAAGTGAGAAGAGACTCACAACTTGGATCAGGGTGGGGCTGAGGAATGAAGAGAAGGTATCGGGTTATTTCACATGGAAGGGGAATCAACAGTTCTTGCTTAAAAGAGGGAAACAAAAAAGTAAAACGATGAAAACTGAGACTTCTGGCCTATGAAACTAAGATAGCATTGCCATTTATTGAGATAGGGCAGAACTAAGAAACATGTTTGAGGGAAAAGGGCAATCAACAGCTCAATTTTACATACATTAAAGATGAAATACAGAATAGACTTTCTTTTTCCCATTTTATGTTCTTGCCTCCCTTGTCAAAGATTAATTGACCATAGGTGTCAGGGTTTATTTCCGGATTCTCGATTCTGTTCCATTGGTCTGTCTGTCTGTTTTGATACCAGTACCACACTGTTTTGATGACTGTGGCTTTGTAGTATTTCTTGAAGTCTGGGAGAGTTATGCCTCCTGCTTGGTTTTTGTTTCTCAGGATTGCTTTGGCGATTCTGGGTCTTTTGTGGTTCCATATAAATGTTTGGATTGTTTGTTCTAGTTCTGTGAACAATGTCATGGGTAATTTGATAGGGATTGCATTGAATCTGTAGATTGCTTTGGGTAGTATGGCCATTTTTACAATATTGATTTTCCCAATCCAGGAACATGGAATATCTTTCCATTTCTTTACATCTTCTTTGATTTCTTTGATTAAAGTTTTATAGTTCTCGGCATATAGGTCCTTTACCTCCTTGGTCAGGTGTATTCCGAGGTATTTGATTTTGTGAGGTGCAATTTTAAAAGGTATCGTATTTTTGTATTCCTTTTCTAATGTTTCATTGCTGGTATACAGAAATGCAACTGACTTCTGAATGTTAATCTTGTATCCTGCATATGATATCACCTATAACTGGAATCTAATATCCAGCACAAATGAACATCTCCTCAGAAAAGAAAATCATGGACTTGGAGAAGAGACTTGTGGTTGCCTGATGGGAGGGGGAGGGAGTGGGAGGGATCGGGAGCTTGGGCCTATCAGACACAACTTAGAATAGATTTACAAGGAGATCCTGCTGAATAGCATTGAGAACTATGTCTAGATACTCATGTTGCAACAGAACAAAGGGTGGGGGAAAAACTGTAATTGTAATGTATACATGTAAGGATAACCTGACCCCCTTGCTGTACAGTGGGAAAATAAAAAAAAAAAAAGATGAAATACATGTCATATCTCCAAGAAGAAATACAATAAATAAATAAATAAATAAATAAGAGGTATAGATTTGGAGTGGGGCTGTAAGGCTGGAAATCACCTGTAAGTGAATGCTATTGAAAGCTTCGGGAGAGGATGACTAAGGATCCACTGAGGGCAGCTCCAATATTTGGAATTAACAGAGGAAAAGCAAATTAAAGGAAACAAAGTTGTGTCCAGGGAGCTAGAAGGAAATTAACACAGGGGAGCATCCAAACAAAGAATGTTTTGAGCAAGTTACCAATTGCAAATTGTATTTGAGTGTTTTTCCCTCACATACTTATTTTGCTAGTTAAAGGCCATCAATATCTTTTTCTTAAAAATTTACTTGAATTTATTTCTACAGTTTTTTTTCCTTTTATGACTGTTAATTCTTAAATTTATTCTTAGTAGCTCCTTCTGCTACTGTTTTTTTTTCCTTTATGTATCAAATTTTTTAATTTGTCGACATTCTTTAAAAAATAAATAGTTTAAACAAATAATTTGCCTCTGGATTATAATTTTCCACTTAACAGGATACATTATGTAAACTATATTAATATTTTCTAATAGGTATGTAATTACATTGTTTACCTATTCTTGGCCTTAACATATTTTTTTGTTTGTCTTTTTGTCTTTTTGAAGGCTACACCCGAGGCATATGGAGGTTCCCAGGCTAGAGGTCTAATTGGAGCTGCTGGCCTATACCACAGCCACAGCAACACCAGATCTGAGCCACGTCTGCGACCTACACCACAGCAACAGTGGATCCTTAACCCACTGAGCAAAGAAAGGGATCGAACCCGCAACCTCATGGTCCCTAGTTGGATTCATTTCCTCTGCGCCACAATGGGAACTCCTGACCTTAACATATTTAAGAAGGTTTCTTAAATGCCTAAATTTCCTTGTTTGTTTATATTTTCTATTATTGATGTTGCTAATGCTGCATTGCATTTTGGCCAGGTAATTCAGTCTTAACAAAATTTATGATTTGATATTGAGACTTTGTTGGAGAACACATGATCAACTTTGTAAAAACATTTAGGCCAACACAGAAGAAAATATATGTTATTTGTGTAAGTTGTTGAGTTACATATTTTTTATTAAATTAATATTATTGTTTTATAATTCATCTTCTACTTTCTTAGTTGGATTTTTTCCTACTTCATTGGCCAAAAACTAAAAGTAATATAGTAATATTTATGCTACCATCATAACTATGTTAGCATCTCTTTATATTTCTGATAGTTTTTTATTTACATTTTAAGCCATATGTTACTCATCAAATAAAGCTCATGACATCCATACTTCATTGCAGATTATGTCAGTTCTTCAGTGTAAAGTAATTAGACTTAATAGGTATTTTCCTTACATTTATACCCATTTAATTAAATAATGCCTTGAAATCTACACCAATATTAATTTAATGTCAACTACTTTATTCTTGTGCATTTCTTATTAACTTTACACAGCCATTGTCTTTAATTATTCCTTGTAATTTTGTTCTAGGTAAAGTTTTTATATAAAGTATAGAGCTGATTTTTTTCTATCCCAGTTATTTTTAGTCATGATATTTTATCTAGTTTCATTTATTTTCTTGAACAAATGATTTTTGTTTTATTCTTTCTGTTCTTTATTTTACATTTCCAAAAATTTTTTAATAACTTAGCTAACACTTTTCAAATCAAAATTTTTCTAAGCATAGTTGAATATTGTTCTCTTCAGTATCTATTGACTCCCATATGTAAAACAAGGAAATTAAAACTTTTAATTTTTTTTCGAAACATTTTCTGTTTTAATTTATATAACTGACTCTTCTAGACCAATTTTTTCAATTTTATATCTTCTCTTTCAATAATTATTTGTGATATTCATATTCCCAATGTGACTCTATTTCTTCCAAATTATTTTATTTAATGGTAAATTTACCTGGTTTTAAATTTACTTCTGGGCTTCCTCAAAGTGTGATCTCCTTATAATTAAATTGTTCATTTTCAACACATCACTCACCTGCCAGCCATAAGTGATTTGTTATTTATCCCCCCAGGAAATGTTTATGTCTGAACTACTCTTTCAGTTATTGTCTCTCTGGTATTTGTTTTGTTTTGTTTTGTTTTTCCCATGAATGACAATTTGACTGGTGTAAAATTACTGGATTAGAAACTTTTTCCCATGAAACTTTAATTCCATGGTCTCCTGTCATTAACACCATTGTAGAGGAAAAGTCTGAATCAAATCAATAATTCTTTTTTTTAATTATTTCTGGTTAGATGCTTCTAGGATGTCTCCATACTTAAGTTTAACCTTTTCTTCAGAATATGCCTGGAGGTTTCTCTCACTGAATATATTTTGTGATTTATAATGAGTCCTTTTGTTTCAATAGAGGTTTTTATTGGTCAGAACCATTTTCATCTTTTATAGGTATGATGTTTTCTGTTATATTTATTGTGATATCCATAGGTATAACCAAATCTATAGATATTTTTGCCTTTTAAACCTGTTCTTTGTATTCTAATTGAGCATTTCAAGTTTGTTCTCCAAATTACTTTTTATTTTCTGACAATATTAATTCCAGTGTTTCATTTTATTTTCTTACCCTTTTTTAAAAATTTTAATTATAGTTGATTTTCATTGTTCTGTCAATTTCTGCTGTACAGCAAAGGGACCCAGTCATAGATATATAGATATACACATATATACATTTTTTTCTTATATTATCTTCTATCATGTTCTATCACAAGCCATTGGATATAGTTCCCTGGGCTAGCTGGACCTCACTGCTTATCCATTCCAAATGTAATAGTTTGCATCTAATAACTGCAAAATCCCAGTCCATCCCACTCCCTTCCCCTCCCCCTTGGCAACCACAAGTCTGTTCTCCAGGTCTGTGAGACTGTTTCTGTTCTTCGGATAAGTTCTTGGGTGCCATATTTTAGACTCCACATATAAGCGATCTTACACATTTTAAAGTTAATCTTACTTACTCTCAATTTAATTTTACCTACGTCTTCTTCCCAATTATTCATGCCAATATGTCATTCTCTCATCTTTAATATTTAGTATTATAGGGTTTTTTTAAGTTTTTTTTTTGCAAGTACAAAACAAGTATTTACATCTGTAGACAGTATTTTTAAATTGTGCTCTTTTCGTTCGCTTTCAGGATGTCATGTTTTACTCCTCTTAGGCTGAAAAATCTTTCCATAAATACTTAGCTTTAGTTTCCACTTGCAGTTTATTTTTCTCTGATCAATCTATTAGGTGTTTGGGTGATGAGAGGAAGCGATAGTAGTACTCTTTCACTGAAAATTTTAGAATCTGAAAAAAATAATAAAAACTAAAATAATTGCATCTATAAAAAGTATATGAACTTTATGCCAAAGCATGTTGTATTTCTATATTTTCACTGAATGAAGAGATGCAGAACTGATTTTCATTGAGAAGCTTGGAATATATTATGTAAAATTAATAAAAATGTGTTAAATTTAATAGCCTTTGCTTTCCCAAGATTTGGAGGTACACTGTCTCATAAAAAACAATCTGTTAAATTCAAAACATCTTTAGATATTGAGAGATAGCTGTTAAAACTCTTTTACATATGGATAAAGAGAGTCTCAACTCTGTCCAGTTGTTTATGAAAACATAAATCAATTAAGAGAAGCTGGGTTTAGAATCACAAAGCTCATCAATTCATACAGTTTAAAACAATCAATAAAGGAGTTTAGTGATTTGAAAATTAAAACAACACAGTGCTATCTTTAAGAGTTGAAAGCAAAATATTGATTCATAACTTTTTCCTTTTTTTTATACACCTATCAAATGATGAGATTGTTATTTTTCCTAGCAACAACACGTTCAGAAATGGGAAATGCTGAACTGCATTAGTCAAGAAAATCCAACTGAAAGTCACACATTAATTTTGTGAATTTGTTCAAAATAATAACGATTTTAAGTATCACATAATATGTAAAATCCAACTGTCTCTAAAGTGTTACATGTGCAAGGAAGTCCCCTTAGAGTTCACTAATGAACAAAGCAGTATGTGGTAACAGTAATTCTAGCAATAAATGGAGTAATTAGAATGTGCTTGGTAATAGCTGACACATAATTACGGCAATCACGTCAAAACTCAATGAAAATAAAGGAAAGAGAATAGAGGTCTGATTTTCATATTAAAAAGGAAGAAAATAATAAGTTAAATCTCATGCAAGAGGAAACTCTCCTTATTCCAAATGCACACAGGCACTCAGATCAGCCCATTCACAGCTGTTTGTGGCTGGTTAACTATTTGACTGTCCTGAGTATGAAACCTTTTGCTCCCTCCCTCTCGGGAGACACAAGTCTTTGGGGAGAGGCTTGGCTGGTTGGCTTCCTGTTTATTAACAGAATTTTCTTGCACTGAGGCACACGGTCTGCCCATGCCAATTCAGGATAAATTACTTCCACAGGTGATCAGCTGTTCCTCATCTCCTCTGAGATCAGAGAAAGAAAGAAGAGCTTAACATATAGGATCTAAACGGATTAAGAATCACTCTGACAGGGAGTGGCCCGATCACAGGAATGGGTTACCAAATTAGATTGTGACACTGGAGAAATATTAACTGAGCTGGACTGAATTCCATGAAGATAGATGTATATTCAATGACTTTATCTTAATAACATTAGCCAAAAGAAAGAAGTTCTAACAACATGTTGCTCAAAGAAGGTAGGTGTTCTACCATGAATAACAAGTAATTATACGGGGAGGGGAAAAAAAAAGACCTGGAGCATAAAAGCTCGCAATGGTGAGAAACTTGATCCTTGTACTTTACCATCTTTCTACTTAAAGCGTGGTCTACACACCAGCAGCATCAGCATTCACTGGGACTTCATCAGAAATACAGGATTATAGACCCCTACCCAATACCTGTTGAATCAGTATCTGCATTTTAACAAGACCCAGAGATTTGTATGACATTTGAGTTTGAGATGCACTGATTTAACAGATTCATAGACTACCAGAGGGGAAGAGATCTTGGAAAAGGTCTTACTTAATCTAATTTTTCAAATGTGAACACTCACCCAAGTTGCATGGCTAAGAGGCAATAAATGTCGGATGACTAATTAATGTCAGAGTTAAATCTAAATCCTAGACCAGTGCTCTGTCCATGATTCATATTATCACCCAAGAATTTCCAGATACCCAACAAAATGAAAAAAAAATCTGATTAGGCTGTTTCCTAACTCCTCTCCATTCAAGTCTATATTAGTATTCTAATACTGGACTTGGTTTTTAAAAAAATTTTTTTTTCTCATAAATGAATCTCTTGTCAAAGAATAAACCCATTAACAGGACAGATTTACTGAATGCCAAGGTTATGTTTTTAAAAGATCTTCTCCCTTACAGTCATTACTGATTCAAGGAAAGGTACTATGAGAGATTGCTGGAAATGATTAAATGTGTTTTATTTTATATTGATAACTGCGGTGAAGAGGGTGAGAATAAGGCAGGAAAATGAGGGCAGGTGGGAGGGGAGAGTAGGAGTCGAGTGGTGGCACTGCTGTGGCATGGCTGTCTGACATCACTGGCTTAACATTTGTATTTCAGTCCATCGCCTGACTAATAACACCATGTAGTGAAATAAAGCACCCATTCTGGAGGTAATTGTTATGTGGTGGAATATAAACAAGCCCCATTCTGCAGTATATTTACCACAGTGCATATTTACGAGTTGGGTTTAATTAAAAGTCGGGAACACTAGAGCTATTTTTTAACTAGATGCCTATTATCTAGTGTCAAATGCTTGGTTTTAATCACGCATTTTATATCATCGTGACCTAGATCACTGCCTGTGACATATGAGATAGTGTGTTGTCTTTCCTGAGAAGATGTAGCAGGGCTTGATGGATGTTTTCTCATTCCTAACCTCATTACTACCAGCTTCCCATCCATCTAATAAAATGCTATGATAGAGAGTGGGAAGGTGCTATAAATCATAATATTCCAGCCGCTTCCAGCAGATTCATTAGAAATGCTGACTATATATCTCACAAACAGAAAGTCAACACACAAAGTAGGTTGCTGCTTCTCCCCAGGATCAAGACATCCTGTTCCTTGCCTCTCCCTCTCCCAGTGGAACAAAGGTTCCTCTGAAATGCCAAAAACCACCATTTAATGAACAACGACTTTGGAGCCTTCTGTCCTAAAACAATTTATCCAATATAGAGTTAATAAACACTACTTTCAGTGTTATTATGCACAGTCTGATCATTATTCCCCTGATTGGAAGGCTGTTTTGTTCTTAGTGTCGAGGAAACTGATTCAGTTAAAACAGACTAAATCTTGGAATCTGGGGGACCCTGTGTCTCCTTAAGGTTGAGGGGAAAGTTACTGAAGAGATAAATGAATGCTCTGACATAACCACTCCCTTAGGAAATCAGGCATCGAAATACTGGTAACATCCTCAGCCCCTCCCTCTTTTTCAATCAATCATATGTTCATTTATTCAACAAACATGTCACGAGGACCTACCATGGACTAAGCCCTGTGCTAGACGCTGGGTTACAACCATAAGTCAGACATGGGCTTCCCTCAAGAAGCTTACACATTAACGAAAAATAAAGCACAATGGCAATACATAAGAGGAAGTCTTAGTCCATCTGGGCATGGTGGTGATGGTCAAGGAAGGCTTCCAAGAGGATATGAGATGAGGAAAGGGAAACTGTTCTAGATAAAGAGAATGTGCAAAGATTCAGAACCATAAAAAGGATATTATCCAAGTTTAGCATAGCTGAGACGAAGCAGTGCAAAAAGTAGTGAGAAAGAAAGGAGTTTAGAAGAAATAGAGGACAGATCACAAGGGCTCTGTATGCTTTATAGAGAAATTTAAGCTTTTCTGAGAGCAGTAGGAAAATATCAAATGCTTTTAAGCAAAACAGTGACATGGTGGGTTCTGCATTTTAGAATGATTACTCTCAGAACAGCAAGGAATGAATGGTTGGAGGGATGAGACAAGGGTTAAGGCAGGGGCAATAACAGTGTGAGATGTGAGAACAGAGAAACCTAGTAGCAGAGAACTATTTATGAATAGAGATGACAAGACTAGATTTATTTGATCACTCTAATCTAGCTGGTCACCAAATCTATTAGGGGTTTTTTTTTTTCCCAAATTAAGTCTTATTCAGCTGTTCCCATTTGTTCCCAGAGCCACTGAGATTCTTCCCAGGATGATAAGCCCTGTGGTATATTGTGACTGACATCTGTATCTGGGCTAATCTCTTTGGTCTCCAATTCATGTTCCACAACCTAATAAATCCTCATAGGCCTCTTCTCTGTTCTGAAATCTCCAGTGTCTGTCAGGCACCTGATCCCCACTGTGTACAGCAATAGTCCTCAAACTTCAGTGAATATCTGAATCACTGAGATGGTGGGGTGGGAGGCTTGTGGCAAGCGCAGAAGCCCAGCCTCTATCATGATAAAATTTCTGATTTAGACATGGCATCATATCCAAATATAAGTCTTTAAAACAAACATTCAAGATCCTAAGATAGGACAAATACTTTTGAGATAAAGTTCAGAGCTATAACCTGGAATTCAGGACCTCTACAATTTTTGCACCCTGCAATGTCCTGATATCCACTATAACTTACTTCTCCTCCCACATCACTTTTTGTCTTGTGGCTTTATTTCTTACTGAAAAAAATTGGGAGTTCCCATTATGGCGCAGGGGTTAACAATTCCGACTAGGAACCATGAGGTTGCAGGTTCGATCCCTGGCCTTGCTCAGTGAGTTAAGGATCCAGCGTTGCCATGAGCTGTGGTGTAGATTGCAGACGTGGCTCGGATCCCGCATTGCTGTGGCTCTGGCATAGGCCGGTGGCTACAGCTCTGCTTAGACCCTGGGAACCTCCATATGCTGCAGGAAGCAGCCCTAGAAAAGGCAAAAAGACAAACAAAAAACAAAAAACAAAAACAACAACAACAGCAAAAAACTATGCTATAATCATTCCCACATCTATAACTTCAGTCATGTTTCTGCCTTTACCCTCTGCTTATGTAAATTCAATGTAAGTGTACTGAGTTTCCACATCTGTAAAGAATGGGGATAGATTAAATGATGTCTTACATTATAACCTTGCTATTCTGTGACTCATTTAAATTCCCCCTTTTTCTGAGCCCAACCCTGATAATTTCAGACTTCATCAACTCCTCTTTTTGAACTTAGTCAGTTTCTCTCTTTTTTTCCACATTTAATTATATGAGCTATTTTATAGGAAACTAGAATCAAACAGACTTGCATTAGGTCCTAGCTTGATTATTTATTATCGGTATGATATTGGGCAAGTTACCATCTTCCTAAATCTTAGCTTCCTTATCTGTAAAGCAGAGATAATAAACGTTTCTGCCTTGTAGAAATGTTGCAAAGATTAAAAAAGATAATCTACTCAAGGCAATTAGTACAGAGCTTGAAATTTATTAAGGCATTCATAAAAGTTAATAAAAACCATAATGACAGCTTAGAGCTCAGCTGTAAGCAACATGAAGGCAAAGATGGAAGCTTCTTTTTTCTTTTTTTTTATCATTGACCACTTCCCCCTCCCCAGAACCTGACAGAGGATAGCAACACCTGGGAGATATTTGGGGACTGGTATTTTCAGTACTCTAAAATAAAAATAAGTTAAATATAGCAGAAATGAATCTTAGTATACAAACTCAAGTATTCCAGGATTATCACATGCTCACATTTTCATTATGCCATTTGAAATCTGACTTCGGCTTCATCCTATACTGAAGGAAATTCAGTGTCAGTATTGATTCGATATCCCAGGAGAAAAAGTCCCAGGGTCCTGCTTAACACCAGAACATCAGGGAATTTTCACACTGCTCTACACTGTTTGTGACTGAGATGCCCAGTGACCCAGCCTGTATGATTCCTGTAGGTCATAGGTATCTTAGCTGCCTCTCTGCCTTACACTGAATGCAGACAGCTGGACTGGTTTAGAATGCCTGACTCAGGGTGCAGCTCCCAATGTTTCACTTGGCCATCACTTCTGAGATTTTGTCATCTACCAAGGACTTTGCCCGGAATGAGATATGAGCCCCACTCCAGAAGAACCAAATCATGCTCTTTTCCCATGTCAATCAAAGGGATTACCACCCTAAACTCCTGCCTTGGAAGACAATCCCTTCTCTTGCTCTCTGGAGCACCTAATAATACCTTTAAATAGGGTAACTACATAATGACTTTGATAAGTTTAGGATTCTGCTCTCAGTCCTACTTTAAAAAAAAATTCTCTGAGGCAGGGAATTATTAAGGACCTGGCTGCCTGTATAAAATAAGAAAAGGAAAATAAATGAAAGAATAATGAGCACAAGTTAATATTTTAATAAACTATCCTTCCCAACAAGTCAAAAGGAATCAATTTCCCTGAACATAGAAGGATCAAAGCACCAAATAAAAGGATGCTGGAATGTTGATAGCATATTTCTTTCTTGAGTCAGACAAGATCCTTTTCTCTAGTTTTGGCACTGGGGAAAAGAATGCACCTTTGGTCAAGGTTTGGATTCACTCTACCTCATTTCCTAATTTTAGGAAACTTTTTGATTGTTACAATGAGAGCGCCATCCATGCAGGCAAAGCACATCTTGCCTCTTGAAAGAACAAAGGCTCAGGGAAGCCATAAAAATTGCTTATAAGTCTTTGTAGACATCAAAGGACCCTTACCAACAACATGCAGATGACTTAGTGAAAGTAAATAGAGAACATATGGATTAAGATTCTCTTGAAATACACATGGGTTTAGCAACAAGGTGAGGAGGGAACTGCTTAGGGCCAAATGCATTTTGGATTTTCTAAACACATGTGTGTGGCTATCACCACTAATAGCCCCATCCCTAATCCCACATACACATATAACACACATACAAACATTCACACACTGCATAACCTAGAGACCCAGAAATGGTAAGACTCCTGGAGACCACACACCATGGGAGGCTTGTAGCTATTTACCCAAGGTTAGATTAATTCAACAAACGCTTTTTCTAATGTTTTCAGAACGGGGAAAAGGGAAGGAAAGTCAATCAGTGATTAAGGATAAACAGCAACAGACTTTCGCTTCTGATATCAAGAAAACATATCTACTTTGTTGGCCTCAGTTTTCTCATATAAAATGTAGGAAATAAATGGATTAATCTCAGAAATGCATGAAAATGTCCTTACTCTGTAACTGTTTTCTTCATCTGCTGCTCCCCCTCATCCTTCCTTTTCTATTTGGGCATATGCAGATTTTACAGCAATAATAACAAAATCTGAAAAGTTGAGCTTTAAAATATCCCATACCCAGGAGTTCCCGTCGTCACTCAGTGGTTAACGAATCCAACTAGGAACCATGAGGTTGCGGGTTCCATCCCTGACCTTGCTCAGTGGGTTAAGGATCCAGCATTGCTGTGAGCTGTGGTGTAGGTTGCAGACACGGATCGGATCCTGAGTTGCTGTGGCTCTGGTGTAGGCTGGTGGCTACAGCTCCAATTAGACCCCTGGCCTGGGAACCTCCATATGCTGAGGGAGCAGCCCTAGAAATGGCAAAAAGACAAAAATAAAATAAAATAAAATAAAATGAAATAAAATAAAATAAAATAAAATATCCCATACCCAAGCCTGGTCCCAGAAAAAAATTCAAAGCAAGTGAAAATGAATCTCAAGTATCCACCCAGTCACTATTTCTACCCCTCTTCTCCCCCTAGAACACCACCACAAAGCACTCTACCCTCACTGCCCATTAGGGAACTCACATTAAGGGCTGATCTTTTTCATAAATAGGAAGTTGTGTGCTTTTGAAAAAAAATGATTAATTACAATCAGGAAGCACTGAAAATTAAGTCTAAAATTATAAGACTAAAAATTGGAAGGAGTCAGGTAAAATATTACATATTTAAATTCTGATTAATAAAGCAAGAGAAAGGTTACTACTAGTACCATCAGCATCAGGTAGATTAAATATCTACTGAAAACTTCTTACCAAAGCCAATTTTCTGACTCATAATGTCTCTGATATCCTGAGCCTAAAATAATTCATCCTGGGAAAACCTGTTTGTCTTCTGATAGAAAAAGTAAATGTATTTATGTACTAAAAATATTATTCAGCAGTTCTCTCTCTCCAGTGTGACTGCTGTAGTATGGTTACAGTTATTCCACAATCACTTATTTTCAGTGTATATGCAAAGTAGACAGTGATTTGGATCTGTATTTGACACAGAGATCTAAATTCCCTCCAAGAGCCATCGAAATCATGAGTCCTTAATGGAGAACTTAGTTTTGAGTTAATAACATAAATGAATCAATACATAGTGCTGGCATCAAAACCTTTGACTCCACTAAGATGTATGATCTATAGTGATTCTTTCCTCACACAAGAGGAAAAACTACTTCTAAAGTATAGATCCCAATTGCTGTGGATAAAATTTCAGGGTATAAATACCATGATCTACTTTAAATAATGTTCCCTGTCACCTTGACCAGCTGGACATGTTAATTTCTCCCCCATATGTTCCCATAGTAGCTTATATTTCATTATCATAACATTGAAGATTTTAAGATCTGAGAGGGAAGAAAGAGTGACTATCTTGTTCTCAATTGTATTTTCAGAGGTGGCATGCATAATAAATATTTGCTGAATACATACATAAATAAATGAATTTTATTTCAGAAATCTGTTACAGAAATTGGTACTGGATAACTTTTGCTGAATCTCCAAACAATCTAACCATCTCTACCCCACTACGTATTTTTTAAAACATTTATTGTCTGCACCTGTGGCATATAGAAGTTTCTGTGCCAGGGATCAAACTCGCCAGTGTGGTGACAACACTGGATCCCTAACCCGCTAAGCTGCAAGGGAATTCCTCTCCCCTGGTTTATAACATGATAGTTAGTCACCTTGTGGCTTCAAAAGGTATTTTATAAACCCTTTATTTGCTGCCCTCCATATTTCTTTTGAGACCGGCAGTAATTCATAGATAACAAGCCTGTGGCAAAACGTTCTATATCTAGCTCTAAAAAACAAATGTAGTTCCTGAACAACATATTGAAGGTGATAACCCAGGAAATCCTGACTTTCAATTTCACTTATAATTCCTCATAAAAAAGAGATCCTAAACTTTTCCTATGGAAGCCAAGGACTTTGTGGGTGTGTTTTACAGATGTGCCTTTGTAGATACAAGCAAACCTAAAATCTGACAATGAAAATGCACTTAAAGAATCATTCAAAGTAAGAAACCTCACTGCACATGAAGGAATATACTGACCTGATGTTATCAGGTGAAGTTTATTCAAGCTTGTGGTGTTGGCATTCCAATGCATGTTACATTGGGGATACAGGGCTGAGTAATAAAATTAGTATTCATCTATGAAAAATATAGTCCAGGTCAAAGATTTTAAATGAACAAAAAGAATTCATTTAAAGTCCACATTAATGTATT
The DNA here is from genome assembly GCF_054392235.1 of Sus scrofa. Classification (NCBI taxonomy): domain Eukaryota; kingdom Metazoa; phylum Chordata; class Mammalia; order Artiodactyla; family Suidae; genus Sus; species Sus scrofa. The sequence goes on along the minus strand of NC_139383.1, from coordinate 245,667,357 downwards.
TCTTTACAAATCATTTGCCAAGGACAAAGATGTTACAGAGCTCTTTTTGCTCATTTTTTAATAGGTTGGTGGAGGAAAACAAAAGATAGGTTTGTAATTTTGTGGAAACACTACATACACAGAACAGGAAAAGAAAAACAAATATTTAACCCATTTTTGCCCTAGCATCAAACTGAACAATGATGTGACATCTGTAATGAGAGTCAAAAAGGATGGCACAAACAAAACAAACAAAAGCTAAGGATCCTATTTAAGAGGTTTCTAAAATACATTCAAATACGTGTTGTGTAGATGAGCTAATGCTAAAAGGATGCTGAGGTATTCCAAAAGAGTTGCACAAGCCACACAAATTAGTATGTGCTCTTAATATTTCCTACTTTGGGAACTGTTTGTAATTACAGCGGCAGAGAGCAGCATAGTTTGCCTTTTATACTAAACTTTATTGCTATTCTGGACCAAAACCAGAAATATTTACAGTATGAATATTTCAAATGAGAATACGTTTGTTTGTTTCTTTGTTCATAAAATAAGCCTCATTAACTAAATATATTTCAAACATTATACAATTCTACCACCCGATAGTTTTAATAAGGGGAAGGAGTTCAGTTTGGCTTGTTATTGTTACAGTGTCACAGTGCTCACAACTACAGATACACTGTCAGTAATGAAATAAACTAAATCTTTGAAATTAATATGCTAAGCAAAATAACTTGAAAACTTTACTAGTTGAAAATGTGTGAATTTCTGACAAAGACAGGCACTGAAGTATCTAAAATGTAATAAATTATAATTTTAAACATCTTTTAATGATATAAAGAATACTGGAAAGATATTTCCCTATAGAAAAGTGAATACTTAGGTGCATGAGTATGAATTTCCTCTTACTTAGACATTTAGTAATAACCATGTATAAGTAGCTTTTATACATTGCCATTGATTTAACTTTGGTGCCAACAGCTTCTACTACACCCCTTTTAAGGTTCCAGTTCAGTTCAATTGAAAATACTTCCAAAATTGCAAAGCAAACCCTCTAAACATTTACAACTTGTAAGTATTTAATTTTACAACTCTAGTACTGTGGAACCAAACAAAATACAGAAATAAATTGGGTGATGATATTGATAAAAGACTCTGACTGACATTCAAATCCTCAATTTTCAAATTTAAATGTTAATCCAAATAACCAAGATGTTCTCATTGATTTCTCTATAACAAGTTAGTGTCATAAATTTTATGCATAAAGTTACATTACACATATAAGGACCATAATTTTTCTAATTTGCAACTCCACATAAGGTTTCAGTCAATAAAGGGTAATACTACTAAAATGGACCGCTGACCTGATCCAAACTCTTCCCCCGACAAATGGTTTAAGAAGGTTGGAAAGACTAAAACACTGTGAAAAATCAGTCAGTTTTCCTTGGCATCTCAAATTATTCAATAAGCAAAAGTAACGGTGAATTTCCACAAGCGAAGCTGTTTTATTGTCATGGTTTACCTCAAAAGAAGACCCCAAGAAGAAAATTCACATACTAGTGGCATTTTGGAGAGACAGAGAAATCACAAGTAAGGAATAGGAAAGTCAGAAAGGAAGAGGAGGAAGCCGATTAAGAGGGTATTATTAAGACAGTTGCACTGAGGGCAACCAGAGCATAATTTTACAGGAAGCCTCTGGACACAAGTAGAACCTACGCAATAGATATATCACATCTGTGTGGCAGGAAATCTCTGTATTTCTATACCAACTGTGTCAGTCACTGGAAGAGGTTGACACCAGAAAGTGCGAATTCTAGGCACTTCCAACACAGGCAGTGGAAAGTCAACCCTAGCACAGAAGCAGCAAGGCATGGGAATACATGCAAAACTCTAAGAGTAGCTGCTGTTAAGTACAGTGTTTGTCAAACTAGTGTGGCAACAGAATTCTTTTTTTAAGGAGCACAAAATAATTAACATTAAAACAATTGTTTTGGAAACACTAAAATTATACAGTGTTCTAATCAATACTATAATATAAACTGAGCTTCCACATATATTATCTATTTTTTAGACTCAAAAACTAGGTTTTATTATCTCCATTGTACAGATAAGAAAAACTGAAATCTAGATAGTTTTATAGATATGCATAGCCTGACAAAGCAAACTCAAGCTTCTGATCTTATGATTCAAAGTACATCAAGCTGCTTCTCCAGAAAATAATTCTCAACTAATATATAAAAGTTTAGTATCTAAAGTAGTCTTTTGCCTTTTTATCCACGCATGTGTTTATAAAGACCTCCATTCTATTTAAATGACCCACTACAACACCACATACACGGTTCTATGAAGCGAGTGGATTTAAAAAAACTTTAGGAGTTCCCACTGCAGCACAGTGGGTTAAGAATCCCAGTGCAGTGGCTTGGGTCACTGCAGAGGTGCAGGTTTGATCTCCAGCCTGGCGCAGAAGGTTAAAGGATCTGGCATTGCTGCAGGTATGGCACAGATCACAGTTATGGCTTGGATTCAATCTCCTGGCCAGGGAAATTCCATATGCCCGTGGGTGCGGCCATAAAAAAAATTATTTTAGACAACTTTGAATTCCATGGTTACTATAGAGATAGTGAAGCTTGCTGTCACTTTAATGTACTATGCTGTCTATATCATTACTGATAGGTACCTGAGATAGCCCAATAAATTTTAAGCTTTTATGTGCCTTCTATATTTCATAGTATAGAATCACAATTTAAAATGATATGATGTATTGCCATAGAAATTGTCAGCTAACAAAGTCCAAATATATTTTAAAGATTTGCAGTTACTAACTGCACTGAAGAAAAAACAAAAAAGTCTTCAAAAGCATATAGATCTATGATTTGGGGATTTTCAAGGTAATATTTATTGAGTATTTACTATGTTCCCAGCACTGCTCTAAGTAATTTACGGTTACTAATCCATGACTCCTCAGAACAGCCATTTGGAGTAAATATGTTGTCATCTACTCTATTTGACAAGTTAAAAAAAAAAAACAACAAAAAAACACTGAAACACAAAGAAGTTAAGTAACTTGCCCAACTTACACAGTTTATAAGGAGTAATGTCAAGATTTGAACACAAGAAATCTGGCTTCATAGGCTACCTTTATAGACATTATGCTATACTGGACTTAACCACAGAGTTGTTCCATGTATTGGCTCATTAAGAATTATTGAGGCTTAATTCTTATTTAATCAGTATAAAGAAAAGTATTTCCAAAGCTGCTAAACTATCACTGTCAGATAAAAGATCACTTAAACTTGTGCCTGTATCATTACTTCCAACAGACTTGATCCAAACTATCTTAGGCAGAATTTTAATTTTCTGAGATCTCCCTGATATTTTATTCTCAAGGTCTTTTTAAATTTTTATTTACTGAAATAAAATGTTCATATGCATAATTAGAGGCTACATATGGAAAAATGAGGGAGAGGAAGGAAGAGTGAATGAGAGACAGAGAAAAAAAGAGAGAACATAGATTTACACATTCTCAGACTGAATTAGAAATTGTTATGTGACAAAGTCATTTTCTTGCTAAACTAAAGCAATGGATACTACTCTGAACAGAAGTTTGCCTTGATTTGTCTAATAGATGTTCTCCTAAAAGAGTTACATGCTGATTTGTTATATTTGTGAAACCACATATTAGCTGACATCACTTTTGTTTGTTTGTTTGTTTGTCTGTCTTCCTATCGACCTAATCTTCAAAAGTCCTTTATCTCTTTTCTAAGTGATTGATCAAGTAGCCAATAAACCTGAAACCTGGAAGTGCAGTAGTAAACCTTCTTTGTAAATCAAGCATCCTTTAAGAATACTAACATTGTTAGCTGGGCAAAGCAGGGAATAAGCAGATAATTCTTGTGCCTGTATCATTACTTCCAACAGACTTGACCCAAACTATCTTAGGCAGAATTTTAATTTTAAAGATAATTCTTTTCTTGATAAGAATCCTACAGCCTTACAATAACGAATGTAGGGAAAAGGAGACTGGTAATGGAGATGTTTTGGGGAAAATGAAGTCTTTCAAGAATAAGGAAGGTAATCCCGAATAAAAGACTCTAGAAACCAATGTGTGAATGGTCCATGACTCTTAAGACCGCTCAATTAAAACTCCATTAACATCGAGGTAAATATGCACAACTGCAGAAGAAAAGTCAATGAAGAGGAACTACGTAGATGCCAGGCTGGTAAGGTCAGTACCTGTGCAGTGACATCACACCAATAAATAACTTCAACATGAGAATCAGTAATCACATTGGCATCCTACCAGCCCACTATGTCCCATCCTATAATTGCCTATTACTCACCATAATCATGAAAAGCCAGAAAGAGATGGCCTGGGTTATTATCTACTTCTCAGAAGTAAGGATAAAAAAGATTGTTCAGTGTTTACTTATATAGCTGATTTTCACCTTGCATCTCTTAATTTAAAAAAAGACAAATAGTCACCTGAATATGTAGATGATATAAATTCCAAATTTGAACAAGCATTTAACTGTGTGTACGCATATTTGTGTATGGATTAACATGAGATATCAAGCTTAAAACATACTCTGTATCTGTGTACTTCACTATCTGTCCTCTCACCATGTGGTCACAGGTAGGTATTCTTTTAATTTTGAGAACAGTTCCTTTAACTGATATCAAGAAGAACTGAGTCATTCTCTGAAGTTTTTAATCCCTTGCCAATTGCCCGTCCAAAGGAAAGCAAGTGAATGTATACTCGTAAATATTAATGAAAATGCCTGTAGCCACAAGGGTGTGTTTGAGAAGCCATACATTATATGACACTATATTTTTAAAATCACTCTAGTGCTTTAAATTTCAACTAGCCTAAAGTCAAAACAACCAAATGTTGAGGCAGGCAAGAATGTGACTCATTCAGTTGAAGTCTCTATGTCTGATTTTAGTCAGGGAAGGAAAATGAAACAACCACTCCCATTTTATGATATTAATGGTCAGGTCTTATAATAAATAAATTGTGGCTACTGAACTCTAGGAGCTCCCACTCCATCTGTGGGGATGAAGGAAACTTATGGTGAATCATTTGGAAATGATTCAGCATCAAACAAAGGAGGCAAAACCTGACCTAGACCTTGAAGAATGAGTGTAGATAGGGAAAAATAAGTTATTCCAGTTAAGCGACCAACATGAACTGGTGAGAATGGGCATGGCAGATGGGGATAAGGAGAAGATGGAGCAGAGTTCTGTGTAATGGGAAAGGAGAGTTTGTATTAGAGAATCGCGGAAATACATTTGAACAGATAGAATAGGACTAGTCCACAAGTTTCTATTATTAATGAGCATAGATCTAATTAATAATAATAAATATAATGAATAATTTGAATTATTTAAAAGTTTCTATTATTCCAAAAATTAGGAAAACCTGTCATATTTAAAGCTCCAATGATCAAAATGAGCTTAAAGGTTTATTTTCATTGTTCTGCATATCCTATTCCTTCCTTCGTATTAAAATATACTCTTTAGTTCTTTCATTAAGAATCTGTGAGTAGATAATATTAACACACTTTTACGGGTTTTTAATCTTTGGACTTTTCATATTTGCTGTTTTTAGTGTTGGTATTTTGGTGTCTATGTTTTTTTTCTAGTAGGCCAATATAAAAATGTGTTTATATTATCTTACTCTGGACTGGCAATTTGTCAGCTATAATCTAAACTGTGGAAAATTCTAGTTTCCAATCTGTCCAGGAAATAAGGTGTTGGAATTCGTCCCTCACAATCACTCAACAAGGAAAAGTTAAAAAAAAAAACTAAAAATCAACAACTCTTCGTAGATTCATAAGAGAACTGAGGTCCCAGGGCAAACCACTGCCCCTAAAATTGAAGAGACAAACAAGCAGATACAGAAAAGTGATGATTTACCAAATTAGAAACCTCTGCAAAAACCAGTACCAGAGCTGAAAAACCTAAACAGTAACTCATGAAATGCTAGACACTCAAGGTGGACAAGTTTGAGAGTTTAAAACTCAGGGAGGTCCAGTATTAAGGGGTGAGGGAGGACTTCACACTTTCATGAACGTATCTCCACAAGCACCACCAGGTTCCTCTCACAGTAAAGGATGGAGAAAAATCCTCTTGCCTTGAGTAGGAAGAGGGGGAAAACTGTCATTTAGAAATATGCCCAGGGCATTCTCTTCTTTTCAACCAGGCCTGCCCTCAAGAGAAACCATCTAACCAGAACCTAACTGACAGGGAATTTATCCAAACCAACCTAAGGGAAGGGAAATATCCAACTCCAGTTCCCCTAATCTTCCTGTCCCACCTGAGGACAAAAAAATAAAACAAAACTGAGAAGCACTTGTGAAGCTCACAGACCAGGGGCACAGACTCACTAAGGGTTGAAACCTATCATAGGACTATAGACTGCTTCCCCATCCTAATTATCTTATCCGTATCAATTTGAGCTCCTGTATACCAAGTGAAAGAAACATGCATATGAGATAATTTTTAAGATCTCTAGGGAAATCCAGAGGGGAGACAGGGGAGACAAAAACGAGGACACCAGAGGATACTTAGCCTCTGACACCTACAGCTAGAGTAAATAGTAAACATAGCCTAAACCCTAGTCAGATGAATATAAAACCTCAAAAAGGCCTATTTACCTCAGTGACTTTACCCACAACCTCATGTTCTGTTTTGAACAAATACATATATATGTATATATGTGTGTGTGTGTGTGTATATATGTATATGTGTGTGTGTGTGTATATATATATATATAAAATAAGGCATACTAAAAGATAACACAATTTGATGAGATATCAGAACTAGACTCAGAGATGTTGGAATTATAAGAACAACCTTAAATAACTATTCTAAACTTACATTTGAATATATTATTCCACATTTTTATGCCTTTATTTATAGATATTATAAATATATATTTCATTCTAATTATTGTTTCTTTTGTAGCTAATCTGCTTTTTTCTCTATAGCAGCTAAGATTCTTTTGTTTTTGGTGTGCTATAGTTTTTCTTTGATATTTCTAGTTATGGATTTTTACAATTGCTAAAACTTGTGTTTCTTAAAGTAATGTTAATATCTTTCCTCAGTTCTGGAAAATTATAACCCAAACTCTCTGAATATTAGATTCTCCTCTTCTGAAACTCATTTTAGACATGTTAGAACTTTTTATTTGATCCTAAATACTTGTAAAGCTCTTTCATATTTTCCATATCTTTCAACTGAAATGTAATCTGCTTAATTTCTTCAAATTGGTTTTCCAGTCCATTTTCTCTTAATTATGTCCAATCTGCTATTTAATATGTCCATCCAGTTTTATTTCAATGATTATATTTCATACTCTTAAAAAAGTCATATTTTTCATCTTTTGCAAATATACTACTTTTATATAGTACTGTTCTTATATTTGAGTTATCAATAATTTAGAATACTTTGATTTTTGTAGTTTCTAATTAAGAGTGTTCATCCCTAACATTCTGGAATACGAAGTCTAACATATGTTATATTTGCTGATTCTCAAGCATAGCTGTAACCTCAAGGGTGTCCTAATTTTTTTTGTAGAGTTCACACTGAGTTTCTCTGTGTGAACTCTACATAGCTGGTTGGTAAAATGTCTCCAAAGTGACACTTTGTTTGGCTATGCCAGGTGCTCTAGAGTGAATACTAGGGCCACACCCTCCACATATGTAGGTTCCCAGGCTAGGGGTCAAATCTGAGCTGCAGCTGCCAGCCAAGATCCAAGCCACATCTACAACCTACATCAGAGTTCACGGGCAACGCTGGGTCCCCAACCCACTGAGCAAGGCCAGGGATCAACTGCGTCCTCATGGATACCAGCCAGATTTCATTTACACTGAACCATGACAGGAATTCCCAGGACCAATTTTCATATTCACTTTTCAACTGGGGTTTTCTTACCACACTGACAGCATAAAATCAGACTCTAAATGAAACTTTTTAAAAACAGAAATCCTGGAGTTCCCATCTTGGCTCAGAAGAAGGTGTAGGTCACAGGTGCGGCTCAGATCTGACATTTCTGTGGCTGTTGTGTAGGCCAGTGGCTACAGCTCCGATTTGACCCCTAGCCTGGGAACCTCCATATGAGGAGGGTGCAGCCCTAAAAAGACAAAAGACAAAAAAAAAAAATTTTAATTAAAAAAATAAATAAATCCTAAATGAAGCCAAGTTTCTTCATTGTTTCTCTGTGTCATTGAGCAGAATTTTAAAACCTCAGCGGTTAGCCATTATCAAGTAAAATAGTATTATCTTTCATTTTCCTCCAGTCTTGGACTGTTGTGGCATTTGTTCATAGACTTCATGCTTTTTTTTCCTCACACCTGCTGATTTTTATGTCTTGCTTACTAGTTACATAATGAATTTTTAAAGAAATTGTTACATTTTTCTTATTGTGTCTAAGAGTTTGCAGTGACAGTGTTATTATACTGGCTTAGACCACATCTTTCTAAAACTAAAGTGCTAAAGTACTTTTTAATTCAAATTTCAAAATGAACTTTAATTTTCTACTGCAAGCAAAAGAGAATAAACTCTGTAAAATATAGAGAGGATAGATTTAAGGCTGTGAATTTCTCTCTCTTTATATGATACAGGTATAGCATAATTCTCCCCACTTCCTGTCCCTGAGAGGATGTATCTGGATTGAGGACGGCAGTAAGGCCAGAGCAGGGTGAGACAGAACTTCAAGTTAAAAGAGGAAATGTTTTATTCTAGCCTAAGATCCAAGAATAAGGATTGAGATCAAACTCACTCAGTCACCCATCCAAATCCAAGCAAGTGGGTAGATGGACCAAGAGGTCTGGAACCAGACAAATTGCCTAAAGTAGGAATGGTCTCCTTGGGCTGGAGGTTGCCAGAGAGGGATGGACAGGCATGGATAGGCAGTTGCTATAAAGTGAAAAACAGCTGCCAGTGGTGAAAGCAGTGAAAAAAGCCAGAATCCATTAGGGGGAAAAAAAGGCCCTAAATATCAAGAATCCCAAGTAGTAATATTTATATCATCTCTAAAATGGAAATAACAGTCATATCTGCCTTCCTAAAGCTGTGGTGAGGGGTGATATGAAAAATATTAGTAATCAGGAGAACAAGGGCACCAGCCAATCAGAACTAGAGGTAAAAAAATAAATAAATAAATAAATCAGTCTAGCCATACCATGGCCTATGGTAGGTATAATAAATGAGACAGTACAAGCAAAGTATTGCCAATTGTGCCTGACACAGACCAAGCACTCAATAAATATGAACTATTATCATTAATTCACTTTGAAAAGAGAATTTAAATTTGGAATCACATTTGGACCTGGAATTACTGAGATCAAATAAAAGCAAGATGGAAACAAATAGGGAAGGATGAGGTCCTGTATGAATACTTCTAAACACATAACTAATATTCTCAGCTTACTTTCATTAACTGGTAGGTATGTGGAATAAGGGAGTTATATTGGCCCAGAGTACAAAAGTTAGGTCAACAATGCCCAGAGAGGATAAGTGAACTGGCCATATGTCATACAATAATTAAGAGACAAAGTCAGACAAAGAATTCAGGTTTCACAATTATCATTCTATCACATCAATATACCTCTATAAGCAGAAAAATTATTTACACTTATAAGGATTTTTTGACAGTTTCCAAAATATTTTGACATGCATTATCTCATTTTCAGTGATAATCAATGAATAAACAAACAGATGCACTAGCCTTCAGAGAAAAAATAAAACAGCAATATAACTGGATTTCAAATCTACTTTGGGGTGATCCAAATTTAAAGAATATGTTGTTTTAAATGCCACAGTTCAAGAACTGGGCAAGTTCAATACATATAGATGCGAATATGTTAGACGCAATACAGATAGTTGCCATGGTAATCTCCATATGATGGATGGATGGATAGATTAAATTTTTGCTTTGAGCTTCTGAAAACAAAAATACTACATAAAGCAAAAATTGCTTGAAATCATATCTCACAAAAGAATCTTTTTCCTAGTAATACTCAAGACATCAAAAATGTATCTCGAAAAGGAGACTTATATAACTGTGGATTCATCAATTAAAACTCTGACTTGGTTTTCTCCTTTTGTGAAGTAGAAAATGTAAACCAGAAGAGATAGTAGTTAAAAACCCAGCTTCTGGGACCTGGAATGCCAGCTCCATCCGCTCCCAAATGTGGGCCCTCAGGCAAGCTGTTTGGCCTTGATATACCTTTGTTCCATTTATTAAATGGGTATATAACAGGGCCTACTTTATAAGGTTGCTGTGAGAATTGAATGAATCAGTGCATGTAAAGGTTCTACAAAAGTGCTTGGCCCAGAGTACAGCCTCAATAGATGCCAGTTTTATTATTACATTCTTTACTGCCTCTTTTCACTTCTCCATGACTTTCAAAAGAATTTTTTAAACTTTTGGGGATGTAGAAAGGGCTTTTTAGATTGGATACTATAGTTAGGAATGTCCTCATCAGCAGGTAAAAATACAAAGCATCACCTGCGAAATCTTAAAAAAGAAAGACAGGGTGTTACCGTTCTCAAATAAGAAGCCCAGAGTTACACTGGCATTAATCCATGTTTCACTGTGGTCAGGGTCTGCATCTGTTAATCTCTTGATTTGTACTTGGAGCTGCTTTAGCTCCTGGCATTCAAGGCAGGGAAAGGGTGAAAAGGAGAAGGGTGGCTCTAGCAACATCTGCTCCTTTAATTAGGAAAACAAAAAATCCCAGAAATCTCCAATAGTCTTGCACTGATGTCTCATTGGCCAGAACTCTGCCACTTCCTCTCCTGACTATAGGAAGTCTGAGGAAGTTGTTCTTTCGCTGGGCATGCTGCCATCCTATTCAAAATTGGAATTCCGTTGGCAGGAAGAGAAGGAATGGATAGTGTTTGCCACAGGTGCATAGAGGATCTTGCAGCACCTGATAAAAAGAATTCATTAGGTAATGCTCTTAAAAACACTTTGAGAATAAAATGAGCTGTGTAATGTCTAGATAGTTTTAGCTGCCAGTTAAAGCACATATTTTGCCTTCTCTCTCTTTCTGAATGTATTCCCTCTGTACTTAGTACCCAATTCTGCCTATAATCAAAATTTAGGAAATGCCATATGTGGGTTAATGTGGCCACAATGCCATGGAAGGCAATCACTGCTAGGTTGCTGTGGTACCTCTGCAGGTGTATGTAAAGGTATGAGGAACAAAAATCTAAAATACTCACTTGTGGCCCCCCATTGCTTTGCTCCTGAACCCACACATACTCTGTCTCTGCAATGTACATAATCAAAAGAGTACAGGTGCTCAGCCTGACTGAATTGAGCTGGCTTCCCTCTAGACTATTGCAATTCTCATTCAAGGGAGTTATACAGCGGATGTGATGGAAAAGATTGCTCCCTAATTATGGAGATTTGTCGCTGGTGTTGGAAGTTATTTTTTGTATTATTTACACTATTCTGTCTGGCAGTAATATTTCTGTCTACTGGTGACAATTACATTGCTCTTGACTGGCGCAGATCAGCAGTTTGTGATAGCTCTGAAAAGCCAGTGTGCAGCACATGTCACTGGCAGACATATTAATGTTGGTGATGAGGAGTGCATGTGATGTAACACGATTAGATGGCACTAAGATAAAGAATCATCTTGAAGCCCATGAATAACCAAGAAGCAGCAAGGTGACAACTATCAATTATTTATTGCCCTTGTCCAGTATATTATTAACAGCTCCAGGAAAGCACAGTCTTTCTTTCCTGCGCTCTCTCTCCCCCATGTTAATGCTTGACTCCTCAGCTTACGGGAGGTTATATCCTAAGGGGGACATTTTGTTCTCAGCAACTATTAGGCAATCAGAGAAAAAGTGAAATGACCTCAAGACAGACTACATTCAGATATTCTGGCTACCAGAAAAGATGCATCACTCTCTGCTCTCCACTGGTGATTCCTCTTATCATCTTCATGTGTAAAGCTTCCTCTTTACAAACCTTACCTCAAGCTCAGACAATTGCTGATTTAACAAAAGCTCCCATTTGAGGGGACAAAGTGATGTTGTATGATTAAATCTTATGCATATACTGTAAGTTAGGCCCATGTTTCATAGAGAGTGAGTTATAGCTTTTTATACTCACTTCACTACTGAGTCAGAAAAAGACTTTTTTAAATAAAAAAATTTGGACATACTCAAGGCATGCAGAAATCCCCAGGCCAGGGATTCAACCTGCACCATAGCTGTAACCAGAGTCACAGCAGCGAAAATGCAGGATCCTTAACCTGATGAGCCATAAGGGAACTCCTAAAGAGACTATTTTTATATCTTAGTTTGTATGAAGCATAGCAAATTACAAATAGGTACTAGTTACAGTGCTTTTGGTTGCAAGTAATAGGCAATCTGTCTCAAATTGATTTTAAATAATAAGCAAAAGGATCTTAAAAATGCAGAGATGTAGTAATGTCAATTATGGGGAGTCATTTTATCTCTCTGTTCTGCAATGCATATTAGTTCCCCTAGAGGTTCTGTGATCAAACGATGCTCTGTTCTTCTCATTTCTGTGCAGTAGCAAGAGAGAAAACCTCTCCTTAACCGAGATGAGAAAGAGGCAGCCTCTGGCCAAGTTAGCTCACTGGGGTCATGTGCCCATCATTAACAGTCCCCAAGAGGAGACCATATGCTGACTGCCTTATACTTGGTCTCTAGGACCAATCATGGCAAAGAGGTTGAGAATATGTTGATGGTTTAAACTTATACAAATCCACCTTGGAAGTGGAGATAATTTGGTGACCCCTGAATGACATGAAACCAGGGGGTGGATACTTTAACAAGTTTTAAGTTATATGGAAGAGGAAGGGAGTAATCAACTCACAGCACATAGAAGGTGACATAAATGTTTATGAAGTACTTGAGAGTTCTTCCCATTAAGGAGACATATAAAAAGATAATTTTATTTACATAAAACATGTCTAACCCTAAGAAGTTATTAATTCCCGAGATTTTATTGAAGATAGAATGATGGCCCCAAATTTCTATAGCTATATAATTACTGCATATGCTTATTATGTTTTATGTTAAAGCTGCTACCATATTGATACTATGTGGATCTTTCATATAAAAAGAATTGTGAAAATCTTTAGAGGTCAGCCCAAGTCTGTCCTCAGAAAAAAACTTCATCTTCATTCTTGCTTGGGTATTTACTCAGTTACACACACACACACACACACACACACACACACTCATTTGTTCATTCGCCAAATTTATAAGGTCACTACAATATACATGATTCTGTATTAGGACCCAGTATTTAAGAGAATTCAATAAAGAATTATTTATTCTTCACTAATAAGAACCTACTATGCACTGTATACTAGGGACAGCATCATGGCCTTCAAGGAGATAAATGTCCTGGGAAAAGACCCACAAGTAATGAAGGGTGCCATAGTCAGAAGATTTATACCAGCCCAGAGGAAAGTGCCTACGATCTTCCTGGATGAGATAGCTAGACTGAGTCCAAAAAATTAGCCATGTATAAAAGCAGGATGAATGGAACATAGCAGAAATTATTGGAACTTCATATTATTATTATTAAAATGAGATGGAGAAGCAGAAATTGGGACCATACAGTAAGAGGAGCTGAAGTCTCCAGTCACATGCTATTGTAATATAACCAATGGCAAAAAGCCACTGAAGTAGATGCAGCTTGGCCTGTTTGGCACTTCAGGTAGCCCATTCTGATAGCTGTGTGGAAGGTAAAGTATAAGGGAAAGTTTTATGAAGATTTTTTAAAGTACACTCACTGTGAGGAAAACAAAATGCAAATATTTATTGAACAGTCACAAAATGTGAGACACTGCTACTTTCACATAATAATCTTTTAACTTTTAAAACAATTTCAAGAGATAATTTTTGTAGGGTTTTAATAGGACGAAACAGCTCTAGGGAGGGAATGGAAGGAGGAACACAGCTTTCCTAGGATTATAGAGGTGGTAAATATGATCACTAAATGGAATACTCTGTAGCAATTATGAAAGCTGGATCCAATTTAGAAGAGCAAAGGCAAATTCAGGATATGAAATGGGTTTTGCAGGATTCTTAGTTCAGTTGAATATTCTTCTATAAAATATGGGCCTTTAAGCATGATAATATTAAAAATAATAATGAGACATAGAGGTCACAAAGTATGTTCATATTTGGGTCCTCATTGTAACTAACCTAGGTCATGCATACTCTAGTCTACCTTATTTATAAAAATAATAATACAACAGAGATATAAAGCACATGCCATGCACCAGGATGCCTGCTAAGATCCTTACATGCATTCACTTCCTGTTGATACTTACATCAAACATATTAAATGGAATTCCTACCATGTCCGCAGAAACAAATCTGACTAGTATCTATGAGGACATAGGTTCAATCCCTGGCTTTGCTCAGTGGGTTAAGGATCCAGTGTTGCTGTGAGCTCTGGTAAAGGTTATAGATGCAGCTCAGATATGGCATTGCTGTGGCTGTGATTTAAGCTAGCAGCTACAGCTCCAATTCAACCCCTAACCTCGGAACATACATATGCCATGGGTGTGGCCCTAAAAAGTAAAAAAAAAAAAAAAAAAAAAAATTAAGTAAGTATATACCTTATCCTTCCCTTTACAGATAAATATACTCAAGTCAGGGAGGTTCAGTAACTTATTTCCCAAAGGCATCAGTTGCACAGGTGAAATAAAACCTTCTCAATGTGACTTCAAAAGTCAGGCTCTTAACAATTTCACTTTGCAGCTTCCTGAATCCAGGATTTTTTTTTTTTTTTTTTTTGAGAATCTGTTCTGGGTCCAATTCACCCTAAGTGTGCTGGCAGTTATAAAGGATGCATAATTTCTAACTTCTCTTGCCTGTAAGATGATTAACACATGGAAGTGATTTCTCTAAATAGCACTAAATAGAGTATAATACAGTACCAAACAATGTAGAGTAGATTACCATAGCTTTAGGAGTTCAAAGAAGAATGAGATCAAAGTGATTTGATATACTCGGGGCAAGTTTTGAAGGGTGTAAGCCTTGAACCAACCCTTTGAAGAATAGTTAAGATTCCTCTAGATAAGTGAATAGAAATGGGTAAAAGGCATTTTGTGATGAGAGGAACGCATTAAGGAAGACAAAGCTTTTGCTCTGCAAGGATAATGTCCCTAAAAAACTAGTAGGAGACTTTCAGGAGACAACATATAATTAAATCTAGATGACCAGTTTGGTATGGCTTTTCTGATACAGCAGAAAAACTGACAAACTGCACTCCTTAAAATTAAAAACTTCTGCTCTGTGCAAGACACTGTTAACAGAATGAAAAGACATGTCATAGACTAGGAGAAAATATCTGCAAAACACGCATCTAGTAAAGGACTTGTATTCAAAACATACAAAGAACACTTAAAACTCAAGAGTAAGAAAAAACCTAAATAAAAAATTGGCAAAACAGGACCCCTACACCCTGCAGGAAGCCCTGCACCCCAGAAAAGCTAGAATAAGCTTGGCTGGGTTGTGAAAAGATCTGCCTAATTCTCCAACTATCCTTCCGAGTTGGGCTGCTCTGGGGAAGAGCCTCTTGGGTTCACAGGGGCCCAGCTAGCTGCTCCAGCCCTTGGGGGGTGCTGCACTCCCGTAGAATAGCTGCTCAGCACCCCCAGCTCACTGGAAGAGCCTCTGCAGCCCAGAAAAAGCTAGAACAAGCTTGGCCCGGGCCGTGAAAAGATCTGCCTACATTCTCGGACAATCCTTCTGAAATAGGCTGCCCTGGGGAAGAGCCTCTTGGGTTTGCAGCAGCCCAGCTAGCTGCTCCATCCCCCGGGGGGTGCTATACTCCCACAAAACAGCTGCCCAGCACCACCAGCACCCTGAAGGAAGCCCTGCACCCCAGAAAAGCCAGAATAAGCTTGGCCAGGTCGTGAAAAGATCTGCTTTATATATTTAGTATCTGTTAATATTTGCTTTACGTATTTAGGTGCTCCTCTGTTTGGGACACATATTTTTACAAGTGTTACATCCTCTTACTTGATTGACTCCATTATCATTATGTAATATCCTTGTCTTTTGTTATAGTCTTTGTTTTAATGTCTGTGATTTTATGAGTATTGTTACCTCAGTTTTCATTTCCATTTGTATGAACTATCTATTTCCATCCTTTCACTTTCAGTCTGTGTGTGTCTTTAGCTCTGAAGTGAATCTCTTGTATGTAGAAGTGAGATGGTCTTTTTTTTAAATCCATTCAGCCAGGCTATGTCTTTTGATTGGAGTGTTAATTCCATTTACATTTAAAGTCATTGTTAATTGCTATACACTTACTTTCATTTTGTTCATTGTTTTCTTGTAATTTTTTTTTAGTTCTTCTAAGTTCCTTTCTTCTGTTAGTTTCTTCTTTTGTGGTTTGACATTTTCTTTAGTTATATGTTTGGGTTACTTTCTTTTTATTTCTTATGTATCTATTAGAGGTCTTTGGTTTGTGGTTAACATAAGGTACATTTATGTCAACCTAAATTTACAGCTATTTGTTTTAAATCAATAGTCACTTAAATTTGAATATATTCTAAAAACCTCTACACTTTTTACTCCTCATTTCATAATTCTGATATCATATTTTACATCACTTCTATTTTGTGTACCCTTAATTTTCATTGTAGCTGTAAATGATTTTATGTCTTTTATCTTCTAACCAAATGGTTGAATTACTGCCTTTACCATATATCAATGACACTTTCATATATTTTTTTTTTAATTTATTACTTCTGGGATCTTATTTTTATTTATTTATTTATTTATTTATTTTTGTCTTTTTTTTTGCTATTTCTTGGGCCGCTCCCGCGGCATATGGAGGTTCCCAGGCTAGGGGTCGAATCGGAGCTATAGCCACCAGCCTACGCCAGAGCCACAGCAACTTGGGATCCGAGCCGCGTCTGCAACCTACACCACAGCTCACGGCAACGCCGGATCGTTAACCCACTGAGCAAGGGCAGGGACCGAACCCGCAACCTCATGGTTCCTAGTCGGATTCGTTAACCACTGCGCCACGACGGGAACTCCGACACTTTCATATATTTTCCTATTTCTAGTTATTATCAGCTTACTGATAATAAACTTTCTTTGAGAAACTCTTTCTCTCTCCTTCAATTATGATGATAACCAGGAAGCCTGTTTGTTTGTTTTCCTTTTCAGCACTTTAAATATATTATGGTACTCGCTCCTGGCCTGCAATTTTTCTATTAAAAAAAGCATCTGATAGCCTTAATGTGGTTCCCTTATATGTGACTCATTGTTTTTTCTTTGCTGCCTTAAAATTTTTCCATTTATCTTTAAGTTTTGCCATTTTAATTATGATATGTCTTGGTGTGAATTTCTCTAGGTTCATCTTATTTGGGACACTCTGTACCTTCTGGACCTTGATATCTCTTTTCTTCTCTAGGACTGGGAAGGTCCAGCCATTATTTCATAAAATAAGTTTTCTTCCCTTTTCTCCCTCTCTTCTGCTTCTTGGAGCCCTATAATGTGAATGTTAGTCTGCTTGATGTTGTCCCAGAGGTCCCTAAACTATCAGGGTTTTTTTATTAGTTATATATTTTATTTTATTTTAATATTGAGACATTTAATTTACAATGTTGTGTTAGTTTCAAGTGCACAGCAAAGTGATTCAGTTACATATTTTTTTAAGAATGTATATATCTATGTTCTTTTTCATATTATTTTCCACTATAGGTTTTTTCAAATTTTATTGAAGTCTTCTTTTTTAAATTCTTATTTCTTCTAACTTCTATGATTAGATGATTTTCACTAGTCTATCTTCTAAGTCATCTATGCATTCTTCTGTATTATCTAAGCTGCTCTTGATTCACTGTACTGCATTTTTTTATTTCAGATATTGTATTCTTCATCTAGGATTGGTTATTTTTTAATTTTGTAACTCTTTGTTGTAGTTGTCACTGTGCTCCTCCATTTACCTGCCAAATTCAGTGAAAACCTATATAACCAGGGGAGTCCCTGACATGGCTCAGCAGAAACAAATCTGACTAGTATCCATGAGGACACAGCTTCAATCCCTGGCCTCACTCAGTGAGTTAAGGATCTGGCGTTGCCATGAGCTGTAGCATAGGTTTCAGACATGACTCAGATCCCACATTGCTGTGGCTATGGTATAGGCCAGTGGCTACAGCTCCAATTCAACCCAAAACCTGTGAACCTCCATATGCTGCAGGTGCATCCCTAAAAAAAAAAACAAAAAAAAAAAAAAAAAGAAAATCTATATGACCATTGCTTTGAACTCTTTATCAGAAAAATCGCTTATCTCCATTTCATTAAGGGTTTTTCTGGGGGGTTATATTTTCTTTAATTTGAAAACAAATTACTTTGTTTTTTTTTTTTATTTTGCTTGACTTTCTATATTTGTTTCTATGAATTATGTGAAACTGTTATCTCTCCCAGTCTTAAAAGAGTGGCCTTGTATAGGACATCTCTCTGAAAACTACATGTGCATAGTGGCTTTGACAGGAGAACTGGAGCTGGAGCTGGGGCAGATGTGAACCAGGGCTTTACTGGGTTGTGCCAGGGATGGCCACCTTGGCAAGAGGGCTGGAGCCAGAGTTGGAAAAGGACTGGGGCATTTTGTGGGTTACACTGGGGGCTGGCAGGAAGACTCCAGTTGGAGCTGGGCAGAGATGAGGGCTTTTCCCAGGGTTACCTTAGTAGGAGGACTAGAGCTGGATCCAGGTGCAGCCCAGGAGGGTTGCTGGGTCAGTTTTGGTAGGTCAGGTAGAGCTTTTCAAACTGCTGCCTCTGCACTGAGATTCACAGTGAGTGAGTTTATGCACAACCCCTTTAAAAACTGAGTCTCAATTTCCTATAACCTTTAGGCTCTCCTGGAAGTAAACTCCACTGGTTTTCAAAGCCAGATATGGGTAATCATCCTCCTGGTGCCAGATTTCAAGGCTGGGATTCCCAGTATGGAGAAAGAACCTTTTGCTCCTCAGGGAAGAACTCCAAGTCTATGATATCCCCTTCTGTTTGTAGGTCTCTGAACTGGCAGTATGGGTCCTGACTACCACATCTTTGCCCCTCGTACCTGCCCAAATGTGTTTTTTACTTTATATCCTTAATTGTAGAAATGCTGTTCAATCATCAGAGTCTTCAGTTTGTCCTCAGAGAGATTTGTCCTACATACAGTTGTAGTTTACGTGTGTCCACAGAGGGGATGAGCTCAGGACCTTTCTATTCTGCCAGCTTGATGAAGAGCTTGGTAACACTTTAAAAATTACTCTGTTAAAATTCTCTTGCATGTATACCTGGATCACTTTGGCTGTGCAGCAGAAATTGACAGAACATTGTAAATCAACTATAATAAAAATTTTTTAAAAAATTCTTTCGCTTTTCAGTTTAGATATAGGAAAAAAGGTCAATATCTAGTTCAGAGTCAGTGAACATTTTCTCCAAAGGTCCAGAAAGTAAATATTTAAGGCTTTGTGGACCGTTCTTTTTTTTGTTGAAATTATTCAATCTGCCACTGTGGCACAAAAGAGCCATAGACAATATAAATGAATGAGCATGGTTGTGTTTCAATAAAACTTTATTTACAAAAACAGGTGGCAGGCCAGGTTTGTCCCATAGGCCATAGTTTACACACACCTTGTCTGATCTAATATTCATTTTCTAAAGGATGAAAGGGCTCCATGGATCTTTGTGTTAGTAATTGTGGTCAATTGTTACTCCTTTCTACATGATTCAAGAAAATCTTTCCTGTCTATATCTATTTCCTGTTTAGTCCTCTCCAACAATGACCTTTGTGAGCCAGGTGATTTGTTTGGCCAAAGAGATATCACAAAATATGATGCAAGCATAAGCTAGATAAAGCCCTGTGCATGATGGCTTACATTCTCCACCTGCTTTTCTAGCATTATATGGAAAAGCATAGGCTATCCTCCTGGAGGATAGAAGACCATGAACTTCTCTAGCAGTGGCCCAAATCTTTAATCCAAATTAAAGACTGAACCTAATCCATCATATAGTAATGCAGAGCCAAGCCACCTCAGCTGAGCCAACCTACAGATTCATGAGCAAAGAAATGGTTGTTGTTTTAAACCATTATATTTTGGGCTGAATTGATGGACGGCTATAGGTAAATCATATAGTAATACAGAAGCGCAAAAAACCCAACACTCACTCTCAAACATATTTGCTCTGTTGGTGTAACCAAAACAAGTAATAAATGAGCTATGAATTTAACTTGTGAACTGGTGGTTTTAACAGTCAGTTCAGAAGATTCTAAATTTCTGAATTGTCCTAATAACCAATTGGACTATGTTGATATTTCTCTGAATATTCAGAATTACTATGATAAGAAGCTCAGATTCACTGAGTAATTCATAACAAACCTCCATTTTCCTTAATTAAAAAGGCTCCATAATGATGATTTATAGAAAAACTAATAGAAATAGCTAGTTTGTAAAGAGACTGTCCTGATGGAGCTTCCTACAAACTACTTTCCTTAGTTTACAAAAATCAAATCCAAAAGGAACTTTTTTTATGACAAGCTAATTGTCATAAGTGGTTAATGCATGCAATCATCAGATTATTATATATATAAATATATACCTCATGCTTCAAGTTAAGTCTTGATTCTAGATTTTTATGTAATTCTCAAGACTGTGTTATACTCTTAATAAGCTTAGTATTACTAATATGTCTTTCCAAAGAGACAACAAAAAAATCTAATTCCATGACTATTGACCACATAATTTTATAAACATTCTTAATAAAAAAAGTCTGAGAATATATACAGCCAAGAAAACCATGAAGCATATATATATATATGCTTCTTGTATAAAGTTTCATAAAAAGAGATTCAGATGGCAAATTAAAATTTTCTCAGCTTATAAACACAAGCAAAAGCTCTTACATAGAAAACTAATTTTCTATAACTGACTGACAATGGCCTACAACTCTACCAAAAGGTTACCAGTTAGAATTAGTGAAATATACCCATTAACAGATTCTAGGTTTTGAAGCAGTGAAGCCTCTGCATTTAGGTTGAATTTCCTGATAGATTTTCACAAATATGTTGGTCTAGATTACACTGAAATATAGTTTGTGGAAAACAGAGAATGTCATTACAGGCCCTATGTTCTCTCTGTAGAATATCTGGCTCATGCATAGTCCTATAAGTGTGATAGTTACCAATTAAAAAACATTAAATAAACTCTATAAAGCTTATTTACAAAGGGGAGGCGGGTCTCTAAAACCCCCAGGTTTGTCCAAGAAACAGAGAAGGTCAAAAATATATTTTGGGAAGTTTCAAGAATTTTGGGAGAAGCTGATAAATACAGATAAATTAAGGAATTATAGGTAGTAATGGAAGCATCAGGAGGCTACATAATAGCACCTGGAGACCAGTACTAATGTCATTCCTAGAGTGGAGAGTTTGGGACCTGTTATGGGAAAAGGGATTCTCCTTTCAAGGTACCAGAACACACCTGATAGGATTGGGTCCAGAGACCCTGGGCCTCTTACTACTGAAACCTTGATTCTTCAACCACTGGCAATCTTGTTTTAAAGTGGTAGCTAGGTGTAATGAAACAAAGAAGCAAAACATACTCTTTCAATCAATAAAACATACACTCCACCTCTTATATTTACTAATAGTGATGCCTTGGACAAAATAAAACCTATATGGATAATATCCTAAAGATCTGCTGTGAGCATTAAATCAATTTATTGATGTGAGGAATCCTAGAATACTTGGCATTTGGGGAACCCCCCAATAAGTGCTCGTATTTTTTTCTTTTTTCTTTTTCTTGTCTTATCTCTGGCAAAGCAGTCACACTCTATGACTCTGGCTAAGTCAATTAATTTTGTGCCTCATCATCCTTTTTTATAAAATGGATAGTTGCATTTAGTCAATTTTTAAGATTGATTCCATGTGTAAATCCATCCATGAATTTTTTGTGAAAGAATGTCACAAGTATTCAGAAAAACACTGGTTTACATATATAAACATATTCACTGTTATAATTAAATATAATGTGTTAACTGCTCCAAGTTTTAGCAATTATTCATTGGAGAGAAACTTGAAAACCACTTTTGGGCTTGATGAAGTCCAGTGAACACATTCTCAAAGAACTTATATGCACTATTTTAAGTATTTTATAGGCCTTTCTCCCCACTACACTTACCCAAAGTGTTTGCCAGTTAATTAATTCTCTCTGGGAAAGACAGATTAAGTATTATTAGCCTCCTGACCATTTCGGTTGAGGTCAGTTGAGCTGAGAATTTGCCCCAGTTCCTGAAGAAGGTAATATCAGGGCCAGGTTTAGCACACAGGGGTCCCCCAGTCCACAAAGCTATGTTCATTCCACACTTCTCAGCCAAAGCTGGGATTGTTTCTGGTGCCAAATTACACACAGCAGTGCTTTCATTATTATTAAATATTTCAGGGATGTGACAAATGATTAAACCTGAGCTCTAAGAGATATAAAAGGCTCTGGAAAAGACACTGGGGGACTTCAATGAAAAAACATATACTGCCATTATTGGAGTTTCTATTCTTATTATAGAGTAAAATACATAGCTAAAATTGAGAGTAACAGTACTGTACAACTGAAGTACTACCCCTGAATAACAAGATAAGTGTATAAATTGGGGACTAGGGCCACAGGATGACATGCATTTCCTACTATTTGTGAATATCCATGCCTTCATGATGGAGCAATTAATTTACCAGGTATTGGGCCTATGGTTTAACTCTTATCTTCTCTTTTGATTTCAGATTGTTATTTATTTATTTATTTATTTACTTTTGGCCATGCTCAAAGCATGCAGAAGGTACCAGGCCAGCAATCAGACCTGAGCCACAGCAGTGACAAAGCCTTAACCACTAGACCACCAGGGAACGCCTTTCAGATTGTATTTTAGAAAGCCAGTTAGCATCTATTTGGCAAGGACTGACTTTAGCCAATTGCATATTTATTTGCAGTCAGAATAAAGTTTGACAAGCACTATCTTAAAGAATTTCTGGGTCAATCCTACACTGTCATTTAGGATACATCTTAAATATATTTGGGCAGAGGAGAGGAGTAAGTGCTATTCAGTGAGGTGTGTGAGAGAACCACAGAACTAGAAAAGAATAGATTTTGCTCAATTGTTAAGAACAATAATAACTCGTCTATAAAATAAAGTGACTTGTGTGTATGTCCTGAATCCCACATGCTGTTATTCTAAGAGACTTTAGGGAACAGTGATGGTTTTTCTCTTTCAAGTACTCCTTTCTCTTATAACCTTATTTTTGGTAAAAGAACGCCTCCTCTTTCCCTCTTTTCTTTCACTCATTTCATATGGTAGAAGAGGAATCGACCCCACCACAACAAAAAGAGATAATTATGAAAACAGTGTATTAGCTTCTGAATCCAGTTACATCTAAAGACTGCTTTGTACCTTATGGTTGTATATGGAAATAGATTCCTCTTTTTTCTTGAGCTAGTTTGGGTTTATGTAAAACCATATAGATTTTATATTTTGTCCATCAATTTTATTTTTCTGAGGCCCTGTTTACTGACACCTATGTGTCACCAGGTGTCTGAGGAAAAGCTCCAACATAAAAGAGAGATTTTCAACTTTTCTTAAATAAAAAAACAATAGAAAGACATTAAAAACTTTTCAAATACTCAGAGTAATAACAGGAAATATTATGTCTATAGAACAATAACCAAGAGATATGTAAAACAGAAAAGAAGAAATACTAGACCAAGGAAGAGTTCTTATAAATTAAAGATATGCTAACCAAATAAACATGATAATGTTATAAGTATTGGAAGAAAAAGTTGAGAAAAATCTCTCAGATAGTAAAATAAAAATTAGACCTGAGAAAGTGAGAACATAACAGAAATTGGAGAATTAATTCAGTAGCTTTACCTTATTAGTAGTTCCAGCAAACAGGAAAAGGAAAAAGAAAAGGCTGAAAATTATCAAATAACATAAGAAAATTTCCCAGAACTGAAAGATATGCATTCCAAATTATACAGGCCCACTAAAAGCCCAAAACAATTAATGGAAAAAGTATTGAAGTATATCATCATGAAATTTCACAGTTTCATGGATAAAGAGAAAATTGTAAAAGGTTTCACATAGGGAAAGAAATTGACTTTCATTAACTTAGTAACAGCAGAATCTAGAATAAAGCTAAATTCTCAAAATTCTAAGGGAAAATTATCATGCTAGAATTTTGTACCTAACCATATTACCAATCAACATTTTTAGACATGCAAGGAATAATAATTCCAATGTACCTTTTACTAGAGAACTCCTAAAAGGTATGTTACAAAATATGGGAAATGAAATCCAGGTAACAGGGATTGCCACAGAGGATGACAGTAAAAGAATGCTCGAGAATGACGCTAAACTTTCTGACAGAAGGAGAAAGTGAAAGACTAGACTGGAGTAAACTGGGTGATGTCAAAGGAGAGTTCCTGAGAAAAAAAGCTAATCAATATATTATTTATGTTTTGACATGTAGACATGTCTTTGGCATTGCAACAGAACTACTGGATTATTTGGGGGAAAAATTATAATAGATTCATAGAAAACTAAACAAAAATTTTAATGACAAAAAACTACACTAAAATTAGAAGTCACAGTATATTCTTTGGTTCTGCAATGTATGGTATTTACAAGGTGATAATATTATAAATACTAACAACTAACTTAACCAAAATTTTGACAGAGAATGCAATAGGATAATCAAAACAGAGAAATTAGAATAATGAAAAGACAGAGTTTCCATCATGGCTCAGAGTTAACAAACCCTTCTATAAACCATGGGGACGTGGGTTCAATACCTAGTCTCACTCAGTGGGTTAAGGATTTGACTTTGCCGTGAACTGTGGTGTAGGTTGTGTGACTCAGATCTGACATTGCCATGGCTGTGGTGTAGGCCAGCAGCTGTAGCTCAGATTTGACCCCTAGCCTGGGAACTTCCATATGCCGCAGGTATGGCTCTAAAATTTTAAAAAAAAGAAAGAATAATGGAAAGACATAAATGCTAAACCATTACATCAAAAAGTTAGTATAAAATACCCAAATAAAAATAATTCAAAAAATAACAGTACATATCTCGTAGTTAGAAAAAGGTGAATAAAAGAAGAAACAGTTATTGAAGGGGGGGTAAGAAGGGATGGAAATAAGGACTTCTTGTTTCTCTTCATAAGTTGTTTTTTAATTATTGTGCTTATTATTCCAGCAAGATTCTTTTTTCAGTATGTTTTGAAAGCCAGGCATCTTGGAAGGAGAATAGAGCTCCTTCTTAAAGCAGGAAGACAAGAGGAAATAGTATCTGAGATTAGGAATGGGGAGAGACCTGTTGTAATCAGCACGTTTTCAGAGAGGAAGCAACCTAGATGCTAGACAGGCATGGTACTACCTTATGGTACAAAAGCAAAAAGCCACTGGATTTCGAAGAAACTTAACAGACTTAGGAAATGAGGATTTTAGAAAGGATGAAAACAAAAGGCAATGTACTTGACCAAACTTAACACCTAAGGTTTGCTTTCTTAACACTCTGTGCAGAAATTATAGAAGGCAAATTGCCTTGATGCAGTAATGTAAGCAATAGTACAAAGAGGTTGTTTAATGAGAGAAACATAAAAGGCAATAAAGGGAAACATGACAGTCTTTTGAACATAGGTGAAAGCTGAGAATTCAAAGAAACTGGACAAGAAAGAAAGGGAAGGAATAACAGGAACCAAGAGATTATACTGCTGCTTGAAAATTGTGAAGATCTACATTAACAGGCTACATTCCAGGTAAGTTAGCATTATGTCTGAAGAATTAAATCACAAGGTCATCAATTACTATGTGATCCTGAGCAATTCAATTAAGGCTTTAGGTCTCAGTTTCCAATGTATAAAATGAGGATAATATCTCCTTCACAGTGTTGAAGAACACAACATTTAAATGACTAACAGATGAGAGCACTTAGCAAATGGTAAATTTCCTTAGCAAAAGTTCCAGTGTGAAAGGGAAATCTCCCCAAGAGAATACTATAAAAGAAGAATAGTGAGGTGAGAGCAGAGAGGAAAAGATGGTTTTACTATGAGTCTATTCTGGGAATAATATGTCAAGGCCATCATCATCTGTTTGGTTGAACATCCCAAGTGTGATCTATTTCCCATTTAATTCTGGCATTTGAGATTGGCAAAAAACAATACCCTTTTATTTACTACAATCTAGAAATTTAAGAAAATTTTTCCTCAAGATTAAAAATATTTCCAATAGCACAATAATTTAAGCAAAGGTGAGCGTTTACATAATGGAAAAATATAGAAACAAAAGAGTAGGAATATGATTTTAGAGAAAATAGCAAATATATGTCAGAAAAGCTCTCAAAGTGATTTGTGGCAAAAGCCTTTTGGTCTTGTCATGAATTTTATGTTGTTTTGCAACAACTTTATTTTCCTTACGCTGACTTTCATCACTTGGCTATATATTTGTAACTTCTGATTTTATGCTTAATTAGCTCCTTGCCACTTTTATACTAAAGTGTTTCAGAATGTGAGATAAAAGAAATATTTAACATGATAATGCAACTAACTATTTACAGCTAATCTCCATAGTTTAAAAGCAGTCAGGAACAGTAATCTCAGTGCATTTTGACAGATATTTACACCTAGCTTGAATGATAATGTTTATAACAAAAATAATTTTAGCATTTGAGACAGTTATCAGAAAAAAATTTTAAAGGCTCATAAATTGAATTTATTTGAGGTAGTTTCTCAAAGAGAAAACCAAAATTTTCTTTTCTTTTTTTATAAACTCTTAAAGCATTATTAGAATATAACCCCTCACTCAAATCCTGAGATTCTTAGATTCATTTTATGATTATACAGTTTCACTGGTAAAATGAAGTGAGTTGAATCTGAGCTATTACCTAAAATTGTCATTTGGTGGGAAAAATAAGGTAAAACGATAAGCTGAAAGGCACTATATGCAACAGTTTGAATGGATATTTCAATTTCATTTAGAGTCACATTTTTTTTTCTTTCCTTCAGAGAGTTGGTTTTTTTTTTGTTTTTTTTTTTTACTATTCCAAAGAGGAGAAAAAGCCTGACATTATTTCAGGGTCTTTGTAGGCTACAGTGAATGGGCTGCATTTAGGAAAATTAGCGTTTGTTGTCTTGAATTTCTCATGAAAGGACAGAGATTCCTGACTAGAAATCACCCATTAATGCCATCTCTATTTGTTTAGCCTAGGGTTTCAAGTTCATTTTCAGTCTGAAATCCTACACTAATGCTTCTCTTAGTTTTACATTTACAAATGAAATTCAACTAAAGTTTTTAAAAACAACTGAAAAAAATAAGTGAATCCTACACTACTTCTCCAATTGGATAAAAATCATGTTTAGACATGATTAATGCAACAAAGACAAACATTTAAAGCCCTCCCATATATCAAATTCACCAATAAGACTGTCTATTCTATGACTGCCAAGTATTATGTCAAGTATATAACATTGAATCTGAGTGGAAACGCCTAGTGGATTTTGTAAGTGGCCTCTGCAATGCACAAAAACTTCCAAGTTCCCACAATAAATATAATAATTGATTTTTGGTAGAGGGCTTAACAGATATTCTTTTCAAGTACGCAACTGTGTTGACAGAGCAAGACTCAATTCCATTTTTGATGCTACACGTGTTCCCTCCAGAACTCTGTTTATTGGACACCTGGTGGTCCTGCTGATTGGTTCTTGAGAAAAACCCAAAATTCTCTAAATTAATTCTAGAAATAAATCTAGAAGTAAATATGCTTCAACAGTTTGCAATGTGATGAAACTTTAACAAAATTCAGAACAAAATTTAAGCACCTCAAATCAGGGCTTTGTGTGATTTCTCACCTGACCTGCTGTGCTTTCAGTAAAAAATTCAATTAAAAAAACCTCCTGTGCACTTTTAACTATTCTGAATAATGCTGCCATGAAAATTCATGTATAAGTTTTTGCATAGACACAGGTTTTACATTAACTTGGGTATATGCCTATGAATGGAATTACTAGATCATTTGGTAAATCTGTTTAATTATTTTTATAAAATGCCAACTGTCTTCCAAAGCAGCTGCACAAGTTTACATTCCTATCAGCAAAGTAGGATGGTTCCACTGTCTCCACATACTCACCTATACTTGTTTTGCTCATCTATTTAATTATAGCGATCTTAGTGGGTATGAAGAAGTATTTCATTGTGGATTGGTCTACATTTCCCTAATGATAAATGGTGTTTAGTACATTTTCATATAGTTATTCGCCACAGAATATCTTTGTAAATGTCTGTTCTTTTCAAATGCTTTGCCCATTTGCTTTTCATAACTGCTTTATTGAGATATAATTCAGTTATCATATAATTCACCCATTTAAACTGTAAAATTCAATGGTTTTTAATATAATCACAGTGTTCTCAACATCAGCTTTAAAATATCTTCATTGCCCCAAAAAGAAGCCCATAAGATTAATAGTTACTCCACATTTCCCCCAAACACAAAGACCTAGGCAACTACCAATCTATTTTCTATCTCTATGGATTTTCCTATTCTAGATGTTGAGTACAATGAATTCATACAAAATGTAGTCTTTTGTGACTAGCATCTTTCTCTTAGTACAATGTTTCATGATTCATTCATGTTGTAGCATATATTAGTATTTAATCTGCTTTCATGGATAAATAATATTCCATCATATGGATAAACTATATTTTATTTAGTCATTCTTCAGTTGGTAGACAATTCAATCATTTCCACTTTTTGGCTATTACATATAATGTTGCTATGAACATTCGTGTACAAGTTTTTTGTAGACATGTTTTCAATTAACTTGAGTTTATATCTAAAAGTAGAATTACTGGATCAAACTTTATTTTAAACATTTTCATAAATTGTCAGACTGATTTGCAAAGCAGGTTTATCATTATACATTCTCAGCAGCAACATATAAGGCTACAGTTTTTCCACATCCTTGCCAACACTTATTATCTATCTTTTTTATCAGCATTCTAGGGGCTATGAAATATCACATAGTGGATTTAATTTGCAATTCCTTGATAACTAACAATGTTCAGTATCTTTTCATGTGCTTATTGGCCATTTGTATATCTTCATTGGAAATATGTTTGTTCAATTACTTTGGTTTTGGTTTTGTTTTTGTTTTATTTATTCCTCTGTACAGCATGGGGACCAAGTTACACATATATGTATACATACTTTTTCCTCCCATTGTTGTGTTTCAATGTAACTATCTAGACATAATTCTCAATGCTACACAGCAGGAGCTCATTGTAAATCCATTCCAAGAGCAATAGTTTGCATCCATTAACCCCAAGCTCCCGATCCCTCGAACTCCCTCCCTCTCCCACAAGTCTATTATCCAAGTCTATTATTTTCTTTTCTGTGGAAATGTTCATTTGTGCTGTATATTAGATTCCAGTTATAAATGATATCATGGTATTTGCCTTTCTCTTTGACTTAATTCACTCAGTATGAGAGTCTCTAGTACTTTGTTTTTAATTGGGTTATTTACCTTTTTTTTTTGCTGAGTTGTAAGAGTTCTTTATACATTCTGGAAACAAGTCCCTTACCAGATATATGATTTGCAAATATTTTCACCCATTCTGTGACTACTTTTTAACTTTCTTGATAGTGGCCACTGAAACACAAAACTTTCAATTTTGAAGAAGTCCAACTGATCTATTTTTGTTGTTGTTGCTTATGTACTTGATCTCACATCTGAAAAACCATTATCCAGTTCAAAGTCAGAGATATTTATGGCTGTGTCTTCCTCTAAAAGTTTTATAATTTTAGTTCTTTCTCTTTTTTTTGTTTTTCTTTTTAGGGCCACACCTGTGACATATGGAAGTTCACAGTCTGGGGTGGAATCGGAGCTATAGCCAGTGGACTACACCAGAGCCACAGCAACATGGGATTGAGCAGCATCTGCAGCCTACACCACAGCTCATGGCAATGACAGATCCTCAACCCACTGAGCGAGGCCAGGGATCAAACCTGTATCAGCATGGATACTAGTCAGATTTATTTCTGCTGAGCCGTTACAGGAACTCCTAATTTTAGCTCTTACAGTTAGGTGTTTGACCCATTTTAGAGTTAACTTTTGTATACATTATAAGGTATGAGGCCAACATCATATTTTTGTAGTATCATTTATTGAAAAGAATGGCATTACTCCATTGAATTATCTTGGCACCCTTGTCAAAAATCAACTAAACATAAATGTAAGAGTATATTTCTCGACTACTAATTCTACTACATTCATCTATATGTCTGTCTTTATGCCAGTACTACCTAATCTTGATTACTATAGCTTTGTAGTAAATTTCGAAAATAAGAAATGGAAGTCCTTCAAATTTGTTCTTCTTTTTAGATTCTATTAGCTATTCTGTGTACCTTGCATTTTTATATAAATTTAGAAATCTACTTATCAACATGTGAAAAAAAGGCCGGTAAAATTTTTGACAGAGATTGCATTGAATATATAGAAGAATTTCAGAACTATTCTGGAAATATTAAATTTTCTACTCCATGTACATGGATTGTTCCATTTATTTAGGTCTTTTTTAATTTCTTAAAATTACGTTTTACAGATTGTTGATGTACAAAAATCTCACACTTTTCATTAAATTTACTCCTAAGTATTCTTTTTGATACTATTGCAATGGAACTGTCTTTGTAATTTCATTTTCATACTGTTTACAGCTAGAGTAAAAAAGTACAAATAATATTTATATATGTTGAACTTGCATCTACAACTTTTCTGTACTAATTTATTAGCTCTAGTAATTTTCTTGTGGATTCTATGGGATTCTCTAGATGAAAAATAATGATATCTAGGAGACTGGCCAAGATGAGAGAATAGAAAGATGCTGAGCTCACTTCCTTTCACGGGCACAACTAAAGCCTGTCACTGTTGCTGATAAATGCCATTCTGGAATCTCCCCTCTAGCCTCACTTCAAAGCCCCACCCATGCCCAAAATCCTAGAAGCACCAGGACCAGAATGCCTCAGATGAAGAAAATAAATGAATGTTGATACATCCGAACTCACAATCACACCAGGCTGCCTTAAGAGCCCCTGATCCCATGGCCACAACCAGACACCCATCAGAGGGCCCAGGACTGGACCTCACATACCAGTGAACAGTCTGAGCCCTGCCTGCAGTCACCAGTGAGCCTGAGCTAGCCTCTGGAAAAGCCGCACCCACCAGCCCTGGGAAAAGATGGACCCTGGCCTCATTCACCAGCAGTCCAACATCAGCTCAGGGAACCCTGGGCTCTGCTGCTAGACCTCAGGTTACAGCTTAGCCCACCAATGGGCAAGCACTGGTCTCAGGACCTAGCAACACCCACCAGTATGCAGGCACCATCTTCAACGTCTTCTGGACACCAAATCTGCTCCCTACTGAGCCAGAATCCAGGGCCCTCCAGGGTTCTATAGCCATCTGCTTTACGACCAAGCCCTGCCAACCAGTGGATAGCAGCCTCTGCACAAGGCACAGCTTTGAAATCGACCAGGCTAGGGTCCAAATAAAACTACCAAATGGTCCACAGTACAGAGTCCACAAAACAGAAGAAACCACAGAGCCCACATAGGGGACACTCATATAGCATACACCTCTGATGACAAGAGGGGAGTACACTTGTGGGATGAATGAAAATTCTCCTACAAAAGACCACTTCTCCAAGCTCAGGTATATAACTAACCTACCAGATACAAAGAAAGGAAAACAGAAAATTAGGCACAATGAGCAATACAGAAACATGTTCCAAAAGGAGGAAGAAGATAAAACTCCAGTGGAAGAACTAAGAAAAGTGGCGATGGAGTTCCCGTCGTGGCGCAGTGGTTAACGAATCCGACTAGGAACCATGAGGTCGCGGGTTCGGTCCCTGCCCTTGCTCAGTGGGTTAACGATCCGGCGTTGCCGTGAGCTGTGGTGTAGGTTGCAGACGCGGCTCGGATCCCGCGTTGCTGTGGCTCTGGTGTAGGCCAGTGGCTACAGCTCCGATTCAACCCCTAGCTTGGGAACCTCCATATGCCGCGGGAGCAGCCCAAGAAATAGCAACAACAACAACAACAAAAGAAAAAAAATAAAATAAAAAAAAAATAAAAAAAAGAAAAGTGGCGACAAGAAGTCTACCCAAAAAAGAGTACAAGATAACAACCATCGAATTATCAAAGAGCTTGGGAGAAAATGGATACATGGATTGAGAAGTTGAACACTTTCAACAAAGAAAATATAGAAAAAAACAACAACAACAAAATTCACAACTAAAGACTGAGCAATCTCCACCCAAATGGACTGGAAACCTTAAAAAAGATACCCTACTTCAAAGAAAAAAGAGAAGGACACATCAAGAGGTAGGAGGGGCGATTTTGCAATATAAACAAACCAATACCTCCTGGGTGGGAAGCTCCACAGACCGAAAACTAACTGGTTCACAGAGACTCACCTACAGGAGTGAGAGTTCTGAGCTCCACATCAAACTCTCACGTGTGAGGATCTGGCACAGGGAGAAAAAGCACTGGAGCATCTGGCATTGAAGGCCAGTGGGGCTTGTACGCAGGAGCTCCATGGGACTGGGGGAAATGGAGACCCCATTCTTAAAAGGTGCAAACAGACTTTCATGTGCACTGGGTCCCAGGGCAAAGCAAAGTCTCCACGGGAATCTGGGTCAAACCTGACTGCAGTTCTTGGAGGACATCCTGGGAAAACAGGGGTGAACGTGGCTTGTTGTGAGGGAAGGACATTAAAAGCAAAGCTCTCAGGAATATTCAGCAGCCATGCCTTTCTCTGGAGGTGGCCATTTTGGGAAAACCTGGCCCCATCTGTCAGCCACCTGCTGAGAAGCCCCAGGGCAAACAACAACCCAGGTGGGATCACAGCCCAGCCCCTCAGTAAACAGGCTACCTAAAGACCCTTCAGGTGCACAACTGCCTCTAATCCCATCCAGAGACTAAGCCCCACCCACCAGAGGGATTAGAATCGGCTCCACCTACCAGGGGGCAGGCATCAGCCTCTCCCATCAGGAAGCTGACAGCAAGCCCCCCGTACTAACATCAGCCACGGGGGGGAGACATCAGAAGAAAGAGAGGCTACAACTCTATTATCCGTAAAAAGGTCACCACACCAAAAACCTATAAAAATGAAAAGACAGAGAACTATAACTCAGATAAGGGAGAAAGGAAAAACCCCAGAAAATCAGCTAAGTGCTCAGGAGATTCTCAGCCTCCAGGAAAAAGACTTTATACTCTTGAGGCTGAAGAAGATGCAAGACATTGGAAATAAACTGGAGGCAAAGATGGATAACTTACAGGAAACACTAACCAAAGAGATACAAGATATAAAACTTAAACAAGAAGAGATGCAAAATACAATAACTGAAATAAAAAATTCACTAGAGGCAGCTAACAGCAGAATACAGGAGGCAGAAGAACGAATAAGCGAGGTGGAGGACAGACTAGTGGAAATTATGGATGTGGAACAGAAAAGAGAAAAAAGATTGAAAACAAATGAAGAGAGTCTCAGACAACTCTGGAACAACGTTAAACGCTCCAACATCCGTATTATAGGGGTGCCAGAAGGAGAAGAGAGAGAGAAGGGGACAGAAAAAATATTCCAAGAGATAATAGCTGAAAACTTCCCTAACATGGGGAAGGAATCACTCACTCAAATCCAGGAAGCACAACAAGTACCATATAAAATAAACCCAAGGAGGAATATGCCGAGACACATATTAAACTGACCAAAATTAAAGACAAAGAGAAAATCTTGAAAGCAGCTAGGGAAAAGAAACAAGTAACATACAAGGGAACTCCAAAAAGGTTATTGGCAGATTTTTCAACAGAAACTCTGAAGGCCAGAAGGGAGTGGCATGATATACTTAACGTGATGAAAGGAAAAAACCTCCAACCAAGATTACTCTACCCAGCAAGGCTCTCATTCAGATTTGAAGGAGAAATCAAAACCTTCACAGATAAGCAAAAGCTGAGAGAATTCAGCAACACTAAACCAGCCTTACAACAAATACTAAAGGAACTTCTCTAGGCAAAAAAGAAAAGGCCGTAATCAGAAACAAAATACCATAAATGACAAGGCTCGCCAGTAAAGGTATATATACAGTAAAGATACAAAATCATCCATGCAAACTTATACCACCAAAATCAAAAATCATGAGAAGAGGTGGGTACAAATGCAGGACACTGGAGATGAACTTGCACTTAAGAGAACAACAACTTAAAACAATCTCATATACATATAGACTCATATCAAAACTTCAGAATAACTGCAAACCAGAAATCTACAATTGATATACAAACAAGGAATCTCTGGAGAAGAAATATATCTCATAGTAAATAAGTGCATAATCCATCCAATCAATCCACCATGAAGGGGGTCATTTGACATCATTGTTGGAATGCTGAAGTCTTCTTAGATCTGATTCTGATTTCCTCTCCATCAAAGAATTTATGGTAATTATAATTAAATAATGCTACTGTACAATTAAATAAAAAAACAAAGAAAATATAAAGAACAATGAAAGAGAGATAAAGAATATAATGACAAAGAAAAACCTAGAAGGAATCAATTGTAGACTAAATGATACATAGTAATGGATCAGTATACTGGAAGACAGAGTAGTAAAAGCAATTGATCCCAAAAAGAAAAAATAATGAAAAGAAATGAGGACAGTTTAAAATACCTCAAGGACAATATCAAGTGTACTAATCTTCACATTATATGGGTCCCAGAATGAAAAGGTAAGGAAGAGGGTGCCAAGAACATATATGAAGACATAAGAGCTGAAAACTTCCTTAATCTGAGGAAGCAGACAGACAAGTCCAAGAATTGGAGTCCCAAACAGGACCAACTCAAAGAGGAACACACCAAGACATACTGTAATCAACATAACAAAAATAAACATAAACAATGAATATTAAAAGCAGCAAGGGAAAAACAACAAATTACTTATAAGGGAACTCCCATAAGGCTATTAGCTAACTCTTCAGCAGAAACTCTGCAGGCCCAAAAGGAATGACATAATATATTCAAAGTGATGAAAGGGAAAAACCTCCTACCAAGAACACTTCACCTGGCAAGGCTCTCATTCATATCTGATGAAGGGATCAAGAGTTTTAAAGACATGCAAAAGATAAAAGAGTTCAGCACTACCAAACCAGCTTTACAAGAAATTATAAAGGGGCTTCTCTAAGCAAAAAAGGAACAGCCACAACTAGAAACATGAAAGTTATGGAAGTAAAAAGTTCATCAGTAAAGGCAAATAGCCAATAACAGTAGTAAATCATCCACACAAAAAGCTAGTAGGAAGGTAAAATACGAAAGTAGTAAAAAACATCAATATCTACAATAAGCAGTTAAAGGATACACAAAATAATTAGATTAAAATATGTCAAAAGCGTAATCATGAGAGAAAAAGAGTAAAAATGAAGGATTCTTAAAATGTATTTGAAATTAAAATGCATGCAATTTAAAATAACCATGCATGTATTGCTAGAAAAACCTCAAGGTAACCAAAAACCTTAAATTTATAATAGATACACACACAAACAAGGCAAGGAAACCCACAAATAACACTGTAGACAGCCATCAAATCACAGAAGAGAAAAAAGAAGATGAAAGGAATAAAAAAGAACTACAAAAACAATTAACAAAGTCACAAACAAATGAACAAAAACAAGTCAAAAACAATTAACAAATGAGCAATAATTAATTATACATATTAATAATTGCTTTAAATGTAAATTAATTAAATGTTCTAATCAAAAGATATAGTTCAGCTGAATGGATGCAAAAGCAAGATCTGTATATATGCTGCCTCTAAGAGGCTCACTTCAAAACTAGAGGCACATATAGACCAAAGTGAGGGAATGGGAAAAGGCATTCCATGAAAAAATAAAGCAAGAGTAGCAATGCATGTCAGACAAGATAGACTTTAAAATGAAAATTGTTAGAAGAGACAAAAAAATACGTAATAATCAAGCAATATATCCAAGAAAATATAATAACTGTAATTATATAGCCATTCAATATAAGAGCAAATAAATACATAAAGCGAACATATTAACAGACAAAAGTGAGAAACTACAGTAACACAACAATATTAGAGAACTTCGACACCACCCTTACATCAATGGAAAGATGATTCAGAGAGAAAAATCAATAAGTTAACACTGGCCTTAAATGACACATTAGACCAGATGGAGTTAATAGATGTATATAGAACATTCCATCTAAAAGGAGCAGAATACACATTTTTTTTTCAGGTGCACCTAGAACATTCTCTAGGATAGATCACATGCTAGGCCACAAAACAAGTCATAGTAAATTTAAGAATAGTGAAATAATAACAGAACATGGCCACAAATCTATGAGATTAGAAACCAACTATAAGGGGGAAAAAAACTCCAAAAAACCCAAAGAGATGGAAGATAAACCATAAATGACTAAAAAAAACCAATGAATCACTGAGGAAATAAAAGAAGAAATTTCAAAATACCTGGAAACAAATAAAAATGAAAACATGATGATCCATAATCTATGGAAGACAGTAAAAGCAGTTGTATGAGGGAACTTTATAGAGAAACAAGCTTATCTGAGGGAACAAGTGAAATCTCAAATAAAAACCCTAATCTTACACCAGAAGAATGAGAAAAGGAACAAGACACAAAGTTGGTAAAAGAGAAGGTATCATAAATACCAGAGCAGAAATAAATGAAAGAGACTTTTAAAAAAGAAAAGATAAATGAAACAAAGAGCTGCTTCATTGAAAAGAGAAGCAAATATGATTAACTTTTAGCCAACTCATCAAGAAAAAAAGAAAGAGGGCCCAAAACAAGGGAATCAGAAATAAAAAAAAAGTTACATCTGAGACCACAGAAGTACAAAGGATTATAACAGACTATGATAAACAAATACATACAAATAAAAAGGACAAAGGAGAAAAAAGGACAAATTCCTAGAAAGATACAATTGCTCAAGACTGAACCTGGAAGAATAGAAAATATGAACAGATCAATTACCAGTAAAGAAGGTGAATCAGTTAAAACAAACAAACAAAAAACGCACAAAAAAACTCCTAGCAAACAAAAGGCCATAACCAGATGGCTTCACAGGTGAATTTTACCAAACATTTAGGAAAGAGTTAAAGCCTATCTTTCTCAAACTACTCCAAAATAACTGTAACGGAAGGAAGGCTTCTGAACTCATTCTATGACACCAGCATCAACCTGATATTAAAACCAGACAAGGATATAACAAAAGGAGATTATAGGCCAATAAACCTGATGAGTATAGAAGCAAAAGTCCTCAACAAAATATTAGCAAAGTAAAGCCACAATACATTAAAAGGAATCATACACCATGATCAAGAGGAATTTATCTCAGGGATGCAAGGATTTTTCAATATCTGCAAAACCATCAGTGTGATACACCATGTTAATGAAAATAAAAGCCATATGATGATCTCAATAAATACAGAAAAATCTTTTGATAAGATCAATATCCATTTATGATAAAACTTCTCCAGAAAGTGGGCAGAAAGGCAACCTACCTCAACATAATCAAGGTCATATATAACAGATCCACAGTTACCATCATACTCAAGGTGAAAATCTGAAAGTATTTCCTCTAAGATCAGGAATCAGACAAGGACGCACACTCTTGCTAGTTTCCTTCAACATAGTGTTGGAATTCCCAGCCACAGCAATCAGTGAAAAAATAAATAAATAAAAGGAATGTAAATTGGAAAGGAAAAAGTAAAATTGTCACTGTTTGTACATGATATGATACTATATACATAAAATCCATAGGGCAGATCAAGATGGCAGAGGAGTAAGACATCACACTCCTCTTCTTCCATAAAGGCATCAAAAAAACACATCTACATGTAAAACGACTCACAAAGAACATCTACTGAATGCTGGCAGAAGAACTTAAACCTCCAAAAAGGGCAAGAAATTCTTGACATAACTGGGTCAAAAAAAAAAAGAGAGAGAGAGAGAGAGATAAGGAATCAGGACAGGAATTCATGAGAGGGACCTGTCAAAGGGAAAAGGAACCCACATCCTGGGAAACCACCTAATCAAAGGAAAGATGAGCCAAGATGGTGGGACCTCAATGTTGCCAAGAAAAGCACAGCAGATGGACCGAGGAGGGCAAAGTAGAGGGAGAGCTGCACAGATCATCTGCACCACCAGTCCAGACACTACAGTCTGAGACTCTCAGGCGGGGACTGGCCACTGAGACTGAGTCTGGAAGTCAGTCCTGGGGAGAGGACCAGGGTTGGCTGTGTGGGAACAGCCTAAGGGGCTAAGGAGCACTGTGCTATGGGTGGGGGAGCAGTGTGCTATGGGCTGGGGAATGGAACACTATGGCAGAAGGAATGCAGGGGTAGGTCTGGGCCCGCAGCAGAAGCAAGGCCCCACTGTTGAGAGTGAGAGGAGGAGGGGCGGCTGAACATAGCAATCTCCCTGCACACACACGTGCCAGCTCTCAGAGGGCAGAGCACCTCTGGTGCAGGCTATGGGTGGCGAGAAGCCACTTGCTCAGGCTACAGGTGACTGGGCACTTTTTGTGCAGGCTACATGTAGGCAGGCACCTCTTCTGTGGGCCAAGGGCAGCAAGAGGCTAAGTTCAACGTGGTGCCTCTTGTGTGATCTACAGGCAGCAGAATTGCCAAAGCCATCCTGAGGAACAAAAACCAAGCAGGAGGCATAACTCTCCCAGACTTCAGGTAGTACTATAAAGCCACAGTAATCAAGACAGTATGGTACTGGTACCAAAACAGACATACACACCAATGGAACAGAATAGAGAACACAGAAGTAAACACAGACACCTATGGTCAATTGATCTTCGACAAAGGAGTCAAGAATATAAAACGGAAAAAAGACAGTCTTTTCAGCACGTGGTTCTGGAAAACCTGGACAGCTGCATGCAAATCAATGAAACTGTAACACACCCTCACACCATGCACAAAAATAAACTCACAATGGCTTAAAGACTTAAAAGTAAGATAAGACACCATCAAAGTCCTAGAAGAGAATATAGGCAAAACATTCTCTGATATCAACCTTACAAATGTTTTCTCAGGTCAGTCTTCCACCGCAACAGAAATAAAAGCAAAAATAAACCAATGGGACCTAATCAAACTGACAAGCTTTTGCACAGCAAAGGAAACCATTAAAAAAAAAAAAAAAAAAAAGACAACTGACAGAATGGGAGAAGATAGTTTCAAAATGATGCAACAGACAAGGGCCTAATCTCTAAAACATACAAACAACTTACACAACTCAACAGCAAAAAAGCCACAACCCAATGGAAAAATGGGCAAAAGACCTGAATAGACATTTCTCCAAAGAAGATATACAGATGGCCAACAAGCACTTGAAACAATGCTCAACATCACTGATTATTAGAGAAATACAAATCAAAACTACCATGAGATAGATACCACCTCACACCAGTCAGAATGGCCATCATTAATAAGTCCATAAATAACAAATGCTGGAGAGGGTGTGGAGAAAAGGGAACACTTTTGTTGGTGGGAATGTAAGCTGATATAGCCACTATGGAGAACAGTATGGAGGAACCTTAGAAAACTATACATAGAACTACCATATGACCCAGCAATCCCACTCTTGGGCATATATCCAGACAAAACTGTCCTTGAAAAGGACACATGCACCCGCATGGTTCACTGCAGCTCTATTCACAAAAGCCAAGATATGGAAACAACCCAAATGTCCATTGACAGATGATTGGATTAGGAAGAGGTGGTATGTAGATACAATGGAATACTACTCAGCCATAAAAAAGAACAAAATATTGCCATTTGCAGTAACATGGATGCAACTAGAGACTCTCATGCTAAGTAAAGCAAGTCAGAAAGAGAAAGACAAATGTCATATGAGATCACTTATGTCTGGAATCTAATATATGGCACAAATGAACCTTTCCACAGAAAAGAAAATCATGGATATAGAGAACAGATGTATGGTTGCCAAGTGGGAGGGAGTGGGATGGACTGGTAATTTGGGATTAATAGATGCAGACTATTGCCTTTGGAATGGATTAGCAATGAGATCCTGCTGTGTAGCACTGGGAACTATGTCTGGTCACTTGTGATGGAGCATGATAATGTGAGAAAAAAGAATGTATACATGTATGTGTGACTGGGTCACCTTGCTGTACAGTAGAAAATTGACAGAACACAGTAAACCAGCTGTAATGGAGAAAAAAAAAACATTATATAAAAAAAACTTTTTAGCTGAACATGAGATAATACCCTATACCATCAAAATATACATAGGCAAGAAAAAAAACCAGTGTTGTGTTAGGTGCCTGGGACTTCAGCTTTAATCTCTGGCCAGTCTTATATAGAACTAAGTGAAACAAAACAGACAAGGAAATGAGAGAAAGGGACATAATGATAGAGAAATAAAGACAGAATAAGATTTTAATCACATCAAAAAGAATGAAATACCTAGGAATAAACTTCTATAAGGAGATACAAGACCTATATTTAGAAACCTATAAAACAATGATGAAAGAAACTGAAGACAACACAAATACATGGAGAAGAAATACCATGATCAAATAAACATAGGTAGAACACCCTTTGACATATATCATAGAAATATTTTTTGTACCTGTCTCCTAAGGCAAAGGATATAAAAACAAAAATAAAAAAATGGGGCCCAATTAAATTTAAAAGCTTTTGCACACCAAAGGAAATCACTGACAAATAAGTGAAAATATTTGCAAATTATATAACTGATAAGGGATTAATATTCAAAATACATAAACAGGTCATGCAACTCAACATCAAACAAACAACTCAATAAAAAATGGTCATAAGACCTGAACAGACATTTTTCTAAAGAAAACATACAGTGGCTAACAGGCACATGAAAAGTTGCTCAACATTGCTAATCACAAAGAAATGCAAATCAAGCCACAATGAAGTATCACCTCACACCTGTCAGAAGACTTATCATCAAAAAGAGCATGAATAACAAATGCTGCTGAGGAGGAGAAAGAAAGGCAACCCTTGTACACTGTTGGTGGGACTATTACTTGGTGCATCTACTATGAAGAGAGTATGGAGGTTTCTCAAAAAACAAAAAATAGAACTACCATATGATCCAGCAATTCCACTTCTGGGTATATACCAAAGAAAACAAAAACCCTAGAAAATATATATACACCCCAATGTCCATAGCAACATTATTTACAACAGCCCAGATACGGAAGCAACCTAAGTGTTCATCAACAGATGAATGGATAAAGATGTGGTATATGTATGGTATAAAACAACTCAGTAATTAAAAAAATGAAATTTTGTGATTTACAACTACATGGATTGAATTGGAGGGTATTATACTTAGTGAAATAAATTAGACAAAGATAATTTTATATTATATAGCTTATATGTAGAATTTAAAAATGACTGAATTTCTTAATTTCCGTTATTTACAGGCATGAAGGCACGAAAACTGAGTCTGGCAGAATATACATATAAATTTAATGCCAGGAATTTTATTAAAGGACACCAATTTATAAGCTGATAATAGTGTAATGTAGTGCCAAGGGGAATTTCCCATTTGCCTCTATATTGGCTAATTATGGTACAACTATCTGAGCTCTGCAAAGTTCTCCAGAGTTAGAAAACATAAAAAGGAATTTGATATACTTAAAAAAAGAAAAGGCACAATCCTCTCACCTTGGGATTTTAATAATGATATATATTAACATTTTTATAATTGTATGACTATTTATAATGATATTATTACAGCAGTTGCAATTACGGTATGTTTGATATGTGTAAGGCAATATGTAAAGCACCCTACATAAGAAACATATGAAGTGGGTACTATTTTTATTCCCATTTCACAGATTATGAAACTGAAATCATAAAGAATGTGTTTACTGTTGTACAATTAGAAAATAAAGATCTAATTTTAATGTAGGTCTGATGCAGAGTCCATATTTTAATACTAAAATCTTCTGAATTACAACTAATGCCCTTTCGTAAAAGAGCATTTTTCTTCTCAAATTATCTGACCCCTGTTTGTGACAGAGACAGCATTTCTAGCCAGAGTCCTTATTGTACATATTTTATACTCACATCCTGATCCTAGGATACAGTGTGCAATTCGTGGTACAATGGTTAGCATCTGGACTCTGATCCTAGGATACATCACCTTACAAATGCTACCTACATGATGTCTCCACTCATTCTAATCAAAATTTCTTCTTTTACCTCCTATTGATTTTAATAGATATGATTATTACATTCTTTAAATATGATCTTAAATCCAGTGCTATATGAATCAGGATATATTACAAATATTTAACTTACATGTTTGCAGTTTGGTTTTGGGTGTGTGTGTGTGTGTGTGTTTTGACATTTTAATAACCTAGGCAAATCCTACAGGAATTATTTGGCAAAAGTGAATATACAACACTTTCAGATTTTTTTTTTCTTTGCTTTTTAGGGCCACACATGTGACATATGGAAGTTCCCAAGCTAGGTGTTAAATCAGAGCTGCTGCTGCCAGCCAGAGACACAGCCATAGTGACACAGATCTGAGCCTTGTCTGTGACCTGAACCATAGCTCATGGCAATGCCGGATGCTTAGCCCACTGAGCCAAGGTCAGGGATCAAACCCGGGTACTCATGATACTAATCAGATTCGTTACCACTAAGTCACAACAGGAATTCCTCAGAATTTTTTTTTTAATGTAAGTAAATTAATTGTTAGGATATTAAGCTTATGGTTCTGAACTCCATGCCCCCCCTCAGCCAAAAGCAAGACTAGAGAAGGGAAACAAGTTCCCAGCTGTATTTAAATTAATAAGTATTTTTATATCAGAACATCTATCTGTACAACTAGTCAAATTTTCCAAATTGGGCTTTATTTAAGCATCTGTGAGGATGAAAAAGAAACACTGGGTTTAGATGA
The DNA here is from genome assembly GCF_054392235.1 of Sus scrofa. Taxonomy (NCBI): domain Eukaryota; kingdom Metazoa; phylum Chordata; class Mammalia; order Artiodactyla; family Suidae; genus Sus; species Sus scrofa. The sequence continues at coordinate 245,624,333 of NC_139383.1, read as the reverse complement.
GTTTAATTCCTGTAAGATTAAAAAAAAATCAGGAATTTGGGAAAAGTTCACTTTACACTAAAATCTTAAAATAAGAATGTTCTGTGGACGTGTGAGGCCTTTAAATGAATTTTAATTTAATCTCTTTAGATGTAAATGGCTTTTGTGGGCAACACTGTTTTCTAAATGTCAGGGAATATGGGTTTTTGTAAGCACCAGCACTAGAGAAAAAACATATTAAATGTGGCTCCTAAGGTGAGCTTGGATGAGTACAAATGGGAAGTTTAAGGTCACAAATCGTGTTTAGATAAACAACACAGCATAGTGACTACTCTACCCTTAATATGTATTAGAAAGCAATGCCACCAAGTACACACACTCAGTAAGTATAAATCAAGCATGTGCTTAGCACCTCAATTCTCTTAGTATTTAATTTGTCTTAAAAGGCAATGTATGAATACAGCTTACTTGTGCCATTTTTCTTCATTAGGTTACATTATTATTATACATTATATTGTTAATATGATAAATATTGCACTTGAACATTTTCATTAGAAATAACCTCTAAAGTCTGATGTAACCAAAGTGTGTGATGTACAAAAAAACCAAAGGTGGTAGAAGAGAGAGATGGGTAATAGTGTTAGAAAAAAAATATGGGTATCAGAATTGAGAGAAGTAAATACATGGAGTGGATGAATAATTCTCCCTCAATTATAGAATTCAGGGTTTCTAAGAAAGATATGAAAACTAATATGACTTTAATTACATAGTTATATTTTTACTTTTTAATATATGTGGAAAGAAAAAAAAAACACCTTCCCTATTTTGAAGAAAAACACCATATGTTCATTTAAATTCTCTTTAGTTTGAGGATTTAAGGAATTAAGAAAAAGAGTGTGTTTTGGAGATATTGGGAATTAGTTTCCTTAAATAAAAACAGAAAAAGGAAAGTCCAGTGAAAGAAACATCTGGGGCATGGCAACATCAGAGGGCAGACCTAAGGAAAGGATTATCTGAGTGATGTAAAAGCTAAGGGGTCAGAACAAAAGTGGGAATAACTGAATAACAGGCCAGAAACATTCTAGATTGGAAAACATTGCCGGTAGCCTTTTTTTTTTTTTTTTTTTTTTTCTTTTTTTCTTTTTGGCCTCCCCATGGCATATGGAGTTCCTGGACCAGCGATAGGATCTGAGCCACAGTTGCTACCTACGCTACAGGTGCAGCAATAGCAGATCCTTTAGCTCACTGTATGGGGCTTGAGATCATACCTGCATCCTGGTGCTACAGAGATGCCACTGATCCTGTTGTGCCACAATGGGGACTCTAGTAGTTTTCTTTAGAAGGAAGATGCTCAGGGCAATTAGTCCTCAAGAAAAATAGGGAGGGAGTATCCATTGTGGCACAGCGGAACACGAATCCAACTAGTATACGTGAGGATGCAGGTTCAATTCCTGGCCTCCCTCAGTGGGTCGGGGATCCCATGTTGCTGAGAGCTGTGTTGTAGGTTGTAGACGTGGTTCGGATCCCCCATTGTTGTGGCTGTGGCGCAGGCCAGCAGCTGTAGCTATTATTCAACCCATAGCCTGGAAACTTCCATGTGCTGCGGGTGTGGCCCTAAAAAGCAAAAGAAAGAAAAAAAAGAAAGAAAGAAAGAGAGAAAGAGAGAGAGAGAGAGAAAGAGAGAAAGAGAGAAAGAGAGAAAGAGAGAAAGAAAGAAAGAAAGAAAGGAAGGAAGGAAGGAAGGAAGGAAGGAAGGAAGGAAGGAAAGAAAGAAAGAAAGAAAGAAAGAAAGAAAGAAAGAAAGAAAGAAAGAAAGAAAGAAAGAAAGAAAGGAAGAAAGGAAGGAAAGAAAGAAAGAAAGGAAAGAAAGGAAAGAGAGAGAGAGGGAGGGAGGAAGGAAGGAAAAGAAAGAAAGAAAGAAAAAAGAAAGAAAGGCAGGAAGGAAGGAAGGAAGGGAAAAAAAAGAGTGGGAGGGAGGGAGGGAGGGAAAATAGGGAAATGCAAAGCAGGTAATTAGTAACTTTATTTTTTTAATTTATTTATTTTTTGTCTTTTGTCTTTTTAGGGCCACACGTGCGGCATATGGAGGTTCCCAGCCTAGGGGTCTGACCAGAGCTGTAGCCACCGGCCTACTGCCATAGCCACAGCAAAGCCAGATCTGAGCCGCATCTGTGACCTACACCACAGCTCATGGCAATGATGGATCCTTAACCCACTGAGCAAGGCCAGGGATCAAACCCGCAGCCTCATGGTTCCTAGTCATATTTGTTAACCACTGAGCCACGACGGGAACTCCAGTAACTTTAGATAATTAACATTTAGGGTAAATGCCTGGCCTCTAGGCTAGAACCAGACAATCTTGATTCAAATCCCAGATTTACCATCTGGGATGCAGTGCAAACCTCTCCATGCCTCAGTTTTCCAAATCTAAAAACAGAAATGATATTAATTCTATCTCTCTTGTAGGACTGTCCTGAGGAGTAAAATTGGTACATGCCAAGCATGTGCTGAGTGCTATCTACATATCTGCTATCATTATTATTATTTTGCCCAAAAGACATGAAGGCTTTGGGAAAAAGAAAAATATCTAAAGTAGATGGGGATATAATGAGAAAGAGAATAAGCATAAAAAGTTTTTAGATCAGTTAAGCTTACCAACAGATAGGTAGTGATATAAATTTTCTATGGAAATTCCAAGTCACTTTCTAGCTTTCAGAGGTGAAATTAAAAGATATATATATATTGTAAGACTCCTTAACAAAATCTTAGTCAAGAAAGCTTGAGTGAACAAAATTTGTGTCACATTTAAATAGTATAGAATGATGATGATATTAGTCTTGATATTTCAGTGGGCTTAGGAAGAAAGCTTCCCAGGCTCTGGGTCCAATGATTTGCCTGCTGGGAAAATAACTTGACTTCAGAGCACAGTTGCAATACAGACCAATACAGATATGTTCCATGTGTATATATGAATCACAGATGTATATGTCCATGTGTCTGATTCACTGCAGGAAACCTAAAGAAAGCCAAATGTCAGTCAAGTATGATGGGGTCCCAGAGAGAATATTCATGTTGAGGGCAGAAAAATCACAGTGCACCAAAGTAGTCTAATGTTACAAGAAGCTAGTAGACTCAAGAGCAGTGTTTCAGCTTTCCTGAAAATCCCATTCTGTTGTGCCCACATGGTCAGCCAAAAAGAAAGACTTATGTTCATCATATGAATAAACCATTTCATTAAATTCTGTAACACTTTTGGCCCTAAGCATACTTCGGAGGAAGGGGAGGTAGGTTTTCCTCTCGTGTTTCTAGAAACTGTTTCATGCTCATGATGATCTAGAGCAGAGCTGGTCAACAGAACTTTCTTCAGAACAACTGAAATGTTCTAATCAGTGCTATCCAAGATGGCTGCCACTGGAACACATGGCTAATTAGCACTTGAAGTATGGCAAGTATGACTAAGGAAATGAAATTTTTAATTTTAATTAAATTTAAATACCTATGTGTGGTTAGTGCCTAATGTAGTAGCACAGATTAAGGACCACCAGCTAACTAAAATGTCTGTGAAGCTTCACTGTTACCAAGGTAAAACCACTCAGTTGCTTGGTAATTAAAAATGTAGCCTAGAGTCAATTGTCCTGTTTGCAGCCTGGTTCCACCTCTTATTAACAAGGTAAAAAGTTACCCTAGGAGATATGTGGGATTTCTAACTCCTACTTGAAATTTAGGAGATCAGAGAGAACATGCTCCTACAGTCACACACGCACACAAAAAAATACTGAACAATCTGAAAATTTGTAACTACTCTTGAACTCATCAGAGCTGAGACTTCAGGGCACCCAACTAACTGGAAATGTAAGTAAAGACAGTTGAGGAGAGTCAGGATACTAGCACTTGCTTATCTAAGAAAAAATGCAGCCAGACACAAAAAGAATTCAACAAAAAATGTTTAACAAATTAACAAAGGCCAAATATGGCCTCATGAGAGAATATAGACCCCCTAGAAGCTGCAGATATGAGAGAATTCTACACTTATCTACAGGCTCTTTGCCATGGACCTCACTAAAAGATTAGAGCAAGTCTGGAAGGAGAATTCCTCCTGGTGCAAACTCAAGGAGGGGAACAGCAATTACTCAGATCTTTTTTCCGGTCTTTCCCATAGAACCAAAACCTTAGATTGCCAAGGGAAGAGCAAGAAACACTGTCACCATTAAGACCCTGATGAAAACCCACTTCAGCTAGGTGAAAGAAACAAACAAAAATCTCTGCCAAGAGTAAAGAGACAAACCTACAACTGGAACAGGAGTCCTAAGAAAGCCTTATCTACAGGACTCAAAGACACAGTACCTGCCTAACACTGAGGCTTAATCACAAGAGATAATGTCTCTCTTTTAACTTCCCCCAACCAGACTAACAAGTATGAAATAACAAGTAACTGTGGTATCCTGCTAGAAGAGAAGCAAGAACATGAAAAGAGGACTGGACACAGTATAAAAGGAACACCTAATACCAAGAATGGAGCAAATGCTGGAAAAACTGGAAAATTAGTCCCCACCTCAGACACAAGGCAATGCCAGTGAAATTTGAAATTATCATTCAAGGAATCTTAAATAATCATAATATGTTAAAAGCTCTAATAGAAAAGATGGACTATATGTAAGATCAGATATGCAATTTCAACAGAGAGTTAGAAGCTATAAGGAAAAAAACATCAAATAGAAAATGCTAGAAATGAAAAACACAATAACAAAGATCAATAATGCCAGCTTCACCAGTTTTAACTCCTTTCAAGAAGGAAAAAAAAAATCAATGTATTGGAGAGTAAGTCAATAGAAAGTACCCAATCTGAAACACACAGGAAAAGAAAAAAGCAGGAAAAAGCAAATTAAAGAGCTGAGGAACAGCATCAAACTGCCTAACACAAATGTAACTAGAATCCTCAGAGGAGAAGACAGAACAAGGCTAAGGAAATAGTTGAAGAAAGAGTGATTAAGAATTTTTAGAAAGTAATGACTGACACCAAACCACGGGTCTATAGAGAATACCAAGCAGGATTTAAGAAAGGAAGGAAGTAAAGGAAGGGAGGATTGAAGGAAGGAAAAAAGAAGGTGGGAAGGAAAAAAAAATAAAGTTGTTTCCATTCTTTGTGCCTCAATATTATTTGTAAACTGGATATAGTAGCATTATTTGTTCTGATAATTAGATAATATAATCTATATAAAACAATTAGAAGAGTGCCTGAAACATAGCAAATGCTCAATAAATATTACTATGCAAGAACAGCAGAGTGTAATCATGCAGGGTAGGTTGACAATCAGTAACAGATTTCACTGGTCAGTCAAGGTCATTGTCTGGGAGTCTCTGTATACCTGGCCATAATAGCATAAGACTATTAGTGGACATATGTAAGTTATGAGTCTGAGGATTCTCAGAAATACTTTTACAATAGAACTCTGCAAGTTGCTGAATTTTCTACATGAGTGAGAGCTTAGAGTTGGCAAGAAAGTGGTATTAATGTGAATAAGATTCCAAGCACAGGATGGGGATCCATGGGATACTAAATATTTGTAATATGCCAGGCATTTTGCTCTATACCCTTTACAGATTTTATTTAATATTTTTCCAATAGCAATCCTCTAAGGTTGCTATTAGTATTACTCCACTTTACAAATGAGGCTCAGGAAGATCAAGTGATTTCCTCAAGGCCAAACTGCTAATAACCAGTGGTGCCAAGTTTTGGACCCAGATCTGCCTTTATGTAAAGCCAAAATTCTGTCCCAAACCAAACTCTTTACCCCAATTATTTGCTGTTTATGAGTGCTCAAATTCACTTAATTCCTGGACCTACCTTAAACTATATAGAATCAGCACTTAACAGGCATATCTCAAAGATATTGTTGATTTAGTTTCAGACCACTGCAATAAAGTGAATATTGCAATTAAGCAAATCACACAAGTTTTTTGGTTTTCTAATGCATATAAAAGTTATGTTCACAATATACAGTGTAGTATATGTAGTATATTAAGTGTGCAATAGCACTGTTTCTAAACAAAACAACGTGCCTATCTCAATTAAAAAATTCTTTATTGTGGCATTCCCACTGTGGCACGGTGGATTTAAGTATCTAATTGCAGCAGCTCGGGTGGATGCAGAGACAAGGGTTCAACCCTTGGCCCAGTGAAGTGGGTTAAAGGATCCGGCATTGCCACAGCTGTAGCATAGGTTGCAGCCACAGTTTGGATTCATTCCCTGGCCTGGGAACTTACATATTCTGCTGGTATGGCTGATTTAAAAAAAACAAACAAACAACACTTTACTGCAAGTTTTCTTGTGGAGAGCATCTTAAGGATCTAGTATTGTCTCTGCAGTGGCTTGGGTCACTGCTGTAGCATGGATTCAATCCCTGGGCTGAGAACCTCCACAAGCCACAGACATGGTCAAAAAAACAAACCAAAACAAAACACTTTATTGCTAAAACAAAACAAAACAAAACAAAGCAAAACTAACCATCATCAAAACCTTCAGTGAGTCCTAAGCTATTTTCTGGTTATTGCCTTGATGTTGATTGCTGCTGATTGATCAGAATAGTGGTTGCAAAAAGCTGGGGTAATTGTACCAGTTTCTTAAAATAGGACAACAATGAAGTTTGCCACATCACTGACACTTCCTTTCATGAGCAATTTCTCTGTAGCATGCAATGCTGTTTGATAATATTTTACCCACGGTAGAACTTCTTTCAAAACTTTGCTATCATTTCAATAAACTCTATTGCATCTCCTCCAGGAGTAGATTCCACCTCGAGAAACCACTTTCCTTGCTTATCAGTAAGAAGAAACTCCTTATTCATTTAAATTTTATCATGAGATTTAAACAATTTAGACCCACCTTTAGGCTTCATTTCTAATTCTGGTTCTCTTGCTATTTCTACCACATCTATAGTTACTTTCTCCACTGAAGTCTTAAAATCTTCAAAGGCATCCATGAGAGTTGGAATCAATTTCTTTCAAACTCCTGTTAATGTTGATATTTGGATCTCTTTCCATGAATCACAAATTTTCTTAATGACATCTAGAATGGTGAATCCTTTCTAAAGATTTTCAATTAACTTTTCCCAGATCCATCAGAGGAATGACTGCCTTTAGCAACTATAGCCTTACAAACTGTATTTCTTAAATAAAATTTAAAATTCAAAATGACTCGATCCATGGACTGTAGAATTAACAGATGCTCTGTTAATAGGCAAAAAAAAAAAAAAACCAATATTAATTTCATTGTACATCTACATTACAGCTCTTGGGTGACTAGGTGCACTGTCAATGAACAGTAATATTTTGAAAGAATCTTTTTTTTTTTTCCTGAGCAATAGTTCTCCACAGTGGGCTTAAAATATTCAGTAAACAATACTGTAAATAGATGTGCTATCATCCATGTTTTGATGTTCCAATGATAAAGCCCAGACAGTGCATATTGAACACAATTCTTGAACACTGGTTCAATGTTCTGGGTGGGCCCAGAGATTAGTATATTTAAAATGCTCTCTAGGTGATTCTACTGTGTAGGTAGGGTTCAGAACCTCTTCTCTACAGTGTGTTCCCACTGCAGTAATGTGATGACCTGTGGCTCACTCTTCCAGTGGGCTATGAGTATATTAATGCCATAAGTTTTATCTTATTCATCTTTTTATCTCAGGTTCTTAGATTGGTACATACTGTGTATTCTTTAAATATCTGTTGAATAAAAAGAATCACTCAAGTAATGTTACTTTGGGGAATAGCTCATGTGGTGGTTTAAGAAATATATCTACACATTCTCTGATACTTCCCTCTTTAAGAAGTAGAGCTTAATTCTCCTCTTCTTGAGTATGAGCCAGACTTAGTGACTCATTTCTAATGAACAGAATATGGCATAAGTAATGATGTGCCACTTCTGAGATGAGGTTATAAAAGGCTACAGCTTTCAACATGGGTGCTTATGTGTGCTTTCTCTTGCTCTCAGATCACTCACTCCAGGGGATGTCATGTGGTAGGCAGCCCTAGGAGAGGCCCCTTTAGAAAGGAACTGAAGCCTCATGCTAAGAGCCATATGAATGAGCTTAGAACTGGATCCTTCAGTCCCAGTCAAGTCTTTTGAGACTACAGCCCTCCGTGACCACTTAACTGCAACCTCATTAACAACCCTGAGTCAGAAGCCTAGCTAAACAACTCCCAGTTTCCTGACCATCAGAAAATGTTTGAGATAACAAATGTTTGTTTTGTTAAACTGCTAAATTTTGAAATAATTTGCTATGCAAAAATGAATAATGAATATAGCTGTACACCAGGATATACCACGCCAAGAGTGTTTGGCTATCTAAATTAGATAGTAATCCAAGTTCATTCTGGGAACAATTCACAGATTTTTTTCCAGGAAAAAAAAAAAAGTAGGACTAAAAGCAGATATTTGTAAAATTATCGTGCTAGAGGAAAAGTTTCCATAAATGAACTTACCTATCACAGTGCATTTCTTATCTTCAGGAAATCCCACACCATAGCCCTGTCAAGTTAGCCCAATCCCATCTGGGTGTAGTTCTGTCTGAGGCTGCTGTTTCGAAGAGAGTTTCTCTAGGCCACTGTGTTCTTACCACCGCCTGTTTAGCAAAGGAAAGTCTGCTGCTGTTCTTTAGGACCACATATGATAGATTACTTGTTTTTTATTTAAATCTTAGTGAAAATGAAAGACTTCTTTCAACTAGGAAAATTTTTAAAGCTCCTGACTGCCTGTTTTTGGTGGCAGAACTTCTGTCTACATTGAGGTAAATAGTCTAAGAAAATGTCTTAAATTGGGTCTCCTAGCAGCAGATCCTAAGTCTGCCAGGGATTCATCAAGGAAGTACTCACAGGAGAATGCAGTAAGAGAGTGGGAGAAGCAGGAGAGGAAAGAGGAAGAAGCCAAACAAGGCTGAGGTTTCATTTCTGAGGCTGACAATCACCCTGATCCTGGAGGAAACGTTATTCTAAAGAGTAAGGATTTGCCAGTGCCCCAGGATGCTAGGAATTTGGAGCAAACCCTGAAAAAGCTAGGGGATGGGTACACAGAGTGATTGAGGAGACCTGGATGGGGCTGCAACACAGTTTTCTCTAGAAACTAACTGGATACTAGCAACAACCTTCTTTCTATGTAAGACTGGCAGAATTAGAAAATAAAAAGATGGGATGCCTGGTTAATTTGAATTTCATATCAACAATGAATAATGTTTTAGTATATGTGTGTCCATGCATCCTGTATTTTCTTTGGAACCCTACATTTAGTGTTTTTCTTCTTCTTCTTTTTTTTTTTGCCAAATGAAAAATACTTCAGAAAGTCTGAAGGGTGTTTCTTAGGTCACAAGGCACCCCATAATGCCAAGTAATCAGTTTGAAAGCATACTCTTTTCATGTATATATGATGCCAAATATCAGACATAAAACAGGGGATGTCCAAATTTTCCACTCATCCAACTACCCATTGACCTAGCCATTCCATAAACATTTATTACCTACCAGGCACAGCACTGTATGCTGGAATGCAAAAGTGAGCAAAGGACTCTATGTCTGCCCTAGTGGAGCTAATGATTTCAGATACCATGTGACCACATTTTACATTTCCATAGATGCCTGGTATCCTACAAGCAAATTCTGAACCTAAAAGGAATCCCTGTTTATATGGTCCCATTATTTTTCTTGAAATGTTCATTTGCATTCTTTTGAAAGTTATGGGTAGAGGAGGATATCACTGTTTACATACTCAACTCATTTGATTTGATGTGTCATTTGACTGGTGTGACATAATGTAATTTTATCAATTAAGGAAATATAGAAGTTGGAGTTCCCATTGTGCCACAGCAGAAATGAATCCAATTAAGAACCATGAGGTTGTGGGTTCGATCCCTGGCCTCGCTCAGCGGGTTAAGGATCCAGCATTGCTATGAGCTGTGGTATAAGTCGAAGACATGGCTCGGATCCAGCGTTGCTGTGGCTGTGGTGCAGGCCGGCAGCTGTAGCTCCAATTAGACCCCTAGCCTGGGAACCTCCATATGCCATGGGTGCAGCCCTTAAAAGCATATATATAGCTTTTATATATATATATATATATATATATATATGGAGAGAGAGAGAGAGAGAAGTTAAATCCCAGATGTGTGCTAGAAAGAATTCTCTAAGTGTAATTTGTTTTTTGGGAATAACTCCTCAAGAACATGCCACAAATGTTTTATATTTTAATGATATAATAAATAACTTGTTCAGAGGACAACAGAGTTGTCAAAGACAATTTTCAACTTAAATAGACAAGAAAAAACTCACAGGTGTTTTCTAAGTATTATAGTCTATAATTGCATATCATGAATAAATCTATACCACCATCACCACCATTTCAATGGCTTTTCAAACAGTTCTTCAGTATCCCAGTGGGTATAATTTTTACTTTTAGTTAGAATCAATAGCACAAATTTCCTCAGAGATAGCAAGACTTTTGTTATGTTGCCAATTTGAGTCCTCAATTCCCTAATTTCATTCAAAAGTGCAGTATTGTTTAATCTGCTGTTGTGGAAGGACTGTGCATCCACTGAAGGCCTATTCAGCAACAACTGCCAGAAGAAATTATTATTTTTAAGTATCTTTGCAAACAAATCACAATATATAGATTAACTTTGCTAGGTCCCTTTATTTTAGTTAATATGAAAACTCCTTCAATACTACTCACCTTCTTTTCCAGAATTTGAAAAAAATCAGAGAAAGAAACAAAAACTGAGTCAACATAAGCAGAAAGTAATCACAAATATCTACATAATAACACGTAATGGCAAATTTAAAAATACAGTCATCCTGTTTCCACATGCTATTTCTAAACCTCATTTTAGTTCTCAGAATATTTGAGACAAAGCTTGGTAAAGCACAACGTCATCCCAAAGAACTGGCAGTGCTCCAGTGGAATACAGATTCTGATAAACCCTTGCAAAGTTTCTCTACATAACATTTGTCAAAGCATAAGCAAAACTAAAGATGTCAGTCAGCCAGTTTCCTGATTAGTGACCTAAGACCCTTCTAGAAGCAGGCCATCGCCTCCATGTCCCATCTGTTTGCTCCCTTGCAGTGAAACAAAATTTTATGGTCCCTGGCTGGTCAGTCTAATGGGAACCAGCATTAGGAAGAATCCCAAGGAAATTATCTAAAATGAATATTCTTCATCAACCAGTAAACAGTTCTAAGATACTATACAGGAAATTGTGTAATATCCCAAAATGTATTTCCAGGTGATACTAGTTACAAGAACTCTATTAGGCATTTCATGGGAAAGGGAAAAACAAAAAAAAGGATCCCATGGTCAGAAGTTTGAAACACCGGAAAAAAAAAAAAAAAAAAGATATTTTCCCACTTGAATAAGAGTCTTTGAATGTGCTAACATATATTGTGACCCTTCAAAGCTGTGCACTATGGAGTTTCCTAATTTTTTTTAGGCCCAAAACCTTTATTCCGTGCAGCATCTGAGGTACTCACTATTGTTCAGAAAGTATTCATCTCTGTGCAACTCCATCCACTCCCCATGAAAATTTGAATTTTAAACCATGGATCCAAACCTGAACCAAAGGAGTGAAATGCTGAAGGCTGAATTTTACTAGATAGACAAACAATAGTTGGGGAAGATTCTGATGAATTATTTCAACTTCACAGGGCTTCTGGTGACACAGCAGCCAACAAGAATCATAGACAGCTCTGCTGGCATATACAGAGAAAAATAGTATTTCTTAGCCTGAGCTTTTAGAAGTAAAAGCTGCACTTCAGAAAATGCTCTTGTCTTCAAATTATACTTTTTTTTCAGATTGTAAGGAACCACATTTAATTTATTTTCTCCTAGGACTGAGACTTAATCTTCTAGGAACAAAAGGGAAAAGCTGTTAAACTATCATATGCAAATATACTCTTTGGAGACTAGCTACAATAGTCACATGGTAAAATTCAAAATATGCAAAGTATTCACTGTATTGAGGCATATGCAAATGAATATTCCCATGAGGTCAAGCCAATCCATTTCCCTCTCCCAAAAGTGTCTTATGGAATAGGTCACTTCATTTTTAAAGGCTCAGTATAATATCCTGTTATTCACACACTATGTGGGATAAATTTGCTACATGGAATATTCATTTCCAAGGAGTAAGTTGCTTCTTATGCAGCTAACAAAATCAGTATTTGTAAACTCTGTCTAGAAAAAAATAACAATCGAGTATATCTAGTAATTGTTGCTTATAGGTGGAAAGAGTGAGTAGCCTCTCAACTAATATGTGTTCAGTTTTCTCTTTCTTTTTTCTGTTTTAAAGTTTATTATTTATCTGCCAGGTCTCTGTGATTCTTTTCTTATTGAAAAGGAAAGAGTGCTGTCAATTTCAAAGTAGTCTGCTGCTGACACATTAGAAGGGGGTTTAATTGTTCTGGCATAAAAAGCTGGGGAAAGTAAAATAAATACATTTAATACAGATAGACTCTCAGCTGCTTTAATTACTTGTGTGCTATAAGGGCTTTCAAATAATAAGTCCTTAAATAATAAATTGATACAGGAAAGAATAATGATGCCCAGGTGTGAAATCTCAATCAGAAAGCTGGGCCACATACTCAATGGTATAATTGCCTCTATTATCACATTCTGGCCTAACATAAGGGTTTGAGTCATGGAAACTAGATAGAAATGAAAGACAAACTATGTTCAAATCACAGGATCATACAATAGAGACCAGGTATCTAAATAGCTACTTGAAATATAAAAGCAATCTTCAGTTTTATATGAGACATTCCATTTAGACATGTGCCACACTCGGTCTTAGTTACAAAAGCAGAGTTAAGAAAATTCTCCATTAAGAACTTCAGTGTTCTTAGCCAAAAATCCTCACAGAAGGAACTTCTTTAATTTCCAAATAATACCTCAAGCGCTTCTATCATAAGTAGCTCCTGTTGTTTAAAAAAGATCCTCTCTGTGTTACTTCAAGTTCTCTGCCAGATGGGTTACTCACTATAGGCTTCTGAACTTACGCGTTTTGTGTCTGTCTTCTATTTTGTATATTCATATAGTAATTTACCTGAATGACTAACACATGTCTTATGCTAGATAATGGTTTTTCTGGAGTTCACATCTCTTAATTCCAAAAGAGCACACTATTTGAGAAACAGATTCAGTCTACTGCCAACATCTTTTGTATGTGTTCTCTTAATTTTTCCTTTCATTATCAGGATTAAAGAAGAGGATATCTCACCAGTTCACAATTCTGAAATACAAAACATCTTGAAACTTGAAAGTTTCTTCAGAATTTATCTGGCAGCAAAATCTGACTATTCCTACATTTCACTGAAGAAATATTAATGTATTTGATTATATGACTTTGGCCAAATTCCTCTGTGGATGTTATAAAATATATGCCATGTATACTATATTACCTTTCTAAAATCTGAAAAATTCTTAACTATGATATAAACCTGACTTAATATCAAAAGAGAGATTGCAATCCTGCTCATATATAATTGACTGAATTGCAATGTGATTTATCTACCCATACACATAAATGACTAAAAAATGTGGCAACTCATGCATTATAAACAAGGTTGCTAGAGCTGCTGTAATTATAAGCATACAAGAAAAGTTCTTCCTAGCCTCATCTCCAAAAGTAAAAACACACAGATTTTCTCTATGTGTATTTATGTCAGTCCAGACTAGAGAATATGGGCTAATGTTCTCTAGAGCCTGAAAAATCTATCTGTGTTTTTCACAGAAATGTATAGCAAATGCAACGAAATTTTGTTATAGTTTTCTCTCTCTTCATGCATTATAATGTAGTACTTAAGACTGCAGGTAATGAACCCAGATTCTCGGAGTTAATTCCACCTAAATTATAGATACATCCTAACTTAACAGCTATCAGAATTATTGAAGTCCTTTTTGGATCACGTACTATAAAGAACTAACCTGTATTCCCCCAAAAAGTTCATAAAGAACCCCGTCCCCTTCACGCTATTGTTTCAGATTATATAGTTCCTTAGAGATTTTTTTCACTTGTTCAATCTAATCTTTAAGTGAATTTTCCTGGGGTATCTACTGTGGGACAAGATGCCACTATATATGGATGTCTAAAACAAGGTTCTCATCTATAAGAGGCTTAAAATCTACTTAAAGTTATAAATCTCCCAATGCCCTATAGCTATGTACATAAGCAATGACACTTTAAGGAAAATATGCATATCTGCAATGACACATCAACTTTGAAAATTCTCTCACTATGATGCAATGTTCCTACTTTGACTGAATTGCAACTTGACTTACCTACCCAGAGGTTTCCAGCTAGCTATTTTTATATTCTGTATTAGCTGCTCATTTATTACTGGATTCATTTAATTCACCCATCACAGAATGAAAGCCCCTTGGAAGATAAGGGATGCTCATGACCAAAAGCAGGAATGGCAATAAGTCAGGAGCCAAACTCAACTATCTTTGCTCTCTCTGCCTTGTCCAGCCTTCTCCATCTCTATGACCGGCACCACCATTCAACCAACTGCGCACCCCAGTAACGTACCAGTTATTGCTGGTGTGTTCCTCCTTCTGACACTCCCACCAGTCTTTTGCGGGTTTTACTTCCTAAATGTCCTTCAACACCACCACTCAACTGTGGTCTTTCTCCACTTATTAGCTAAGCTATTGTCCTTGGAATGAGTCCCAAACAGAACTTCCTAAATTCACTTTCCACATCTTTCTCAACAATGCAGCAAGATTGCCTTTAAAAATAATTATAAAAGTAATACATGGCTAAAATAAGATGGTCAAAATTCCGAAAGTAGAGAGCACATGGTAAAAGATCAAAGTTCCCTTTCCATCCTCAACTCCAAGTCCCACAAACTGAAATTAATAATCACTTACCATTTCTCATAGGTTCTTCTAGAAAACCTTAATGTGAATACAAGCATTTTAATGTTGGTTTGGGACTCAGGTAACCAAAGAAAGGAAAGGATTTGCATCTAATAAAACAACAAGCAATTAAAAATAATTCTAATCTTATTTGCATCTTTAGATGAATATGGAAAATTGTCAACACTGTTTAAAATCCCCTGTTTCTCTGCTGTTATTGTCTTGTATCCCCACAGGTGTCCAGAGCCTCGAGATTTTCAGCTCTGAATTTTTTGCCCCACTTATTCTTCAAATCTCAGCTACAACATCCTGAGAGGGCTCCTCTGACCCCCAGAGCAGATCAGATCTATCTTTATGCAAGCTCATAGCACTCTGAGCTCCTTTTTCATGGTACCAATCATCATTATTATCAAATAACTAATTCTGTAATTAGTTAGTTGGTTCATGTCTGAATGCTCTAAGATTCCACAAAGCAGAGACCATAATATGTTTCTTTCTCAGCTCTGCTTCACCAGTACCTGGCTCAGCACCAAAAGAGTCAGAAGTCTCAAGATATGTCAAGTGATGAATTAATGAATGAATGAATAGTCAAAATATCAGGTGACCAACTGCAAATACATTTTAAAAAGTAAACCCCCAAATTATAACATTATTTCTATAAGAAAAGGAAATTCTAGGTTTTCAAAAACTGACTTACATATTCACTTTTTAAAAGTGAGGTTTTTTTTCAAGCTGCCTGAATTTCATTTTAACATAAAAAAAAATCTATTTAGTTTCCCGAGGTTCCCCCATACTGTTTTCCATAGAGGTTGTATCAATTTACTTTACCACCAACAGTGGAGGAGGGAACTTTTTTCTCCACACCGTCTCCAGAATTTTTTATTTGTTGTCTTGTTAATGATGGCCAATCTGACTGGTATGAGACTGTAGTTTTGATTTGCATTTCTCTAATAATTAGTGATATTAAGCATTTTTTCATATACTTGTTGGCCACCCGTATGTATTCTTTGGAGAAATGACTACTTAGGTCTTCTGCCCATTTTTCAATTGGGTTGTTTGTTTTGTTGTTGTTGAGTTGAATGAGTTGTTTGTATATTTTGGAGATTAGATCCTTGTCTGTTGTATCATCAGCAAAGATTTTCTCCCATCAGTAGGTTGTCTTTTCATTTTTTTAATGGTTTCATTTGCTGTGCAAAAGCTTTTGAGTTTGATTAGGGCTACCGTATGATCCAGCAATTCCACTATTGGGCATATATTCAGACAAAATTTTCATTGAAAAGATACACACACCCCTATGCTCATAGCAGCACTATTCACAATAGCCAAGACATGGAAACAACCTAAATATCCATCGAAAGATGAATGGATTAAGAAGATGTGGTACAGGAGTTCCTGTCGTGGCTCAGTGATTAATGAAGCTGACTGTGTTCATGAGGAGACAGGTTAAATCCCTGGCCTCACTCACTGGGTAAAGGATCCAGCATTGCCTTGAGCTGTGGTGTAGGTTGCAGACACGGCTCAGATCCTGTGTTGCTGTGGTTGAGGCGTAGGCTGACAGCTACAGCTCCAGTTCAATCCCTAGTCTGAGAACTTCCATATGCTGTGAGTTCGGCCCTAAAGAGACAAAACAAAACAAAACAAAAAAGAAGAAGAAGATGTGGTACATATATACAATGGAATATTACTCAGCCATAAAAAAGACAAACCAATGCCATTTGCAGCAACATAGATGGACTAGAGATTCTCATACTAAGTGAAGTACTAACCCAGAAACAAAGAGACAAATACCATATGATATTACTTATTTGTGGAATCTAAAAATATGGAACAGATGATCCTATATTAAAAAAAAAAAAAAACAGAATCGGATCATGGCCAAGGAGAGCAGACTTGAGGTTCCCAAGGGGGAAGGGGAGGGAGTGGGATGGATGGGAAATTTGGGGGTTTTTTGGATGGGACCCTACTGTACAGCACAGGGAAATGTGTATGATTTGGTCACTCTACTGTACAACATAACTTAACAAAACATTGTAAATCAACTATACTTTAATAATAAAAAAAAATTTAAAAAATCTATGACAGTTAAGTAATTTTTAAAAAAATTCTTATTCTTTGTACAATGAAACCAAAAACCAAGGATTAAATAACCACTAAGGTAATAGAGCTCTTTGGTGAGAGAGCCAGAACTGGGAGGTGGGACTCTAGTGGCAGAGGGATTAGAAGGGAATCAGTGACATGCAAAGGAAAAGGAAATTCTGTCAATTCAGCAGAAAACACAACCAACACACAACTTCCTCTAGAGCCAACCCCACTAAAACTTGTATCTTAATGCGAATTTACATATTTATCTAGATGACTCAAGGGTGGATAGTAAATAAAGGCAGTTAACATATATGATCCAACCTCACTAAATATAATGATTCAAGAAATACAGTAACGGGAACAAACAGAGTCACATGCAGATATACCAGTGTTGCTTCAAAAAGTAAATCAATATATACTTATATGCTGCTTCATTTACCTATTGCTGCATATCAAAACATCCACATATTGGAGACTTAAAACAAATTTTTAATTGCTGGCAAATTTGTGCAATAACTGGGATTCAGCCAGAAGATTCCTTAGCAGGTTTTTCTAGGGTCTTTCATGCAGTTCTAGTCAAATGGCAACTAGATGTAGAACAAAATGGCTTACTCATATATGTAGTGCCTTGTCTGGCACAGCTCTACATGTTAGCTGGATTCCCAGAGCAAGTGTTCTCAAAGAACAAACCTCAATGTAAATATGTTTTTCAAACCTCTGGTTACATGACTCTTACTAATGTCAGATTAGCTAATCCCAGAGCCTATGTGGGAGAAGACTACATAAGATCCTGACATCAGGAGGCATAGTTCATTGGGAACCACTAAATTAACAATTAAACACAAGGTAGTATTCACAGCAATGACAAAGAAGGATTATATCAATTATGCCAAAGCTTAGATATAAGATACTATACAAGCTCAGAGTTTACTTAACTTCGAGGAGATAACCCCTCTCCTGGTTTCTGTCCTACCTCACTGGCTGTTCCTTCTTCATGACTTTGCTGGCTCTTCCTCATTTACTTGGCCTCAAAATGCCAGACTGCCCCAGCCTAGCCATTGCACAGCTTCTCCTCCTTATCCACACTCATTTCTTAGATGATCTCCTTCAGTTTCATGTCTTTACATATCGTCAATACTCAGTACTTCCAAATGCATCTCTACCACTGACCTCTTGTCTGAACTTGAGAATTCTGCATCTAAATGCCTTCTAAATATCTCTACTTGAAGGGCTGACAGTCATTTACCCATTTCCAAAATATCAGCAAATGTTACTTACTCTACCTTTAAAATGTGCCCTAAATATAGAACTCCTCCTTCACGACCTGGCCAAGCCACAATTTTCAGTCATCCAGGTTATTTTAATAGCCGCCTAATTGGTCCACTGCATTCATCCTGGTTCCTCTGCCTTCTGGTTTTCTTATAGGAGCTGGAGGGATACTTTAAAAAGTAAATCTGATCATAGCATTGCTATGTTTAAACCTTCCAATGCCTTCTCAGCTCCCTTAGGATGGGAGAAAACATTCTGAAGATCTTACCCTTAGCTTTCAAGGCCCAACATGAACTTTATTCCCTCTACCCTCTGGGCCCATGCCCCACCACTCTCCCTTTTGTATATTCCACTACAGTTCAAACCACTTTCTTTGCTATTACTCGACATATCAAAGCAGTTTGCCCTCAGGGCCTTTGCAGTGCAATTCCTTTTGCCCAGAACCCTCTTCCTCTAAATATCTGCATGGCTCATTCCCTCTCCTCATTCAAGTCTCTGCTTAAATTTCACTTCATTAGAAAGACTTTTCCTATCTATCTTATCCAAAATAACAGCCACATTCAGTAATATCACACAAGTATGAGAACAAGTCTAACCATACTCTCCAGCCTATCTATTAATGTTCATTTGCTTATCCTGACTTATTTTCCTTCATAAAACATGTTAATTCATCATACTCAACTATCTATTTATTTGTATATTCATTATATCTCTCTATTAATCCCTCCCCAGAACATAAACTCTTTGAAGGTAGGAGTTTATTATGCTTTGTTTTATTATTGTAATTCCAGCACCTAGAAGAGACCTTGTGGATAAATGAATACACAATTACAATATGTCTTTACCTCCAGATTGTTAAAAAATACAGAACCCCAAGAGATCAAAGCAGTAGAATTATCCTAACACTCAGATTAAATTAAAACAAAGAAGTTATAATAATTGGGTAATGTGGGTAAACATGCTTTAATTTAAAATTAATTTAAGAAATACAAAAAGAAATATAAGGTAAAGAAAAAAAGCCAGACTGAGATTTGGGCAACTTGAGTGAACATCCTAACTAGGATTCAAACATGTTTTATAACCTTGATGTAATACACATAGCCTCAAGAAAATCTACTTTTATGTAAAATCTGAGGCCCCCCAAAAGTCCACAAAATAATTTTAATTCTAATGAAAAACACATGGAATTAATAGATATTGACTACTGTTCCTGAGCAAAGTATGCCAGGGTTTTTGTGTCCCTTCCAAGAAAAAGGTTACATGCTTGAAAATCCCCCTCAAATGGCACCTCAACCCCTTAAAAATTCTACTTGACTGCTTTATAAGTTTCTATGAAAGACTGTAGAGAAAATTTTCCATCATTGCCCCAAATAAAGAAGAAGGAGAAGGAGGGGAAGGTGCAAGGGAGGAAGAGGGTTTAGGAAAGAGAAGAGGAAAAGGAAATGGGGAAAGAGGAGAGGAAGATAAAAGAAATAGGAGGAGGAAGTCGAAGAGGAGGAAAAGCCAGACAAGCACAGCTGACAATGAAAGTAGAAACGCTATTCTTTGAAACAATCCCTAAACAGTTATTTGCCAGCCTCCAGGGGCTAAGAGGAAAGGCAGGGGTAGAACCTCTTATTACTGCCCCACTGCCAGGCAAGCTCACTATACACCAGCTCTGAATTAGTTTATCTGAACTATCTTCAGGTAAAAAGTAGAATGATTACACCTAACACTGCAATGGATAAGTATTAACAAGCTCTATCTCATGGTGTCTGATAACTTACAAAGCATCGCTACCAAGCAAAGTATGGCCTTGATCAGAAGGAGGGCAGAGTAGAGTTCCCACTGTAGTACAGTGGGTTAAGCATCTGACTGCAAGAGTTCCATCGTGGCGCAGTAGAAACGAATCCGACTAGGAGGCATGAGGTTGCGGGTTTGATCCCTGGCCTCACTCAGTGGGTTAAGGATCCGGTGCTGCCATGAGCTGTGGTGTAGGTCGAAGACGCAGTTCGGATCTGGCATAGCTGTGGCTCTGGAACAAGCCAGCAGGTGTAGTTCCAATTAGATCCCTAGCCTGGGAAACTCCATATACAGTGGGTGTGGCCCTAAAAATACAAAAAAAAAAAAAAAAAAAAAACTGATTGCAGCTGCTCAGTTCGCTGCAGAGGTGTGGGTTCAATCCCCAGCCCAGAAAAGTGAGCTAAATGATCCAGAGTTGCCATAGCTGCAGCATATGTCACAGCTGCAGCTCAAACTCAATTCCTGGCCTGGGAATTCCATATGCCACAGGTGCAACCATAAGGAAAAAAAAGGAGAGATTTATATTTAGCAAAATAAAGTAAGTTACTATATTGGGCAAGTTATTACATTTTATAAAGTTTTCTCATCTGTTAGAAAGGAGGAGAATGGTGGGTGGGGTGAATTTCTTCTAGTTCTAAAATTAATTGTTCTAATTATTTAAATTTTCATTTTATTATTTCTAACCTATTTAGCTGGTTAGCTAGAGTATAAGTTCTTAAATCATCACTTGTGGAACACATAGTTCAGCAAGATTTTAATAGATTTTCTTCACAAAAAGCATTCCATGGTTAAAAAAAAAAAAAAAAACTAGTTTGGGAAACATTAGGTTAGTCATAGTTAAACATGTTTATTTCTGGCAGGACTTCTCTTCCCTACTAATATGCTAATGTGCTTTATGAATATCTAAAAGAAGAATATTGCATAGCTCGTACCATTTCCAAATTTTATCATCAGGCACCTTTACCTAGAAACTCTGCTACTGAGGATGAAAATGATGGATACACAACAAATGTTTATCTCCTCTCCTTCCTGAAAGTTCAATTATTGTAAAAAGAAAAAAACTTAGGTTAAACCCTCAATGATAAAGAAAACAGAAGGGCCAATAGCCAATAAGAGTTCTCAACAAATCTGTAGAATATACTCAAAGCAACTGAAGGAACACAGGAGGAGATTAGGGGAAGCCACAAGCAGGACAGTGTATGAAGAACAATCCAGTGGAGAATTCTGTCCATGATTTAAGAGAACCAAAAAGAGGCTCTGGACTTAGAAATATACATACCATATTGTAGGGAAAGGGTAAATGAGCTCAGAAATAAGATATAGAAATGAAAACAGATTAATTAAAGGTTTCTTCCTTTTTTCAGTCTTTTGTCTTTTTAGGGCTGCACCCGAGGTTCCCAGAGTAGAAGTTGAATGGCAGCTGTGGCTGCCAGCCTATACCACAGCCACAGCAACACAGGATCCAAGTCAAGCCTACAACCTACCCACAGATCATGGCAACACTGGATCCTTAACCCACTGAGCAAGGCCAGGGATTGAACCTGTGTCTTTATGGATGCTAGTCAGATTCGTTTCCACTGAGCCACAACAGGAACTATTAATTGAAGGTTTCTATACTAAATAACCCAACAGCCTCATCTCTCATTCCCACATATAACACAAATTTAAGTTTATTATACTGTGATTTATATTAAGAAATACACATATAATTATAATAAGAAATATATACATATATATGTATATATATAAATATATACTTCATCCCTCTTTTAGGCACAGAGTTCCTAAAACCTTTGCAGTTTCCTAAGTGATTAGAGCAGCAAATTTCAATCATACCTGAGTTTGTATTCATGAAGTAATTTTTGGAAAGACACTAAGCAGAGTTGGCGTCTGGTTGCCAGGGGTACCAACCTTGATGAGAGAGTTAAAACTTTTGGCCTTGCCCTCCAGACCCCAAACCCCTCCTTCCCCCCTCCAGAGAAGGGCTTGAGTTTGGAATCGGTCACCCTAGGTCAGTGATTTAATCAAATGTGCCTGCTTAATGAAGTCTCAAAAAAAAAAAAAAAAAATCCCTGGACTATGGAGTTTGGAGAGTTTCCAGGTTAGTGATGTAACCCCAAATTCCACAGAGACAGAAAGAAGTTCCTCCTGTGCTTGGGACCCTTCTGAGGTCACAAGGTATCACTTCATCTTGCCCTATGTATCTTTTCATCTGGCTGTTCAATGTATCCTGTAATATCTTTTGTAATAACCCAATATTCTAGTAAGGGAAATGTTTTCCTAAGTTCTGTGAGCTGTCCTAGCAAATTAATTGAACCTAACGTAGGGGTCGTAAGAACCTCCCATGTGTAGCTGGTACAGCCAGTGGGTCAGAAACAAGTAACAACCTGAACTTGTGACTGACATCTGAAGTGAGGAGTTAATTGGGAGTCTTATAGGACTGATCCCTTAACCTGTGGGATATGATGTTTGCTCAAGAAAGATAGTGTCAGAATTAAGTTACAGAACATCCAGCTGGTATGGCAGAATTACTTGATGTGTGGAACACCGAAATATTTGCTGTCAAAAATGAAGGAGTGTTGTAGTAGAGTATTGAGAGTAGAAAGACAGAAAGGAATGTGCTTTTCTGCCTAAGTAGGATTCAATAACAAAAAGTTAGACCTTCTCTTGTAGTGCAGTGGGCTAAGGATCCACCATTGTCACTGCAGTCACTCAGGTCACTGCTGTGGCTCAGCTTCAGTCCCTGGCCGAGGAACTTCCACATGCTTTGGGCATGGCCAAAAATTTTTTTAAAAAGTTAGAGACCTCTCAAAAAATACTGGATACCTAAAGAAAAGATCTCCACATTTACTCACTTAGAGGAATTCCAGTAATCAATCTTCTGTCAGGCCATTTACTCCAAAGGGAAGACTTTGAATTGATATTGTCACCAGTACTCGAACCTGGTAACAATCTTTTACTGCCTCTCTTTCTTCCAGTGAGAGAGAAAGGAGAAGAGAGAGAAATAGACCAAAAACAGATGACTCAGGGAATTAATGAAAGAGTTGGGGTTTTTGTTGTTGTTGTTGTTGTTGTTGTTGAAGTTTGTAGCTTTCTCAGAGATATTTGAAAAACTTCATCATAAAGTTTTGTACTCTATGGAAAAAAATCAATTACAGAGGTAAAACAGACTCTTATAATAAAGACTATGATTACCAAAAATATTGGTAGAGTGAAATAAATCACCCAGAATGTATATCTAAAAGATTGAAAATATTAGAGAAATTATAAACAAATTAAAAAATTTTTTTTTCTTTTTGGGGCCACACGTGTGGCATATGGAAGTTTCTGAGCTAGGGGTTGAATCAGAACTACAGCTAGCAGTCTACACCACTGCCACAGCAACACCAGATCCAAGCCACACCTGTGACCTACACCACAGCTTGTGGCAAGGCTGGATTTTTAACCCATTCAGTGAGGCCACGGATTGAACCCACATCCTCATGGACACTATGTCAGATTCTTAACCCAATGAGCCACAATGGGAACTCCTAAACAAATTAAATTTTATAGTACACGAGTCTAAAGTACAAATGGTAGAAGTCACAGAATGATAGTATAGAGAAAATGAAAGTGAGAAAAATCAAGTAAGGACTCAATCAAGATGCTTTTCCAGAACTTAAGGACTCAAATCCTCAAAATGCAAGGGCACAACAGTGGCACAGCAAAAGATATCTACTTGGGCACATCACCATGACATTTTAAACATTAAGAATAAGGAGTTTTCTCAGTTCAGTCTCCCAAAGCAACAGAAATAAAAGCAAAAATAAACCAATGGGACCTAATCAAACTGACAAGCTTTTGCACAGCAAAGGAAACCAAAACGAAAACAAAAAGACAAGACAGGGATTAAGCTGGTGGAATAGAAGGACTGGAGCTCAACTTCTCTCCTAAGAACAACAAAATTCAAAACTAAGACTGAGCAATCTCCACCCAAATGGACCGGAAACCTTAAAAAAGATACCCTACTTCAAAGAAAAAGAGGAGGACACATCAAGAGGTAGGAGGGGTGATTTTGCAATATAAACAAACCAATACCTCCTGGGTGGGAAGCTCTACAGACCAAAAACTAACTGGTTCACAGAGACTCACCTACAGGAGTGAGAGTTCTGAGCTCCACATCAAACTCTCACGTGTGGGGATCTGGCACAGGGAGAAAAAGCACTGGAACATCTGGCATGGAAGGCCAGTGGGGCTTGTACGCAGGAGCTCCATGGGACTGGGGGAAATGGAGACCCCATTCTTAAAAGGTGCAAACAGACTTTCATGTGCACTGGGTCCCAGGGCAAAGCAAAGTCTCCATGGGAATCTGGGTCAAACCTGACTGCAGTTCTTGGAGGACATCCTGGGAAAACAGGGGTGAACGTGGCTTGTTGTGAGGGAAGGACATTAAAAGCAAAGCTCTCGGGAATATTCAGCAGCCATGCCTTTCTCTGGAGGTGGCCATTTTGGGAAAACCTGGCCCCATCTGTCAGCCACCTGCTGAGAAGCCCCAGGGCAAACAACAACCCAGGTGGGATCACAGCCCAGCCCCTCAGTAAACAGGCTACCTAAAGACCCTTCAGGTGCACAACTGCCTCTAATCCCATCCAGAGACTAAGCCCCACCCACCAGAGGGATTAGAATCGGCTCCACCTACCAGGGGGCAGGCATCAGCCTCTCCCATCAGGAAGCTGACAGCAAGCCCCCCGTACTAACATCAGCCACGGGGGGGAGACATCAGAAGAAAGAGAGGCTACAACTCTATTATCCGTAAAAAGGTCACCACACCAAAAACCTATAAAAATGAAAAGACAGAGAACTATAACTCAGATAAGGGAGAAAGGAAAAACCCCAGAAAATCAGCTAAGTGCTCAGGAGATTCTCAGCCTCCAGGAAAAAGACTTTATACTCTTGAGGCTGAAGAAGATGCAAGACATTGGAAATAAACTGGAGGCAAAGATGGATAACTTACAGGAAACACTAACCAAAGAGATACAAGATATAAAACTTAAACAAGAAGAGATGCAAAATACAATAACTGAAATAAAAAATTCACTAGAGGCAGCTAACAGCAGAATACAGGAGGCAGAAGAACGAATAAGCGAGGTGGAGGACAGACTAGTGGAAATTATGGATGTGGAACAGAAAAGAGAAAAAAGATTGAAAACAAATGAAGAGAGTCTCAGACAACTCTGGAACAACGTTAAACGCTCCAACATCCGTATTATAGGGGTGCCAGAAGGAGAAGAGAGAGAGAAGGGGACAGAAAAAATATTCCAAGAGATAATAGCTGAAAATTTCCCTAACATGGGGAAGGAATCACTCACTTGAATCCAGGAAGCACAACGAGTACCATATAAAATAAACCCAAGTAGGAATACCCCAAGACACATATTAATCAAACTGACCAAAATTAAAGACAAAGAGAAAATCTTGAAAGCAGCTAGGGAAAAGAAACAAGTAACATACAAGGGAACTCCAAAAAGGTTATTGGCAGATTTTTCAACAGAAACTCTGAAGGCCAGAAGGGAGTGGCATGATATACTTAACGTGATGAAAGGAAAAAACTCCAACCAAGATTACTCTACCCAGCAAGGCTCTCATTCAGATTTGAAGGAGAAATCAAAACCTTCACAGATAAGCAAAAGCTGAGACAATTCAGCAACACTAAACCAGCCTTACAACAAATACTAAAGGAACTTGTCTAGGCAGAAAAGAACAAGAGAAGAAGGAACGAAAAAAGAGCAGCAAAAACAAACCCAAAGGAATTAATAAAATGGCAATAAGAACATACCTATCAATAATTACCTTAAATGTGAATGGACTAAATGCCCCAACCAAAAGACATAGACTGGCTGAATGGATACAAAAACAAGACCCACATATATGCTGTCTTCAAGAGACCCACTTCACTTCTAGGGATACATACAAATTGAAAGTGAGAGGATGGAAGAAAATATTTCATGCAAACAGGGATCAAAAGAAAGCTGGAGTAGCAATACTCAGATCAGACAAAATAGACTTTAAAAGGAAGAATATTTTCAGGGACAAGGAAGGACATTACATAATGATCAGGATCAATCCAAGAAGAAGATATAACAATTTTAAATATCTACGCACCCAACATAGGCTCACCACAATACATAAGGGAACTGCTAACAACCTTAAAAGGACAAATCGACAATAACACAATCATAGTGGGGGACTTTAGCACCCCACTTACAACAATGGACAGATCAACCAGACAGAAAATCAATAAGAAAACACAGGCCCTGAATGATGCATTAAACCAGATGGACTTAGTAGATATTTATAGGACATTCCATCCAAAAGCAACAGAATACACATTCTTCTCAAGTGCACATGGAACATTCTCTAAGATGGATCATATCCTGGGCTACAAATCCAACCTCGGTAACTTTAAGAAAATTGAAATCATATCAAGCATCTTTTCCAACCACAATGCTATACGACTGGAAATCAACAACAAGAAAAAACTGCAAAACACACAAACACATGGAGACTAAACAACATGCCACTAAACAACCAATGGATCACTGAAGAAATCAAAGAGGAAATTAAAAAATACCTAGCAGCAAAAGACAATGAAGATATGACACTCCAAAACCTATGGGATGCAGCAAAAGCCATCCTAAGAGGAAAGTATATAACAATACAAGTCCACCTCAGGAAACAAGAAAAAGCTCAAATAAACAAGCTAACTTTACATGTAAAGCAGCTTGAGAGAGAAGAACAGACAAGACCTAAAGTTAGCAGAAGGAAAGAAATCATAAAGATCAGAGCAGAAATCAATGAAATAGAAACAAAGAAAACCATAGAAAAGATCAATGAAACGAAAAGCTGGTTCTTTGAAAAGATCAGCAAAATTGATAAACCCCTAGCCAGACTTATCAAGCAAAAAAGAGAGAGCACTCAAATCAATAAAATTAGAAATGAAAAATGAGAAGTAACAGACATCACAGAAATACAAAGAATCATAAAAGACTACCATATGCAAGTATATGCCAATAAAATGGAAAACCTAGAAGAAATGGAGAAATTCTTAGAAAGGTACAATCTTCCAAGACTCAACCAAGATGAAACAGAAAAGATGAATGTACCAATCACAAGAACTGAAATTAAAACTGTGATTTAAAAACTTCCAACAAAGAGAAGTCCAGGACAAGATGGCTTCACAGGTGAATTCTAACATTTAGAGAAAAGCTAATACCTCTTCTTCTGAAACTATTCCAAAAAATTGCAGAGGAAGGGATACTCCCAAATTCATTCTATGAGGTCACCATCACCCTGATACCAAAACCAGACAAAGATTCCACAAAAAAAGAAAACTACAGGCCAATTTCACTGATGATCATTGATGCAAAAATCTTCAACAAAATACTAGCAAACCACATCCAACAATACGTTAAAAGGATTGTACATCACGATCAAGTGGGATTTATCCCAGGGATGCAAGGGTTCTTCAATATCCGCAAATTCATCAGTGTGATACACCACATTAACAAACTGAAGAATAAAAACCATATGATCCTCTCAATAGATGCGGAAAAAGCCTTTGACAAAATCCAACATCCATTTCTGATAAAAACCCTTCAGAACTGGTCATAAAGGGAACCCACCTCAACATCATAAAGGCCATATATGACAAACGCACAGTGAACATCATTCTCAATGGTGAAAAGCTGAAAGAATTCCCGCTGAGATCAGGAACAAGACAAGGATGTCCACTCTTGCCACTACTCTTCAACATGGTTTTGGAAGTCCTAGCCACAGCAATCAGAGAAAAAGAAATAAAAGGAATCCAAATTGGAAAGGAAGAAGTAAAACTATCACTATTTGTATATGACATAATACTATACCTAGAGAATCCCAAAGACTCTACCAGAAAACTGTTTGAGCTCATCCACGAATTTGGCAAAGTCACAGGATACAAAATCAATACACATAAATTGATGGCATTTCTATACACTAACAATGGAAGAGCAGGAAAAAGAAATTAGGGAAGCAATCCAAAAGAATAAAATACCTAGGAATGAACCTACCTAAAGAGACAAAAGACCTGTACTCTGAAAACTATAAGACACTGATGAAAGAAATCAAAGATGACCCAAATAGATGGAAAGATATTACATGCTCGTGGATTGGAAGAGTTAATATTATCAAAATGACTATACTACCTAAGGCAATCTACAGAGTCAATGCAATCCCTATCAAATTACCAAGGACATTTTTCACAGAACTCGAACAAAAAACTTTAAAGTTTGCTTGGAGGCACAAAAGACCCAGAATAGCCAAAGACATCCTGAAAAAGAAAAATGGAGCTTGAGGAATCAGGCTCCCAGGCTTCAGACTATACTCCAAAGCAATAATCATCAAAACCATATGATACTGGCACAAAGGCAGAAATATAGATCAGTGGAACAGGATAGAAAGCCCAGAATTAAACCCACGCACCTACAGCCAACTAATCTATGACAAAGGAGGCAAGAATATACAATGGAGAAAGGACAGCTTGTTCAATAAGTGGTGCTTGAAAAATTGGATGGGCACATGTAAAAGAATGAAATTAGAACACTCTCTAACACCATACACAAAAATAAACTCCAAATGGATTAAAGACCTAAATATAAGACCAGATACTATAAAACTCTTAGAGGAAGACATAGGCCAAACACTCTCCGACATAAACCACAGCAACATCTCAGATCTACATCTCAGAATATTGACAACAAAAACAAAAATAAACAAATGGGACCTAATCAAACTTCAAAGTTTCTGCACAGCAAAGGAAACCCTAAACAACACAAAAAGACATCCCACAGAATGGGAGAAAATCTTTGCAAGTGAATCAACTGACAAGGGATTCATCTCCAAAATTTATAAATAACTTCCACAGCTCAATACCAAAAAAACAAACAAGCCTATCAGAAAATGGGCAGATCTAAACAGACAGTTCTCCAAAGAAGACATACACATGGCTGAGAAACACATGAAAAGATGTTAACATCACTCATTATTAGAGAGATGCAAATCAAAACCACTCTGAGGTACCACCTTACACCAGCCAGAATGGCCATCATCCAAAAGTCTACAAACAATAAGTGCTAGAGAGGGTGTGGAGAAAAAGGAACCCTAGTACACTGTTGGTGGGATTGTAAATTGGTGCAACCACGGTGGAAAGCAGTATGGCAATTCCTCAGAAAACTAAACATAGAACTACCATTTGACCCAGCAATCCCACTCCTGGGCATCTACCCAGAGAAAACCACAACTCGCAAAGACTCATGTACTCCGATATTCATTGCAGCACTATTTACAATAGCCAAAACATGGAAAAACCTAAATGTCCATTGACAGAGAAGTGGATCAAATTGTGGTACATATATACAATGGAATATTACTCAGCCATTAAAAAGAACGAAATACCAGCATTTTTTGAACATGGATGGACCTAGAAACTATCATGCTAAGTGAGGTCAGCCACACAAGAGACACCAACATCAAATGCTTTCACTGACATGTGGAATCTGAAAAAAGGACAGACTGAACTTCTTTGCAGAACAGATGCTGACTCACAGACATTGAAATACTTATAGTCTCCAGAGGAGACAGTTTGGGGGGTGGGGGGATGTGCTTGGGCTGTGGGATGGAAATCCTGTGAAATCAGATTGTTATGATCATTATACAACTACAGATGTGATAAGTTCATTTGAGGAATAAAAAAAAGACAACTGACAGAATGGGAGAAAATAGTTTCAAATGATGCAACCGACAAGGCCTTAATCTCTAAAATATATAAACAACTTATACAACTCAACATCAAAAAAGCCAACAACCCCATTGAAAAATGGGCAAAAGACTGTGTGTACTTGAAAAGAATGTGTATTGTGCTGTTGTTTGATGGTATATTCTCTAAATATTAATTCAACTGAGTTGATAATAACATTATTCAGCCCCAGCTGGTTTCACTGATGAATTCTAGCAAACATTCAAAAAAGAAATAATACTAGTTCTTCAAAACCACTCCAAAAATAGAAAAAGAAGAAATACTTCCCAACTCATTTATGAGACAAGCATTACACTAATAACAAGAACATCAAAATAAAACTGTATACCAAATATCTTTCATGAATATAGATACAAAACCCCTCCAAAAAGTTAGCAAATCAAACTCAGCAATATGTAAATAGGATAATATCAACAGAGTGAGAAGACAAGTTATAGACTGGAAGAAAATATTTGCGAGATACATATCTGATAAAGGACTATTATCCAAAATATACAAATAACTCTTAAAACTCAAAAATAAAAAATGAAAAATTCAACTAAAAAATAGGCAAAAAGAAAAAAAAAAGAAGAGACACTTCAGCAAAGATATACAGATGGAAAATATGTAGGTAAACATGTGTTCAACATCACATGTCATTAGGAAATTGCAACTTTAAAACAATAACAAGATATTGCCAAAATCTATTAAAATGGCCAAAATCCAAAATATTGACAATACCTGATACTGACAAGAATATGGAACAACAGGAACTCTCATTCACTATTGATGGTAATGCAAAATGGTAACAGCCACTTTGGCAGACAATTTAGCAGTTTCTTAAAAAACTAAAAATTGCTACCACACAATTCAATAAGAGCACTACTTGGTATTTACCCAAATTAGGTGAAAATTTATGGTCACATGAAAACTGCATACAGAGTTTTATAGCAGGTTTATTCACAACTGCCAAACACTGGAAGCAACCAATATTTCCTTCAATGGGTGAATGGATAAATTGAGTTGTATCCAGGCAATGGAATATTATTAGCTTCAAAAAGGAAGAAGCTATGAAGCCAGGAAAATACATGGAGAAACTTTATATACGTCCATATATAGAGAGTCAGAGGCAAAGATAGAGAGAGAAAGAAAGCTCAAATTATTAAATTATAAGACAAAGGAGGTACAATGTTAATAAATAAGTGAATCTGGGCAAAGGGTACTATAGTTATTAGCCTTCCTATCTGCAGGCTTCACATTCTCAGATTCAACCCACCAGAGATCCCAGTTGGTTGAATCTGAGGATGTGAAACCCATGGATATGGAGGGGCAACTCTTCATTATACTAAACATTTTATATAAGGGACTTGAGCAAACATGGATTTGGGTATCCACGGGGAGGTCCTGAAACCTATTCCTGGCAGATACCCAGGGAAAACTGTAATCTTGCAATTTTTCTGTGAAATTGAAATTATTTCCAAATATAATTTTAAAAAATGAAGTATACCTGACCTGAAGGTGATGGAACAGAAAGTTGTATAGAACAAAGCCCTATAAAATCAGTAAGATAAAATTCTACTGTATAAATTTAAAAATCATTAACATCAGAGAGAAAAAAGAGAGAGAAGAAGGGAGAAAGTGGGGTGGGGGAGAGGAAAAGAAACAAATAAAAAAAATAATTTTTCTGAAAGGATATTTAAACTATTAACCATAATTACTTTTTTTAGTATTGGAAAAGGAGCCTGAAAAAAAGATAGAGAGAAAGGTTTTATTTTTGTTTTTATTTTTTACCTTTATAGTTTGAATTTTTGACCCTATGAATTTATGTTATTGATAATAAAGTAAAAATAGTAAAGTATGTGATGAGAAGAATACCCATTTTATTATATAAAACAAATGTCAGTTAGTATAAATAATATTTTATAACTTGGATCAAACATTAAATTTCCTCAGTACATAAAATGTGTTTTTTACATACTATGAACCAAAATTTTTTTTGCAGGTTTTTTTTTTTGTTTGTTTGTTTGTTTTTTGCTTTTTAGGGCCACACCTGCTGCGTATGGAAGTTCCCAGGGTAGGGGGTCAAATCGAAGCTGCCAGCCTATGCCACAGCCACAGTAATGAAGAACTGAGCCATGACTGCAACCTACACCACAGCTCACGGCAACGCTGGATCCTTAACCCACTGAGCAAGGCCAGAGATTGAACCTACATCCTCATGGATTCTAGTCAGGTTCGTTACCACTGAGCCACAACAGGAATTCCATGGACCAAAGTATTTTAAAGTGTTAAAGGCCTAGCCCCAAGGAAAAAGTCCTCTCCTGTCTATTTGCTGTTAAAGGAATACCTTGAAATTGTGAGCATCCTTCCAGGCAAGAATATTTGATCATTCAAATTCAAAGTTGAAAAGCAGAGTTCAACTTTAAGGTTGTTATAAAACTGAGGCAAGAATACCCCGAGTTTACTTCCTTTCTTACTGTACTCAGCCTCAGGCTTTTACAAAGGGATGACAAGTGGCTCTTCTTATTCTCATTTGGTACTTAACACCATCCTTCACTACTTAGAAATATGGTTTTATGTATACTAACTCATTGATTAGGATGTTTTAAAATCCAGCAAAGGAAATTTCTCTTCTATAGGGCAGTTTTTAAAGGATTAAACTAGTTCAGCTATAATTAAAGCAGTTTACAACCATCCTCCAAAATCCTCTTAAATCAGTGCTTCTCAAATTTAAATGTACCTAGGGTTCTTGGCAAAATGCATAATCTGATTCAGAAGGTCTGGGGCTATGCCTTTGGGTCGGTCTGTATTTCCAACAAAATCTCAGGTGATGTTGATGCTGTGATCTGCAAATCATCACACAGAGTAGAGAAGCTATAAAAACTTGCACATAGGTAGGGAAAGGACATAGGCCTAAGTTCCTCCTTGCTTATCTTTTTTTTAATATAGTCTAGCTATGTTGTCCCTGCTTTTATCAATTTAGCAATCCTCAGAACTACTTGAGGGCAGACACCACCACTTTCAGCTATTCCAGTCTGGGCTAAAGCCATCATCTCAGAAATTTTAGTCACACCGAGCCTTTAAAAAGACACACTTGTGAAATGTGCCCATCTGACATTTTCAGTCAATCATCGTAGAATTTTTTTTAAAGGAAGGGTCAACTAGTTGTCCATCTGGTAGGAAAAAAACAACTTATAATCATGTTGACACAATCTCATTCTGATGAGAAAACATTTTGTGGACCTAATCTATGGGGATGCTCCAGCCCCCAAGTCATGTCTCAAACTGGTTTAAGAAGAGTTGTTTAGGAGGGGCTTTTCTACAATATGTGCACATCTATAATATCAAGTCCACAAATGATTCCTGTATGAAGCAAGTATCATGTTTATGACTTATGACAGCAACTACTGCCTTCATTCTGTCTCTTACAAGCCCCTCAGGGAAAGAGAAGCACTGTCTGCCTCAAGAGCTACTTCCACATCCATTACACCTGTGGGAGACTAATGTTTTAACACTTATAGTTAATTGTCCTTTGCCAAAAGGATATGCACAAGAAGGTAAGGAAAAGCCATGGAATATCAATCATACAGTAAAATAATTAATCCCTCAAGATAAGTGACTTAGCAGGAAACAGCCCAGATTTTATTAAAGACTAAAGACGCTATTGCATTCCCTAAATGGTTTAAAAAGAAAAGTCTGTTGACATCAAACATGTAGCCCACATGGATTAAATTAGGTCACTCTTCATGTTACAGTTTAAGATTTCATAAAGTACAGCTTGTGGTTAAATCATGTGTTTCAGTTCTGAAGGGCTGGTTGATGACTTCCCAAACTTTTCAATATTGTACCACTAGTGATATTTACCCAAGCACCATCACGGCACTCTTCAATCTGGTCTTAATAATCCAGTCCCCAGTCTGTAGCCCACTCCACATTCTGATTCCCAATAAACAAATATTTGTGGTGTGTTCGTGGGCTGTTTAACTGCTAGCATATTTGGTTCAAGACCACATTCCATGAAGAAAGGGGACACATCTGTGGCCCCTGGGTTAAATGCTGTTGGGAATGGGGTTTCATTGAAAGCACTAGGTCTTTCTTTCTTTTGTGTAAGGGTCAGTGACAGCCAATTGAGACTAAACTAGGACAGCTGTTCAAGGGGGACAATTCTTAAAAAGCATCTCATAAGAAATTTTTCTTCTCCACCTCCACTACCCCTAACGCTAAAGCATTAATGGTTTTTTTAAAAAGCAGGAAACAGAGAAGACAATGAAAAGGAGAGATTTCCTTTATACATATGCAAGGTCTCCAGATGCTTCAGTTTCTGAACTTCTTAGCGCAAATCTGGGCATAGACTTAACCACTTGGGAGCTCACATAGGCAAGGAATGTTTATTCATCTCACTATCTTCCTGTTTCCAGGATTAGAAGCTGTCAGAAACAAAGACATCAGCAAGTCCATGCTGTCTGTCTTGTTTCACTTAATTCATTTTGTTTGCAGTCATAACAAGCATGTTATTTATTTAGTTGTAAGTACATACCAAAGTAAGGATGCATTCACTTTAATCCTTTAATTTAACAAGATCACATACTTTAGGAAGCCAAAGGCTTTATAGCAAGATTAGAATAAAGAGTTATGTTTCCTCTTAGATTAAAAAAGATATCCTGAATATTTGATTTGTGGTATATCATTATGTTTGATATTTAGGTGCTTTCTTGCTGAGGTCTAAATTAGTATGTTTATTAAATTCCCTCTAAGTGGCATTTTACCCACTGTGTTTACATTTAGAATCATCTTTCATGATAAAGTCTGTCATGAAATGGGAAAACTGATTTACTGCCTACATTTCTTCCAAGTTTGGTAGCTAAGACCCATCTGTCAACAGAAATAAAGCATACACACAAACTCACACACACACACACACACACACACACACAGACAAGCTTTGTTTCCTTAAAAGATCTATGGCTTTTTAGCCCACTCCCCTTCTTAGTTCAGTTTTAAAAGCAGGAGATGGTGTTTGTTTTTTTTCTGATTCCTGCCAACATTTTTCTTTTCAGCATACTCTCCTCGCACCATTATCAGAGGTCAGGCTGGGTTTGGATTCAAACCCTTTTCTAGGTTAGTAAAATTTAGCCAGAAACAATCTTTGGAACAAGGAATTGTTTACTTGGCAAATGAAATTTCAAGCATCTACTCTTGAGCAATAGATTGAGGTAAATTTTTAAATAAATTTAAGATAAATGATCAATTTTGCTTGAGAAAACACCCTCAAAATATGTTAATCCAAGAATGGAAATCTTGACTGGTTGAAACAACAAAAAACTATGCTAACAGTAAATCAGTTTCTACAAAGATTCTTAAGTGTCTAGCTTTTATTTAGATGACTTGCTCCTCTCCTCCCTCCACCAGGTCTGGCTACCCTACATGCAAGTGAAATCTCTAGCAAATGGCAAGACTTGAGAGGTAAGCAAAAGTACAGAGGTCTGGCTTCCAGAGTTCCAATAATGGCTGCACTTCCCATACTGGTCTTCCCTTTGCATAGAAAGGTAGATCCAACCCTCCCCCAACTCCCTTATCCCCCGTCCAATTGCTCCACCAGTGATAATCCAAACTCAATTTTATAAGACAGCCCATTCCAAGTCTGCACAACTCAAACTGCCACCATACCAAAAAGCATACCATCAACCCAGGAGCACTCATTAACATCTTAGCCTACAGAGATTTATCAAGTTAACTAATCCAAATATCCAGTAGTTCATGAGGAAGTGGAGCTCAGAGGAGGTAAGTCTGGTGGGAGGAAAAGGAGAGAAAAGTTGAAGAATGGACAAGTGTCATGAGGGCAGCTGGGCCCTGAGAGAAGTAGCTTGTGCACAGTGGAAAGAGCACTGGTCTTAAAGACAAACAGGTGTGGGTTCATGCTCTTCCTACATCATCCTCATATGCCAGGTGAAGTTTCAAAGACTACACAGTGATCCAATTAATCCTCTCAACAATTCCAGGAAATAAGAACTATTAGCATTATTACTTTAACTTTACAAATGAGAAAAGGGAGGTACAGAAAAACTTAACTGATTTCCCAAGGTCTCACATCTTGTAAGGAGTGAAACTGAAAGTCTAAGGCTAGACAGCCTGTCTTGAAGAGTCCATATCCTCAACAAACTGTACTAACTGTATGATGTTTCAGAGGCTGAACCTCTGAGCCCCAAGGGACTATTTAGGAAACTATAGAGATAAAAATACTTTATCAAGTTGTATTGAGAGAATTCAATGTGAAAATACATAGCAATCATTAAAACCTAATTTCCTTCAAAAGGGATGAGGCGTACACAGAAAAGGGAACAAAGAGAGCATGAAAAGGGAATTTCGCCTGCCTCATACTTTTGCTGGCATGTCCTTGGGCTTCCCACCAACAGCCCATGTGTCCCCAGCCTGCTAGACTATGCACCACATCGGTCACTCCTCAAGCCCTGTCTGCAGATTAATGAATAGCTGCTTGAGTAGGACCACTGGGCACTTTCATCTCCAGCACAACAGAAAGAAGCAATCAAGTGGAGTATATTAATAATCAGCCTAATTTTCATCTTCTGGAAGTATAAGGGGAAACTTGGCTTATTTGTTTCAATGTGTTTTCACTCTCACTACTTGAGCAAAATTCCTTAGTGCTAACTGGGTAGGAATTCAGCCAGCTGAGAATTACTTCCATTTACCAGAAACTGCCTTTTTCCCTTCACTTTACATTTTCCAAAGCAAGACAATGTTTTGATGTTGTCACATCAACAAATGTGTATTCACTGCCCACAAAGGTTCTGGAGGAGACTTCTGCGGGACCAGCAGAGGCTGCATGCAATTGGTAATAAGAAGCTGTTTCTAATTCTTGTTCCCCTTCTCTTCTGAGTGAGCCTTAATCCCTCCATGTTTCTTGACCCTTCTCTGTAAACTGTGTTCATCTTCTGTGTAACTTCCCAGCTCTAACTCACTGAAGTCCTAGTCACATGGCACACTAGAGTTGTCCTAGCAAACCATCACAAACTGGGTCACTTAACCAACAGAAATTTATTGTCTCACAGTTTTGGAGATTAGAAGTCCAAGATCAAGGTGTTGGCAAGGCTTGTTAGTTCGGAGCCACTTTGGAGCCACTCTTTCCATGCCTCTTTCCCAGGTTCCGGTAGTGTGTTGGCAATCTTTGGCATTCCTTGGCTTGTAGAAGCATTGCCCTGATTGAAGCCTTCATCTCCAAATGATGTGCTCCCTGTGTCTGTCTGTTTCCAAATCTTCCAGTTTTTATAGGAAAACCAGTCATAATGGATTAGGAGCCCACCCTACTCCAGTGTGAGTTCATCTTCATCTAATTACATCTACAAACACTCTATTTCCAAATAAGGTCACATTTTGAGGTAGTGAGGATAAAGGCTTCAAGATATTAATTTTGGGAAGACACAATTCAACTTATAGCAATTACCCTTATGCATTTTCATTACAGAAGTTTTTCTCTTATTATCTATGTACCAAGATGGTAAATTTTGTTTCCACTGAAGCACCAAGATATGATAGATATTAAAGATCAACATGAAGAGGAAGATTACCAAAAGAAACCTTAAAATAAAAGACTAAGAACAGATTAGTCTGTTAAAATGCAAATTCTGATTCAGCAGTTCTGGGGTGGGCACAAGATTCTGCATTTCTAATAAGCTTCCAGCAGTATTGATGCTGCCAGCCCAGAGACCACAATTTTAGTAGCAAGGGATAAGATGATAGATTCATAAAAATGAAACTAAAAAGATGCAAGAATGAGAGAGAAAGTTTTTGTGAGAGGATAATTTTCTTGAGAGATGAACTGTGACTATTTCTTCTCCTGGATCCCCATAACGAAAAGTTATGTATGTAGAGAAATACTGCTTCCCAAACCCCATCCTAGTGCAAGAGACTTCAACTGAAGCTCTTGGAGTTTCCTACATGACCCTTAGATTTTGAGTGGCAAATGAACTGAGTCTGTCATTTGAGAAACCTAATAGGTTAAAGACTGGCTGCTGGTTACTCTGATGGCAGAGGTAACTGTGTTGGGGTCAACCCAAACTCCCGGAGTTTGTCAGAAAACCATGTGTGAGAAATGGGTCAAAGGCAGAAAAGAAGTTGTCTCACAACAGCATCAGTCAAGTAAGGATTTCCTGATCCCATTTCCTTTCCTCCATCTCAATTCTCTGATGTTGGAGAAGTCAGAACAGCAACTAACTTATGAGTGGAAGAGAAAGTCTACAACAAAAAGAGAAGAAGCCAACCACACTCTTTTTCTCAGATGGTAGGTTTTCACCTAGGGAACACAGGGAAGATGTAAGCTGAGACTGTGCCCTCAGCTTCCAATGACTAAAATATTTTATTACCTGAGAGTTACAAGAAAGGTCATAGAACTGCCAGAATGTTCATGAAGCAGTCAGGGGAAGGATGTGACTTCCACTAAGTAGATTGAAAGAGACAGCAGGAGACAAAAATAAAGATGATTTTAGGAATACACTCCATGACTCCTCCAAGTTCATTGTGCTGGCAAAAACTCCATCTCCTTGGCAGAAGGTAAGCCTTGGAAGAGCAGAATCCTTGACTCTCTTGTTCCCTGCTGTTTCCTTGGCTGCTGTATTTGCATCTGCAGGTTATGCACTGTACAATGACAACACATTCAAGAAGAAGTGACTCAATTTTTAGACACAGGTTTGCAACGGGATTACTACCAAATTTATCCAGCAAAGGCAGTATATCTCAATAAAACCAGGATATTATGACAATTTTTCATAAGAAAAATCTTTTGAGAAGGTTAATCCTCACAAAAAATCTTCAGGGCTAATGATAGTCCTAGATATTCTAGTGCTTTGAAGAGTCCCTAAAATATCATGGACATTCAATAACTATTTGTGATTGAATGAATCGGAATTTCTTATTAACCTTTCTATGAACTATATTGAAGTGATGACTAATACTTAAGGAAAGTCCCAGAATTATTATAGACAATGAGAAAATTTCCTAATGGCTAGTTACACCATTAACATATAGTCATCTCTTGGTATCCATGGGGATTGGTTCCAGGACCCCTTGCATATATCAAAATCTGCAGATGCAAAAATACCTTATAAAAAATGGTATAGTATTTGCATATAACCTATGTACATCCTTCTGTATACTTTAATCATCT
Source organism: Sus scrofa (assembly GCF_054392235.1). NCBI lineage: Eukaryota > Metazoa > Chordata > Mammalia > Artiodactyla > Suidae > Sus > Sus scrofa. The sequence goes on along the minus strand of NC_139383.1, from coordinate 245,585,339 downwards.
CTAGATTATTTGAAGTATTAATACAATGTAAATGCTATGTTAATAGTTGTAAATACAATGTAAATGTTATGTAAATAGTTCCAGGTGTGTAACAAATTCATGTTTTGCTTTTTGGAAATTTCTGAATTTTTTTTAATGCTTTTGATCCACAGTTGGTTGAGCCTGCAGATGCAGAACCTGCAGATAAGAATGGCCAAATGTGTTCCACAAGGGAGACAGGATTAAGATGGCAGAATAGAAAGACTGGAGCTCAACTTCTCTCATAAAAACAACAAAATTACAACCAAATGCTGAGCGATCTTCAACCAAATGGACTGGAAAATATCAAAAATATATTCTACTCCAGAAGACAAAGAAGAGGACACCAAGAGGTAGGAAGGGTGATTACAGGATATAAGCAACCCCATACCTCCTGGATGAGAAGCCCATAGACTGGAAAGTTACTGCATCACAGACTCACCTATAGGAGTTAGAGTTCTGAGCCCTAGTCAGGTCCCCACACCTGGAGATCTGGCATTGGGGGAAAGAGCCCCTGGAGCATCTGGCATTGAAGGTGAGTGAGGTTTGTGCACAAGAGCTCCAAGGGACTAGGGGAAATGGACACCCCATTCTTACCATTCTTGAAAGGCACACACAAGCTTTCATGTGCACTGGGTCCCAGGGCAAAGCAGAGTCTCCAAAGGAATCTGGGTCAAACCTGACTGCAGTTTTTAGATGATCTTCTGGGAAAACAGGAGGTGACTGTGGCTCGTTGTGGGGGAAGGACATTGGAGGCAAAGCTCTCAGCAATACTCATCAGCATATGTTTCTCTGGGAGTGGCCATTTGGGGAAAATCTGGTCCTACCCAGCACACTGAGAAGCACCAGGGCAAACAATAATCCAGGTGGGATCACAGCCCCACCCATCAGTAAACAGGCTGCCTAAATACCCTCCAGGCACACAGCCACCTCTAATTTCACCCAGAGACAAAGCTCCACCCACCAGAGGGATAAGAATCAGCCCCACCTACCAGTGGGCAGACACCAGCCCCTTCCATCAGGAAACCTAAAGTAAGCCCCATACCAACTTCAGCCACAAATGGGGCAGACATTAGAATTAAGAGAGGCTATAACTCTACTGTCTGCATAAAGGACACCACATCAAAAACCCATAAAAATTAAAAGGTAGAGAACTACAACTCAGATAACAGAGCAAGAAAAGAAAAAAAAACAGAAAATCAACTAAGTGATCAGGGGTTTATCAGCCTCCAAGAAAGACTTTAGACTGATGATGCTGAAGATGATTCATGACCCTGGAAATAAACTGGAGGCAAAGATAAATATTTAACAGCAAACACTGAGCAAAGAAATACAAGTTTTAAAACTTAGGCAAGCAGAGATGCAAAATACAATGACTGAAATAAAAAATTCATTAGAAGCAACCAACAGCAAAATACAGGAGGCAGAAGAAGTAATAAGCAAGGTGGAGGACAGGCTAATGAAAATCACTGATGCATAACAGAAAAGAGAAAAAAAGATTGAAAACAAATGAAGAGAGCCCCAGAGAAATATTAAACAATGTTAAATATACCAACATCCGTATTATAGGGGTGCTGGAAGAAGAGAGAGAGAAAGGGACAGAAAAAATATTCCAAGAGATAATAGCTGAAAACTTCCCTAAAATGGGAAAGGAAACACTTACTCAAATTCAGGAAGCACAATGAGTATGATACAAAATAAACCCAAGGAGGAACACCCCAAGACATATATTAATAAAACTGACTAAAATTAAAGACAAAGAGAAAATCTTGAAAGCAGCTAGGGAAAAGAAACAAATAACATACAAGGGAACCCTGATAAGGTTATCAGCAGATTTTTCAGCAGAAACTTTGTAGGCCAGAAGGGAGTGGCATGATATACTTAACGTGATGAAAGGAAAAAACCTCCAACCAAGATTACTTTACCCAGCAAGGCTCTCATTCAGATGTGAAGGAGAGATAAAAAGCTTTACAGACAAGCAAAAGATAAGGGAATTCAGCAACACTAAACCAGCTTTACAATACTAAAGGAACTTCTCTAGGCAGAAAAGAAAAGGCCACAATTAGAAACAAAAATACCACAAATGACAAGGCTAACCAGTATAGGCATATATATAGTAAAGATAGGAAACCATCCATGCACAATTATGCTGCCAAAATCAGAAATCATGAGAAGAGGTGGGTACAAATGCAAGACACTGGAGATGCATTTGCAATTAAGAGACAAACAACTTAAAACCACTTCATATATATATATATATATATAGAGAGAGAGAGAGAGACAGAGACTTCTATTATCAAAACTTCAGGGCAACTGCAAACCAAAAATCTAGAATAGATACACAAACAAATAAGAAAAACCAACTCAAATACAATACTAAAGATGGTCATCAAACCACAAGAGGAGAGAACAAGAGATGAAGGGAAGAAAAAAGAGCAATACAAACAAATCCCAAGCAATTAATAAAATGGCAATAAGAACACACATATCAATAATTACCTTAAATGGAAATGGATTAAATGCCCTAACCAAAAGACATACACTAGCTGAATGGATACGAAAACAAGATCAATGTATAAGCTTCTTCAAGAGAACCACTTCACTTCTAAGGACACATACACATTGAAAGTGAGAGGTTGGAAGAAAAATTCCATGCAAATGGAAATCAAAAGAAAGCTGTAGTAGCAATGTTCATATCAGACAATATACCTTAAAATAAAGAAAACTTTTAGAGATAAGGAAGGACATTATATAATGATCAAAGTATCAATGCAAGAAAGAGATATAACAATTTTAAATATCTATGCACCCAACATAGTTTCACCACAGTATGTAAGGCAGCTGTAACAACCTTAAAAGGAGAAATTAACAATAACACAATAATAGTGAGGGACTTTTAACACCCCACTTACAGCAATGGACAGATCATCCAGACAGAAAATCAATAAGGAAACACAGGCCTTGAATGAAGCATTATCCAGATGGACTTAATAGATACTTATAAGATATTCCATCCAAAACCAGCAGAATACACATTCTTCTCAAGTGCACATGGAACATTCTCTAGGACTTTTTACATTTTAGGTAAAAAATCAAGCCTCAGTAAATTTAAGGCAATTGAAATCATATCAAGCATCTTTTCTGACCACAACGCTATATGACTGGAAATCAGCAACAAGAAAAACACTACAAAAAACACAAACACGTGGAGACTCAACAACATGCTACTAAACAACCAATGGATCACTGAAGAAATCAAAGAGGAAATTAAAAAATACCTAGAAGCAAATGACAACAAAGCCACAATAATCAAATTCCTACGGGATGCAGCAAAAGCAGTTCTAAGAGGGAAATTTCTAGCAACACAAGCCTACCTCAGGAAACAAGAAAAAGCTCAAATAAACAAGCTAACTTTACATATAAAGCAGCTAGAGAGAGAACAGACAGGATCTAAAGTTAGTAGAAGGAAAGAAATCATAAAGATCAGAGCAGAAATAGAAATCAATTAAATAGAAACAAAGAAAACCATAGAAAAGATCAATGAAACGAAAAGCTGGTTCTTTGAAAAGATCAACAAAATTGATAAACCCCTAGGCAGACTTATCAAGAAAAAAAGAGAGCACTTAAATCAGTAAAATTAGACATGAAAAAGGAGAAGTAACAACAGATATCACAGAAATACAAAGAATCATAATACATGCCACCATATGCCAATAAAATGGAAAACCTAGAAGAAATGGAGAAATTCTTAGAAAGGTACAATCTTCCAAGACTAAACCAAGACGAAACAGAAAAGATGAACGTACCAATCACAAGAACTGAAATTGATTAAAAAACTTCCAACAAACAAAAGTCAAGGACCAGATGGCTTCACAGGTGAATTCTATCAAACATTTAGAGAAAAGCTAATACCTCTTCTTCTGAAACTATTCCAAAAAATTGCAGAGGAAGGGATACTCCCAAATTCATTCTATGAGGTCACCATCACCCTGATACCAAAACCAGACAAAGATTCCACAAAAAAAGGCCAATTTCACTGATGAACAGAGACATAAAAATCCTCAACAAAATACAAGCAAACTGCATCCAACAATACGTTAAAAGGATTGTACATCATGATCAAGTGGGATTTATCCCAGGGATGCAAGGGTTCTTCAATATCCACAAATCCATCAGTGTGATATACCACATTAACAAACTGAAAAATAAAACCATATGATCCTCTCAATAGATGCAGAAAAAGTCTTTGACAAAATCTAACACCCATTTCTGATAAAAACCCTTCAGAAAGTGGGCATAGAGGGAACCTACTTCAACATATTAAAGGCCATCTATGACAAACTCACAGCAAACATCATTCTCAATGGTGAAAAGCTGAAAGAATTCCAGGTGAGATCAGGAAAAAGCAAAGGATGTCTGCTATCCCCACTACTATTCAACACAGTTTTGGAAGTCCTAGCCACAGCAATCAGAGAAGAAAAAGAAATAAAAGGAATCCAAATTGGAAAGGAAGAAGTAAAACTATCACTATTTGCAGATGACATTATAGTACACTTAGAAAATCCTAAAGATGTTATCAGAAAACTGTTAGAGCTCATCAATGAATTTAGGGCAATGTTGCAGGATACAAAATTAATACACAGAAATTGACTGCATTTCCATATACTAACAACAAAAGATCAGAAAGAGAAATTAGGGAAACAATCCCATTTACCATCACATCGAAAAGACTAAAATACTTAGGAATAAACCTACCTAAAGAGACAAAAGACCTATACTCTGAAAACTATAAGATGCTGATGAAAGAAATCAAAGATGACACAGATGGAAAGACATACCATGCCCTTGGATTGGAAGACTCAATGTTACCAAAATGACTATACTACCTAAGGCAATCTACAGAGTCAATGCAATCCCTATCAAATTACCAAGCACATTTTTCATAAAACTAGAACAAAAAACTTTAAAGTTTGTTTGGAAGCACAAAAGACCCAGAATAGCCAAAGACATCCTGAAAAAGAAAAATGGAGCTGGAGGAATCAGGCTCCCTGACTTCAGACTATACTACCAAGCAACAGTCATCAAAACTATATGGTACTGGCACAAACAAAGAAATACAGATCAGTGGAACAGGATAGAAAGCCCAGAATTAAACCCATGCACCTACAGTCAACTAAACTATGGCAAAGGAGGCAAGAATATACAATGGAGAAAAGACAGCCCCTTCAGTAAGTGGTTCTGGGAAAACTAGACAGCCACATGTAAAAGAATGAAATTAGAACACCCCCTAACACCATACACAAAAGCAAACTCAAAATGTATTAAAGACCTAGATATAAGACCAGATACTGTAAGACACTTAGAGGAAAACACAGGCCAAACACTCTGTGACATAAACCACAGCAACATCTTCTCATCATCACCTCTTAGAGTAATAAAATAAACAAAAATAAACAAATCGGACTTATTTAAACTTAAAAGTTTCTGCACAGCAAAGGAAATCCTAAACAAAACAAAAAGACAACCCACAAGATGGGAGAAAATACTTTCAAATGAATGACTGACAAGGGATAAATCTCCAAAATTTATAAACACCTTCCACAGCTCAATAACAAAAAAAAAAAAAAAAAACCCCATCAAAAAATGGGCAGAAGATCTAAACAGATAATTCTCCAAAGAAGACATACAGATGGCCAAAAAACACATGAAAAGATGTTCAACATCACTCATAATTAGAGAAATGCAAATCAAAACTACTATGAGGTACCTACTACTCTACACCAGACAGAATGGCCATCATCAAAAAGTCTACAAACAATAAGTACTGGAGAGGATGTAGAGAAAAGGGAACCCTATTACATGGTTGGTGGGAATGTCAATTGGTGCAACCACTGTGGAAAACAGTATGGAGATTCCTCAGAAAACTAAAAATAGAATTACCATTTGACCCAGCAATCCCACTCCTGGGCCTCTGTCCATGGAAAACCATGACTCGAAAAGATAAATGCATTCCCATGTTCATTGTAGCACTATATATAACAGCCAAGACATGGAAACAACCTAAATGTCCATCAACAGAGGAGTGGATCAAGAAGATGTGGTACATATACACAATGGACTATTACTCAGACATTAAAAGGAACGAAATAATGGCATTTGCAGTAAAATAGGCCTAGAAATTATCATGCTAAGTGAAGTCAGACAATGAGACACCAACATCAAATGCTATCCCTTACATGTGGAATCTAAAAAAAAAGACACAATGAACTTCTTTGCAGAATGGATACTGACTCACAGACTTTGAAAAACTAATGGTTTACAAATGGGGGGTGGGGGGATGCACTGAGGGTTTGGGATGGAAATGCTATAAAATTTGGTTGTGATGATCATTGTACAACTATAAATATAATAAAATTCATTGAGTAATAAAAAAATAGAAAAAAGAGCCAAATACACAGAAATTTTGATACCCTGCATTTATACAACCAGATACTAGACATAACAAAAGAAAAAAGCCTATTTATAATAATAACCAAAAAATGAAATATCTAAGGATAAACATCAAAATATATATAATATATTTGAAGAAAATACCACTATATTTTATAATACCACTAAAAAGACTTGAACAAATGGATAAAAGAAGATATGGCAAACAATAGGTCTTATTCTTAACCCCATCTGGGACTCTGGAAAACCTATAAAGTTGGGAGGAGGTAAGAGTGTTTGAAATCCCACAATAGGTGGTCAATAAAAAAACAAGTGAAATGTTTTATTTCTATCCATGCCCCCCATTTTAAATTGTATACTGGATTGATCTGGGGAATTATCAGTAATACTAACCCTTTCCCTTCCTGCAAATTGGTATTTGTCTAGGAGCACTCAAGAGTTACATACACAGGAGCTCCTGTCATGGTTCAGCAGTAATGAACCAGATTAGTATCCACGAGGACATGGGTTCAATCCCTGGCCTCACTTAGTGGGCTAAAGATCTGTCATTGCCATGAGCTCTGGGGTAGGTCACAGATGTGGCTCAGATCCTGGGTTCCTGTGGCTGTGGCATGGGCCAGTAGCTGCGGCTCCAATTCAACCCCTAGCCTGGAAACTTCCATATGCCGTGAGTGCGGCCCTAAAAAGACCAAAAAAAAAAAAAAAAGAAGAAAAAAAAAGTTAAATACATAGTGGCCTGCTGACAGAGTCTTCAGTAAATCCCAAGGAGAGAAGTCAAAGAGAACTCATAAATCTAAGAAGGCAGTGCCACTATTCCCACAATGGCAAAACAGAATCCCAGGAGGCCTCACTTTCCTCCCTAGTACTCTCATGAGTGAGCAAGGGTCATTTATAGCAAGAAAAGACTGAGCTAGGATAGCACCCAAGGGAACTCTAGAACCTTTGCCTTGTTCTTCTTTGTGCAAAGTATTCTTGTCCCCTAAACAGTTACCTGTTTGGGACTTTATCATTCAGGCCTCAGCTCAACTCTGATCTCCTCAGAGAGATTGTTTCCCTAACTAGCCCATATAGTGCCCCACACTCCAGTCCCATCACTTTCTAGTGTTTTGTAATTTTTAAGATTTGCTTCATAGGTCTTATCCCTCCAAAAGTATCATATTTGTTTACTTACTGAATGTCTTTCCAGGAGAATGAGAGCAGGATACTATATTCACACCATCTAGAATTTGATAATCCCTTTGAGAATTATCATGGCTGTTATTTCCTCTGGTTTCTCTTGTTTCATTGGATTTATCCTCAGCTTATCCAATATTTTTTGAACATCTAATATATATTTTGTACCGTTTCAGGTTCTTGGGATACAGCAGAGGGAAAAATCTCTGCTCACATGAAGTTATTTTTTTCTAGAAAGAGGTGGATGACAAATAAATAAATATACACCATGTCAGGCATATAAGTACTATGATAAAATTTAAAGAAGAATAAGGGGAGTTCCCCCTTGTAGCTCAGTGGGTTAAGGATCCAGCATTGTCACTCCCGTGGCTCTGGTTGCTGCTGTGGTGCAGGTTGGATCCCTGGCCTGCGAACTTCCACATGCCATGGGTGTGTCTAACAAACAAAAAAAAAAAAGAGAGAGAGAGAGAGAGAGAAGAATATTCATGGTGAGCAAATATTCATGGTGAGCATGAATATTTGATGAGGGATCAAGGAATATCATTCTGGAAAGGTCACCTGAAGTATTAAAGAAGGCAGCCACACAGCTAATTGGAGAAGAATGCCCCAAGCAAAGAGAATATCACATCCAAAAGTAAGCCAGAGAGAGAAAGACAAATATCAAATGATATTGCTTATATGTGGAATCTAAAAACAGGATACAGATGAACTTATTTACAAAACTGAAATAGACTCTCATCCATAGAAACAAATTTATGGTTACCAAAGGGGAAAGGAGGGGAAGGATAAATTAGAAGATTGGGATTAAAATATACACACTGTTATATATAAAATAAATAACCAACAAAGACCTGCTATATAGCACAGGGAACTATACACAGTATCTTGTAATAACCTATAATGGAAGAGAATGTAAAAAAGAGTATACATATATATATATATTTATTAAATGTGAATAATATATTATTAAAAGTGAATCACTTTACTAAACACCTGAAATTAACACATTGTAAATCAACTACATATTTCAATTTAAAAATTTAAAAAATAACAAAGCCCTGAGGAAGAAGAGTTTGGTGTGTTCAAGAAATAAGAAAATGAGTATGGCTGGCAAAGAGTGAATGAGGCAGAGACTGACAGGAAGTTAGGTAAGATGGTAGCTGGCGACCAGACCATATGCAGCTCTAAAGACCATGGTAAGGACTTTGGCTTTCATTCTTAGTGATACAATGAACTATCTTGAGGGTTCTGGCTTTCTGAAAGTAAGCCAAGGCTACTGTGTGGTAAAAGACTATGGCTTAGCAGAAGTGGAGGATGGAAGAATAATTTAACTATTTTATTATTATTTAACATTTCACACTTGACCTTATATCATTAAATAAAATATAAATTCTTCATGGGCAGAGAATCCATCTTGTATTCTTTCATATTCTCTTGCTGCATGGAATCTACTAACACACAATTTCTTGTATTTAGTAGATGATAAATTAAAATGTGCTCATGAGATATATATGAACTTGACTATTCTCTAGCTCTATTCAATGCCTCCATTCCTCTTGTTCCCTCATCTCCTTTTTGTTCCCATAAACTCAATCTCCCAACCATTCCCAAGTGTATGTTTTAGCTAAAATACCAAATTGATATAAGGAAGAAATGTAAGAAATAACTAGAAGGGTAAGGTGCCATTTTATTTTGGAGGTCTAAAATGCAAGATTGGGAAACTAACATAGTTAATGTAGGCAATTATAGGCAATTGTGTCTTTACATGTTTTTGAACAAGGGGATGGCATAACAATAGCCATGTTTTAGTAAAAATTAATCTGCCTATTTGAATATTATGGATTGGAAGGGAAATAGGCAAGTGGGGGTTGATATTCTTTACCTAACTTTTGAAAGGGTCCACATAAGCAGGTAAAGCTTGAAATAAATGGCTGGCAAAGGAAATGTGAAACATGCAATGCAAGGAATGTTCTGAAAGAATCTCTAGGCCTTTCAATAGATTGGATATGGTGATTGAAAAAGGAGGGTTGAGGTGACAAGTTTTAATTCTCAGTGTGTGTAAAAAAATTAATATATCATTTTTGGAAATAAAGAAATAAAGGAAAATTTGATTAGGAGAATAACACAGTTATTTTCAAAATGCAGAGGTGGCATTTATCCACGCAGGGATGCCAAGAGGGCAGATAGAGATAGATAATTATAAGTGAAAAGATATGTCAGTACTAGACATAGAGTTTTGTGAGAAATAATGGTTTGTAAAAGTATAACTTTCACCTTCCCCAATTTAACTTACTGACTCCACTTAAACTAATCTAGCTGCCACAGCCCAAATTATCCCCAATGACAGTTAACTTCCAACAGGGATATTCTAAACAGAGAAAAATGAAGAATTTGAGAGTAGTTCCTGCTATGGTGCCCTGGGTTAAGACTCTGCCTGCAGCAGCTCGGGTCACTACAAAGGTGCAGGTTCAATCCCCAGCCCAGTGCAATAGGTTAAAGGATCTGGCACTGCCACAGCTGTAGTATAGGTGGCAGCTGCCACAGCTGTAGTATAGGTGGCTTGGATTCAATCCCTAGCCCAGGAACTTTCAAATTCCTCAGTGTGACCATTATAAAAAGGTGCAGGTGGGGAGGGGAATTTGAGAGAAAGTATTGGTATGGCTGGAGTTGGAATGACAAGTGATGCTCCTGCTTTAATTTTACCATCCACTCTTAACTTACTCAAACTCTTCCTCTGTTATATTATTAGGATACCCAGTACAGCTCTATGAGTTTCTCTCAAATACATTATATACCAGTAAATTTCACAGTAATGATATAGTAAATATGATAACTGCCATGGACTGCAGTCATAATGCCTTCTCAGCTCTCATGCTACTGTTGATGTTTCATTTGTGATACTACTAACTTGCCTCAATCAACCACACACCCAAACACAATTTCTAGAAAAACTTCACTCTCCAGAAGGTGCAATTCTATACAGATCAAGCACTATATTCACAGTCAATTCTCCCAGCATCTCTCCCAGTTGATGAAAGATGAATCCAATGATGAACTCAACAAAGCTAAGAAAATGGTTTTGTTGAATTGGAGTAATATCAATCGGAAGCAATGGTGAATGAATCATAAAACACCAAAGCACTATAGATGTATTTAAAGAAGATTGAAAAAGAATAAAAATGTAATTTCTCCAGAATTTCAAAAGGTAAGCGTGTTAACTTATGGCCAAGAAAACCAAGAAGCAAAGTACTACCTACAACCCTAGAGAAATGGAAAAAGGAATACTAGAAATGATGACATAAAAGAGATCATTATGAAAATAACTGAGAGGACAAGATGGCGGAGGAGTAGGGGGACACGCTCGCCCTCTCCCACAAACACAACAAAAAAAGCACATCTACAGAAGAAATGACTCGCACAGAACAACAACCAATCGCTGGCAGAGGAACCTAAACTCCAATAACGGCAAGAAATTCGTGACATTATTGGGCAGAACGGGAGAAAAGAGGAGAGTGAGAGAAGGTGAATCCGAGCGGGACGGGCGCTCCCGAAAGGGAACTGCGGAGGAGAAAGGGATCCCGCACCCTGGAAAGTCTCCTACCGGGGGAAAGATCAAACGAACCGGAGGAATCTCCAGATGCAGAGAAGAGTGTAGCAGTAAGTCGGAGTACGGAAAAACGATCAAGAACCCAACGGACCATCTGAACTACGGGCACAGTCACCAAAAATTGAGACGCCTGGGTGGGGGCTGGGCACCGAATCCTCGGCTCCAGAGGTTAGTCCCCGGGAAAGGGCCGGGGGACGCCTGGGTGGGGGCTGGGCACCGAGACCTCGGCTCCAGAGATTAGTCCCCGGGCTAGGGGGGCGGGGAAGAGCGGAAACTGCTTGGGAGGTCTCTAAACCATTTGACGGGGCAGAGACTGCCTGGGAGACTAGAAAACAAAGCTGTCGCAGAGGAAGGGAGCAATACTCTAGGGGCGGGGAAGTGGAAAGCCGCCTCAGAGGGAACCTGGGAGAAGAGCCTGGTCTGCGCCCGTGCTGGGGAGGGGAGAGAAGAAGGGGTGGGTCCCCATAGAATACCCCCCACGCCACAACAAGCTTACAGGCCCGCTAGCTAGCAGAAAGCTGTGCTTCCCAGTGCATTCCCTCCCCCCACCCCCGCCACCCCCTACGCTCTCGCCGAACCTGGGGCTGCCTGCCATCCAGGAGGGCTGGCCTCAACAATTGCCTGAAGCCTACCACCGCAGGGGCTCTCCCTGCACAGGCCTGCTTGCCCTTTGGAGGGGCTACACTTCCACAGAGCAGCACCAAACACCACCAGCCCCCTAGAAAAGGCCTGCAGCCCAGAAAAGCTAGAACAAGCCTAGCCAGGCCGTGAATAGATCGACCTAATTCTCCGACGGTTTTTCTGAGACGGGCTCCCCCGGGGAGGAGCCTCTTGAGTCTCCAAGGGCCTTGCTACACGCCCAAGACCCCAGGGGGTGCTAAGACCTAGTGGACCAGCTGCATAGGACTGCCAGCTCCAGGCAGGACCCCCTGCAGCCCAGAAAAGCTGCAACAAGCCTGGCCGAATTGGGAAAAGATCTCAGACGGTCTTTCGGAGTCGGGCTGTCCTGGGGAGGAGCCTCTTGAGCCTCCAAGGGCCCTGCTACCCGCCCAAGACCCCAAGGGGTGCTGAGACCTAGTGGACCAGCTGCATAGGACTGCCAGCTCCAGGCAGGACCCCCTGCAGCCCAGAAAAGCTGCAACAAGCCTGGCGGAATCGGGAAAAGATCTCAGACGGTCTTTCTGAGTCGGGCTGCCCTGGGGAGGAACCTCTTGAGTCTCCAAGGGCCCTGCTACCCGCCCAAGACCCCAGGGGGTGCTGAGAACCAAGTGAAATCTGCTACCATCGTGGGGTGGACCTCCCAGTCCTGTCTGCCCTCAGGAAGTCCTCCTTTGCTTCAAAGAAACACTGTTAGTCCCATCAACACTCCAGAAAAGCCACACTGCCTCAAAAAAAGATTGACCAACAACGACAGCCCTCAGGAAATATTCCAGGGCAGTGACAAGGCAAACACTACCCGATAACGGAGAGTACAACTCCCTCAGGAGAAAGAAGACAACAAGCAAGATGAAGAAGCTGAGAAACCACCCCCAGTCAAACCAACAGGAGAACTCACCTAAAACAGTCAACAATGAAACTGATCTCTGTAGTCTGACAGACCTGGAGTTCAAAAGAGAAATAGTGAAAATACTGAAGGAATTAAGAGAAGATATGAACAGCAATGCAGATACCCTCAGAAAGGAGCTAGAAAATATAAGGAGGAGCCAAGAAAAACTAGAACATTCATTTGCAGAGATGCAAACTGAACTAGGGGCAGTAAAAACCAGAATGAATAATGCAGAAGAACGAATCAGTGATATGGAAGATAGAATAATGGAAATCACTCAATCTGGTCAACAGACAGAAAACCGAATCAAAAAACTGGAAAGCAATATAAGAGACCTATGGGATAATATAAAACGGGCCAATCTACGCATAATAGGAATTCCAGAAGGAGTAGAAAAAGATAAAGGAATGGAAAATATATTTGAAGAAATTATCACTGGAAACTTCCCAAATCTAAAGGATACTGGATTCAAGATACAAGAAGCACAGAGGGCCCCAAACAAACTGAACCCAAACAGACCCACACCAAGACACATCATAATAAAAATGGCAAAAGTTAGTGATAAAGAGAGGATCCTAAAGGCAGCAAGAGAAAAACAGAATGTTACCTACAAGGGAACCCCCATAAGAATATCAGCTGATTTCTCTACAGAAACACTACAGGCCAGGAGGGAATGGCAAGAGATATTTAAAGTGCTCAAAGGAAAAAATATGCAACCTAGAATACTTTATCCAGCAAGAATATCATTTAAAATAGAAGGGGAAATAAAAATTTTTCCCAACAAACAAAAACTTAAAGAATACAGCAACACAAAACCCAGGTTAAAGGAAATATTGAAAGGGCTTCTCTAAACCAAAAAGAAAGGAAGGAAAGGGAAGAAAAAAGAAAAGAAAAAAAAAAAAAAAGAAGAAGAAGAAGAAGAGGAAGAACTAGGACTGAGGAAGATACAATCAGAGAGCAGTCACTCAAATAAGCCAGCATACAGATTTAATCATGAACATGCTTCAAACAAAATAAAATTAAAAAGAAAAAAATAAAAGAGTCATCAAAACCATAAAATGTGGGCAAGGGATGTTAGGAGGTAAATAATCCTTTTTGTTTGTATGTATGTCTCTCTTCTTAATTTTAATATAATAATGAAGTGTTTGAACTTACAGGACCATCAGGCTAAAACACACAATTATAGGAAGGGGTTAGCATACTTAAAAAACAGGGCAACCACAAGCCAAAACCAAATATTGCATTTGCAAAAAATGAAAAAAAAAATACACTCAAGCAGATAATAACAGGAGACCATCCAACCAAAAAAAAAAAAAAAAAAAAAAAAAAAAAAAAAAAAAAAAAAGAAGAATGGAGAACCATAGAATCAACTAGAACACGAGGATCAAATGGCAATAAATAATCATCTATCAATTATCACCTTAAATGTCAATGGACTGAATGCCCCAATCAAAAGACACAGAATGGCTGAGTGGATAAAACGGCAAAAACCTTCAATATGCTGCCTACAAGAAACTCACCTTAGGACAAAAGATACATATAGATTGAAAGTGAAAGGCTGGGGAAAAGTATTTCATGCCAATAGACATGACAGAAAAGCAGGAGTTGCAACGCTCATATCAGACAAAATAGACTTTAAAACAAAAGACATAAAGAAAGACAAAGAAGGACACTATTTAATGATTAAGGGATCCATCCAAGGAGAGGATGTTACTATCATCAACATATATGCCCCAAACATAGGAGCACCCAGATACATACAACAAATATTAACAGACATAAAGGGAGATATTGATGAGAATACAATCATAGTAGGAGACCTAAATACCCCCCTCACATCAATGGACAGATCCTTTAGACAGAAAACCAATAAAGCAACAGAGATCCTAAAGGAAACAATAGAAAAGTTAGACTTAATTGATATCTTCAGGACACTACATCCAAAAAAATCAGAATACACATTCTTCTCAAATGCTCATGGAACATTCTCAAGAATCGACCACATATTGGGACATAAAGCGAATCTCAATAAATTTAGGAGCATAGAAATTATCTCAAGTATCTTCTCTGACCACAATGCCATGAAATTAGAAATCAACCATGGGAAAAGGAAAGAGAAAAAACCTACTCCATGGAGACTAAACAACATGCTACTAAAAAACCAATGGGTCAATGAGGAAATCAAGAAGGAAATTAAAAACTATCTTGAAACAAATGATAATGAAGACACAACCTCTCAAAATCTATGGGATGCTGCGAAAGCAGTGCTCAGAGGGAAATTTATAGCAATAAAGGCCTTTCTCAAAAAAGAAGAAAGATCCCAAATTGACAACTTAACCCTCCACCTAAATGAATTAGAAAAAGAAGAACAAAGAAGTCCTAAAGTCAGCAGAAGGAAGGAAATTGTAAAGATCAAAGAAGAAATCAATAAAATAGAGACTCAAAAAACAATAGAGAAAATTAATAAAACCAAGAGCTGGTTCTTTGAAAAGGTGAACAAAATTGATAAACCCCTGGCCAGACTCACTAAAAAGAGGAGAGAAAGAACCCAAATCACCAAAATTATAAATGAAAAAGGAGAAATCACAACGGATACAGCAGAAATACAAAAAACCATAAGAGAATACTATGAACAACTATATGGCAAAAAGTTTGACAATCTGGAAGAAATGGACAATTTTCTAGAATCTTACAGCCTGCCAAAACTGAATCAAGCAGAAACAGACCAACTGAACAGACCAATCACTAGAAATGAAATTGAAGAGGTCATAAAATCACTCCCTACAAATAAAAGCCCAGGACCAGATGGCTTCACAGGTGAATTCTATCAAACATATAAAGAGGAATTGGTGCCCATCCTCCTTAAACTCTTTCAAAAGGTTGAAGAAGAAGGAATACTCCCAAAGACATTCTATGAGGCCACCATCACCCTCATTCCAAAACCAGGCAGAGATACCACCAAAAAAGAAATCTATCGGCCAATATCATTGATGAATATAGATGCAAAACTTCTCAACAAAATCTTAGCCAACCGAATCCAACAACATATCAAAAAAATTATACACCATGACCAGGTTGGGTTCATCCCAGGTTCACAAGGATGGTTCAACATACGCAAATCAATCAACATCATACACCACATTAACAAAAAAAAGTCAAAAATCATATGATCATCTCAATAGATGCAGAAAAAGCATTTGACAAAGTTCAACATCCATTCATGATCAAGACCCTCGCCAAAGTGGGTATAGAGGGAACATTCCTGAATATAATCAAAGCCATTTATGATAAACCCACAGCAAATATAATCCTCAATGGGGAAAACCTGAAAGCCTTCTCACTCAAATCTGGAACAAGACAGGGATGCCCACTCTCACCACTGCTCTTCAACATAGTTTTGGAAGTCTTAGCCACAGCAATTAGACAAACAAAAGAAATAAAAGGCATCCATATAGGAAGAGAAGAGATCAAACTGTCACTGTATGCAGATGACATGATTCTATACCTAGAAAACCCTAAGGACTCAACCCCAAAACTCCTTGAACTGATTAATAAATTCAGCAAAGTGGCAGGATATAAGATTAACATTCAGAAGTCAGTTGCATTTCTGTATACCAGCAATGAAGCATTAGAAAAGGAATACAAAAATACGATACCTTTTAAAATTGTACCTCACAAAATCAAATACCTCGGAATACACCTAACCAAAGAGGTAAAGGACCTATATGCCGAGAACTATAAAACCTTAATCAAAGAAATCAAAGAAGATGTAAAAAAATGGAAAGATATTCCATGTTCCTGGATTGGAAAAATCAATATTGTGAAAATGGCCATCCTACCCAAAGCAATCTACAGATTCAATGCAATCCCTATCAAATTACCCATGACATTTTTCACAGAACTAGAACAAACAATCCAAACATTTATATGGAACAACAAAAGACCCAGAATCGCCAAAGCAATCCTGAGAAACAAAAACCAAGCAGGAGGCATAACTCTCCCAGACTTCAAGAAATACTACAAAGCCACAGTCATCAAAACAGTGTGGTACTGGTATCAAAACAGACAGACAGACCAATGGAACAGAATAGAGAATCCAGAAATAAACCCTGACACCTATGGTCAATTAATCTTTGACAAGGGAGGCAAGAACATCAAATGGGAAAAGGAAAGTCTATTCAGCAAGCATTGCTGGGAAACCTGGACAGCTGTATGCAAAGCAATGAAACTAGAACACACCCTCACACCATGCACAAAAATAAACTCCAAATGGCTGAAAGACTTAAATATACGACAGGACACCATCAAACTCCTAGAAGAAAACATAGGCAAAACACTCTCTGACATCAACATCATGAATATTTTTTCAGGTCAGTCTCCCAAAGCAATAGAAACTAGAGCAAAAATAAACCCATGGGACCTCATCAAACTGAAAAGCTTTTGCACAGCAAAGGAAACCCAAAAGAAAACAAAAAGACAACTTTCAGAATGGGAGAAAACAGTTTCAAATGATGCAACTGACAAGGGCTTAATCTCTAGAATATACAAGCAACTTATACAACTCAACAGCAAAAAAACCAATCAATCAATGGAAAAATGGGCAAAAGAACTGAACAGACATTTCTCCAAGGAAGATATACAGATGGCCAACAAACACATGAAAAAATGCTCAACATCGCTGATTATAAGAGAAATGCAAATCAAAACTACCATGAGATACCACCTCACACCAGTCAGAATGGCCATCATTAATAAATCCACAAATAACAAGTGCTGGAGGGGCTGTGGAGAAAAGGGAACCCTCCTGCACTGTTGGTGGGAATGTAAACTGGTACAGCCACTATGGAGAACAGTTTGGAGATACCTTAGAAATCTATACATAGAACTTCCATATGACCCTGCAATCCCACTCTTGGGCATCTATCCGGACAAAGCTCTACTTAAAAGAGACACATGCACCCGCATGTTCATTGCAGCACTATTCACAATAGCCAGGACATGGAAACAATCCAAATGTCCATCGACAGAGGATTGGATTAGGAAGAGGTGGTATATATACACGATGGAATACTACTCAGCCATAAAAAAGGATGACATCATGCCATTTGCAGCAACATGGATGGAACTAGAGAATCTCATACTGAGTGAAATGAGCCAGAAAGACAAAGACAAATACCATATGACATCACTTATAACTGGAATCTAATATCCAGCACAAATGAACATCTCCTCAGAAAAGAAAATCAATCATGGACTTGGAGAAGAGACTTGTGGTTGCCTGATGGGAGGGGGAGGGAGTGGGAGGGATCGGGAGCTTGGGCTTATCAGTCACAACGTAGAATAGATTTACAAGGAGATCCCGCTGAATAGCATTGAGAACTATGTCTAGATACTCATGTTGCAACAGAAGAAATGGTGGGGGAAAAACTGTAATTGTAATGTATACATGTAAGGATAACCTGACCCCCTTGCTGTACAGTGGGAAAATAAAATTTAATAAAAAAAAAAAAAAAAAAAAAAAAAACAGCAAAAAAAAAAAAAAAAAAAAAAAAAAAAGAAAATAACTAAAGTTATAGTTTATAGGAGGAAGTTATACTGAAAATTGACACTGGGAAAGTGCAAAGAGATAACTCTGAGCGGGTTTCAAGTTCTGAGAATTGACAGAGATCGATGATAAAGGGTTTCATCAGGTCTGTATCTCTTATAATTTGCAAATAACAAATAATCCCCAAGGTAGAAACAAAAATTTCTAACATGGAGACAAACAAATTATAAAGATAATTGTAAAGATACTTTTTAAATGGGGTATCTTTAGAAACCAAGGGTTTAAAAAGAAACTCCAGATAATATGTATACGCTCATTTGAGAGTTGCGACAACTTTAAACACTAGGAATGTGAGCAAATAAAAAAATGGATAAGTGTAGGTTAATATTTCTGAAATTCTGCTTTCTATTATTTCATTTGTATAATCACATAGTGATTTCAAATCAATATTTAGCTATTCAGTTGTTATAAACTTAAATATGAGGAGAGATAAAAATAATAGGAGGAAGAAAACAATTCTATCAAATGAAGCACTGCTTTAAATATCAATGTTTGTTCCAGAAACACTAACATTGCTTTCAGTGTATCTGTGTCTGTGTGTGTCTGTGTGTGTGTGTTTGTGTTTTGATAGGTGAGTATTTTCACTGCCTGAGGCATTGTGTGCAAAACTGAAATCAGACCATTCATACTAATGAAGCAATGGGAATGGAAATAATTAGCTAGTGTGTAATAATATTTAATAATAGGATTGTGAATCTCTGATTATATTGAGGCATAGAAAACTAAAGAGACAGAAATGAAATAACATACAAGATGAAAACCTGGTAAAAGCCACTGGATAGACTTACAGAGGTTCAACACTGGACAGCAACGAACAACCCCAAAGGGTGCCATTACCAGTTTGTATGAAAAGCTCCCCTCGAGTTGTTCATTGAATAACCTATGTAGTTTTGAATGGCCACCTTGCTTGTTGTAAATATGCATACACAATTTTCTTCTGTCAGTAATGAGTCCCAGACTATTCAGGTGCCGACTCTGATTTAAACAATAGTTAATGCTTTAAGATGCCAAACATTGGTTTCCAGGCCGTACTCGTATACCTTTAGACTCCTAAATTTGAAGGAGACTAGGATGAAACTATAATACTTTCTTTCTGAAGTCATTTTAGGTGTTATTTCCCTTCTCCGAAGACAGATTTTTTTTGACATGGTCTCCTGTAAACTAAAAGCAAAAGACAAGAAAATAAAACCCATCAATCTTTAAAAGTTGGGCCTAAATAACTGTAGTATTTAAAATTCATTCTCAAGAAAGAATAATTCTTGTTTATTCCATTTTTCTCAAAATTACAGTTGTGATCTTCAAACAATAAAAAGTGACCTTTTTTAATACTTTCAGAAAGCATATTTTACTTTTAAAAAACAGGTAATAAATAGAAAAGTTACTTTGAGACCATCCAATCATTTCAAGCACCAATAAGTACCTCTCAGGTGGTAATCAACACTGGTCATTATAAAGTTGACCATAGGTTAAACCTGTGACCTAAACCTCAAAACTTATACTACAGCTAACTCTCAGTTATACATCTGTGTGACCCTCTCACTGTTGCTGAATGTCACTATGGTTTTGAAGTGTTAAAAATCTGCCATAAAATTTCATATATTTCAATATATTTAAATTCAGGATAGCTATAAAAAGAAATGATGAATTCAAAGCTAATATATTGTTTTCAACATTTAGAATAGGCTAATTTTGGGTAATCATATGCCATTCTTAAAGCAACCAAAGCAAAATAGTTTGAAATAATTATCACTTAATAAATAAAACCTGCCTTGTCTAATTTAAATGTTAGATAAAGCCTATTTAAAGAAATTTAATAGTTTTCTCTTTAAATTACTGAGCCAAAAATGTACAGAAGTAATACTATAATTGCCACCATGCTATTAAATCTACCAAGGGAGTAATGAGTGTTAGATTCTTTTTAAAATGATACCACCTTTCTTCCCCCAGAATAGGGAGCGTGGGTAAATGTGGGCTTTTACTTATTTTTTTTAATTAATTTATTTATTTATTTATTTATTTTTGGTTGCAGCCACAGCATGTGGAAGTTCCCAGACCAGGCACCGAACTCCCACTATAGCAGTAACCAGACCAAAGCAGTAAAAATGACAGATCCTTAACCCACTGAGCCACAAGGAAACTCCTAGGTAAATGCTTAATTTAAAAAACGTAAGAATGTCTCAGGAAAAATCCACTTTAGAATTAAGTGTCTCACTAATTCAAAGAAAATTTTAGCAAAATTTAACATTGGTACCTCTTATATCAAACAGATATCAAGTAATGTGGAGGGAAATATTGCAGAGAACCAGAGAGCACCACCTTCATTCTGCATTTCAAAGAACTGTCACTGTAATTGCTGTAACTATAGCCTGGTTTTGTGGTAGCACTCATGCCATAATTTGATTCTAAAGAAAATGCTCAATGTACCCAAAATTTCCACATACTCTCCCCTGCCTTCTCTAATTAGGAAATCTAGGCATTTTCCTGAGTTTAATGAAGCAAAGCCTGAAGCTGAGTGAAGCAGAATCAGAGCTGTCACATGCCCCAGTGAGTTAGATCCCTGACCACATGAGGCATCTAAAGTCTATATTCCTGGATCTTGCCCCCAAAATATTTTTCTCCATCTCTAACAGTGACTGTAAAATCAAGGGCTGAAATGTTCCATTTCAACTTTGAGAATGAATGATGTCTCTGCCATCTCTAAGTCTCCAGGAAAAGGGCCTTAGAAGGTAGCTACGTTGTCCAAATTTCTCATTTTTCTGAGCCTGGCACTGTTTCTGGCATAGAGGAACTCTCAACAAATATATCCTCACTAATTACTAAAGCCACTGGACAGTTCATTGCAGAGTTCAATCTCCATCACTACTGCAGAAAAGAACCAAAATTTAAGAATCTGGCAAGACACCCTTTTATGCACAGTCATTTTTAAATGAATGCACATTTTTCAGAGAAAAAAATCTGAGAAACTAATACCTATATATTTCTCAAATATGTAATGCAAAAGAAAATCCCTATGTTATGTTTAAAACCAAAATCATTATTTCTTTCCTCTGTCAAACCTCCTGCTCTTCTGACAATCGCTACCTCAGAAACCTTTGACTCCTTCCTTAAACTCCAGAACTATAATTAAATTCTATACCATGGAAAATCTTTTTCTTCCAACACTTCTTTAATCTACTCCTCAACCTCAATCACCACGGCCATTACTGACTCTCACCTGGAAGATATTGTAACAGGCTAGCCCTTCCCTCATGCTCCATATATTATTCTGTTGTAAAAGGAAATTAGGTGAGTCTGAGAGAGTTTATTTTTTATAAAGCCAGAGGAGTTAGTATATAGTATTTTCTTTTCAAATTGTATTTTGTGATATTTTTTAATATATTCCTAGATTTAAAGGCTAAACTTGGTAAGATATGTTACATCGACTTTTCCTTATCTCTCAAATTATCCATTTTCCAAATGTTTTTAAATTACTCCCAAATTAAGAAAATGTGTTCCATAAGGAGAACTTTAAGTTAACATGAGTTAATTTTATAAACCCTCCCCAAAATATTGTATATACATTATACATGTTTATGCACATATGTTTTAAATTTAAGAATCTTAAATTTGCTAAAATTTTTTAAAATATCTTGATTTAGATATTATTGATATACATTTCATATATTTACACTGGATTGTATGTTAAGATTGTAATACATATATACACATAAATGAACTCACCATCACAATCGGGATAACGGACATGCCATATCCCTTACCCCCCAAAGTTTCCTCACACTCTCATAATTCTTCCTTCCTGATGTTCAATGTCATGAAAACCATTGTTTCATACATTAGGACTGGGTGGGGCTTTTTTCTTTGGCTATTTCAGTTGATGAGTAAATCTCATCCCTGTTTATATTCTGCAAAAGCAGAAGTCAATCAGTTGATATTTTAATATATACTTTTAGTTCTTAGTGATTGATCTAGAGTTTGTAAAATCTTATCTTACCACAATCTATTTCAGACCAACACTAACTTAATTCTGGTAAAATGCAGAAACATTACTGCATTCTCCATTCATGCAATTATTATAATATGTATGCTACAAACCCAACAATACAGTTATAATTATTGCTTTACATACTCTAAAGTCTTTTAAAGAATTTAAGAAAAAATATTTCTGCAGTCTTATATTTACACACATATTTAAACATTTGTAATGCTTGTTATATATTCTTGTGGATTTCAGTTACCATCTAATGTCATCATTCCTTTCAATCTAAATGATTTCCTTTAGTATTCTTTGTAAGATAAGTCTGCTAGTAACAAATTCTCTCAGCCTTTATTTATGTAAGAATGTCTTTCTTCACTTTCATTTCTGAAGTACAGTTTTCCAAGATACAGAATTCTTGGTTGACAGGTTTTTTTTTTTAATTTCATCACTTTGAATGTATCATTTCATGGCCTTCATTATTTCTTATGAGAAGCCAGTTGTTACCCTTATCAAGGTTCTCCTACTTCAGTCTTGAGGGGGAGGGAGTGGAAGGGACTGGGAATTTGGGGTAAGTAGATGAAAACTACTACATTTGGAATGGATAAGCAATGTGATTCTGCCATAAAGCCCAAGGAACTATACCTGATCTCTTGTGATAGAACATGATGGAGGATAATGTGGAAAACAAAGAATGCATATATGTACAACTGGGCCACTTTGCTGTACAAAAGAAATTGACAGAACATTTTAAATCAACTATAATATTTTTTTAATTTTTAAATAAAGAACAACAACAAAAAAGATTTCCTCTGTCCTTGTCTTTCAGTTTAAGAAGTGACTAGGTATATATCTCTTTGTGATTATCCTATTTAGTGTTTATTGAACTTCCTGGATATCTAGAGTCATGATTTTTTTTAATCAATTTTTGAAGTTTTCTGCCATTTTTTTCTAAAAATATTCTTTCTACCCAGCTTACTGTCTCTCTCTTCTCCCTTGAGAGCGCCATTATACTTACGTTGGTAACCTTGCTTTTGACCATGGGTCTCTGGAGCTCTGTTCATTTTTCTTCAATATTTGTTTTTATGTTCTTCACACTGGATAATTTCTAACCTACTTGAAGTCTGCTGATTCTTCTCAAATGTTCTGCTGAGCCCTCTCATGAACTTTTCTTCAGTTACTGTACTTTTCAACTCCAAAATTTCCATGTAGTTCTTTTTATATTTTGTATTTCTTTCCTGATATTCTCTAATTATTAAGTCACTGTCATTATACTTTTAAAATTTTTTAAGTATGGTTTCCTAGAATTCCTTGAACAAGTAATAGTAGCTGCTTTGAAACATTTATTGATAAATCTAATGTCTGGACCTATATAGTTTCTGTTGACTACTTTTTTCTCCTGAGTATGGGTCACCTTTTCTTTATTTGAGTGTTTCATTATTTTTGTTGAAAATTGGACATTTTATACAATGTTTTATAGTAATTCTAGCCTTTAATATTTTCCCTAAGAGTGGCTGCTGGTTGAGGGGTTTTTTGTGTGTGTTTGCTCATTTTAGAAATTTACTACTGTAAGTCTATGAAGTTGGTTTCCCCTGCCATGTGTAACCCCTGGTATCTCTTCTCAGTTATTTTAAAACTTCTTTTGTTTTTAAGCTTGGCTTCCTTGAGGTCATCCCTGTGTCTGCACAGCTTAAGAGTCAGGTAATGGTTCATCAGAGGTTATAGTCAATCACTTTGAGTCAACAGGACTTCTACTGTTTATTATTGGTTCTGTGTGCAGGTTGATTCAAAGTTCAAAGAGTTCTGTCTTACCCTAGTGTTTTACACTGGGTTCTCTTGCATCTACTCTGCACAGGTGTGCAGGCTCTCAATTAGACAGAGATATTTGGATATACAAAGCTCTCTTTAGTCTCATATATTCAGGGATAATGAAGGCAACCGGGATGTGTAGAGATGTTATCAACCCCTTCTATGGCTATCTCATATCTAGGATCTCTCTTTAATTTCTGGTTGGTCCCTTGATCTGTTACTTTTCCCAAATGGACCTATACTTCAAATGGGCAGTTGCTGGCCTTTCTCATTTGCATGTTTCCAGGATCATTACTTTTACTAAGAATGCTGTTGGGGATGGATTTTTCACCTTCCATCCAAAATCAAGTGAGTCACTTCTGGCAGCAGAGCTGCTGTTCTTCAGAGCCTCCCCCCACATAGTAAAATTACGATATCAACTAAACTAGGAAAGAAGGAAAAAGCTATAGTCAAGAATGTGATTGATTTCCAATGTTCTTAAGTTCTGTAGTTTTTCATAATCAAGTGCTTCTCAATTTGTTTTTGTGCCTCTGGATGATTTTAAGAGTCATAAAATGTTTGTTTTTGACAGCACTATCCAGTTTTATAGTTGTTTTTTAGAGAGATTTGCCTCTCCCCTTACTTCACAAATAAGGTAAGTCAGGCTTCTCAAATGGTTGATTTCTGTTCATTATGGGTTGTATTTTGCTGCTTCTTTGCATGTTTAGTAATTTTTAATTAGATGCCAAATGTGAATTTTACCTTGTTAGAAGCTAGATATTTTTGTATCCCAACACATGTATAGTCTTGAGCTTTGTTTTAGGTCACAATTAAATTGACTGGAAACAATATGATCTGTCATGGACTGAAGGTTTATGTGCTTAAAATTCATAAATTGACGTCTAAACCCTTAATGGTGTAGAATTAGGATATGAAGCCTTTAGGAGGCAATTAGGTCATGAGAATGGAGCCCCATGAATGGGATTAGTGCCCTCATAAGACCCCAGAAAGCTCTCTCACTCTGCCCTATGAGGAGACAGTGAGAAGACAGTCATCTATGAAGCAGAAAGACAGCTCTCACCAGACACCAAATTTTATCACAACTTGATCTTGAACTCTGAAGCCTCCAGAACTGTGATAAATAAATGTCTGTTGTTTAACACACCCAGTCTATGGTATTTTTTTTACAAGTATGAACTAAGGTATGATTCTCCAGGTATTTCTTTTAAACTTCATAATACGGGAACAGAGCACAGTTTATGGCTAATTTTACCACATTACCGAGTTAAAACCCTTCCGATTACTCTATCAAATGATTTTATATGCTCATCTTTTCTAGAATGAGTAATAACAGGAACTATTCTAGCTGGTAAAAACAGAACTATTCCCAACCCTATGCGTGCCCTGGTGATTATTCCTTCTAATTCTTTCAGATGGTGCTTTCCATGGCCTCAGGGAGTTTCCTTAATAGCATATGCTGATAATTATTTAGCTGAAGCCTCAAAAGAAAGCTGAAGATCTCTGAAGTTCTTTCTCTATACAGATCTCTCCTCTTATCCCCTGCCCTGCAAACTCTAGCTGCTTTGATCTCCCCAGGTTCCCAGCTCTGTATCATTAACTCAGGGAGACTATCAAGCTTTACCTGAGTTCTTCCTCACTGTACCACAACCTGGAAACTCTCTAGGCAGCAAGCTGGGCAATCATATGGCCTTCCACATCTGCTTCTCATTTCTCAGGAAACTGTCCTTTATTGCTTGATGTTCAGTGTCTCAAAACCCCTATTCCATATATTTTGTCTATTATTTTTTCAAGTTGATTCACGTAGGAGAGTAAATCCAATACCTCTTGGCTCATAGTGCCCAGAAGCAGAAGTTAGGAATTCTTACTTCAATCATGGGCAAATATTTAGTTGAGTTGGTTGAATTTTTTCCCTTCATTTGCTTTCCTATCACCCTTCTGGTAAACCATGCATGTTCAGTGTCACTCAAGACAGACTTGACCTAGTCTTAGGCAACATTGTATTTTTAAAGCACAGATCTTCTCTGAGCTATGATGGGGTTATGTCCTGATAAACCCATCATAAGTTGAAAATGTTAAGTCTAAAACTGCCTTTGATACACCTAACTTAGTGATTATCATAGCTTACCTTAGCCTACCTTTAACATGCTTAGAACACTTATACTAGCCTATAGTTGGGCAAAAACATCTAACGTAAAGCCTGTTTTATAATAAGTCTCTCATGTAATTTATTGAAACTGTACTGAAACAAAAAACAGAATAGATGTATGGGTACAGACTGATCGGTTGTTTACCCTCGTGATCACACAGCTGACTGAGAGCTATTGACTCACTGCCAGCATCATGAGAGCATGGAACTGCATATGGCTAGACCAGGGAAAGATCAATATTTAAATTCTGAAGTACAGTTTTTACCAAATGTGTATCACTTTCACACTATTGCAAAATTGAAAAATTGTAAAAAATCATAAGTTAGGGACTGTCTGTACTCACTACAACCAGCCACTGTCCTAAGTGCTCAGGATATAGAGACAAATTAAAACAGCAACCACATGATGAGAGGCTGTGGCCAATCTGCTTTGTCACTGTCAAGTCTTTCATATCAGCAGTCTCTCTCTTCTTCCCTCATCTAGCTCCACATAATTTGACCCCACCTATTAGGCCCATTACAGGAATACTTCATTTTATTGTGCTTTCCTTTACTGTGCTTTGCAGATAGCACATTTTTACAAATCAAAGGTTTGTTGCAATCCTTTATCAAACAAGTCAATTGGTGCCATTTTTTTCAACATCATTTGCTAATTCTGTGTCTCTGTGTCACACTTTTCATTCTTGCAATATTTAAAAACTTTTTTATTATGTTATATTTGTTATGGTGATCTGTGATCAATGATATTTGATGTTACTATTGTAATTGTTTCACCATTTTTTTAGCAATAAAATATTTTTAAATTAAGGTAGGTATTTTTTTTTTAGACATTGTTATTGCACGCTTTGGTATAATGATTATAGTGTAGCATAAAGGTAACTTTTTTAAAAAATATATGCTCTTTTTAAAAATCCTGGTAATGAATATAACATAAAATTGCCAATTTAACCATTTTTAAGAGTACAGTTCAAAGGCATTGAATACATTCACAATTTATGTCCATCACTATTTGTTCCAAACTTCTTTCATTTCCCCAAACAGAAACTGTCTGTAACCATCAAGCAATAATTCTGTATTTTCTGCTCCCTTCAGGCTTTGATAATGTTTAACATACTTTGTCTCTCTGAATTTGCCTATACTAGATGTTCCAAAAGTGGTGTAATCATACAATATTTGTCCTCTTGTATTTGACTTACCTTGCTTAGGAGAATATAAAGGGTAACTTCTTTATGCACTGGGAAACCAATAAATTTGGACTCACCCTATTGTGATATTTAGTTCACCGCAGTGGTCTAGAACCAAATCCGCAATATTTACAAGTCATTCCCATACTTCTCACTGTGCATTGAATGTGCCTATTTCATTTAGGTGAAAAGGATGTTTTTAAAGCCTTATACACCTTTTCTTTATGAAAGGAAATTTTTCTCTTCACGTTGTCCTTCTCTAATAAAGGGAAAATATTTTCCTCTCTGTTACCCAGGCCTATGTTTATTCTGCTTTTCTGTCATTACATTAATTTTATTTGGGCAAAAGAACAACAATCATGTTTAAGCTTAGGATGGGAAACAACACAGCAGGGTTCCATAAATAGAGTTTAATTGCAGTAATTACTTACGTTAATTATATATCAACTGATTATTTTTAAGACATATTTATTGAGCACCATCAGCTTTGAGGTACCCATCATTCTCCTACTATCTTTTTCAGATTTTATATCCATGCTCAGAATAATCAACTACCATTTGACACATGGTATAATAAGTACCTAATGAAATCCCAATTAAAATTGTATTTGAGATGCTTAATTTTAGAGATAAATTAGAAATAATTACATGATTCAAGAATTCACATCAGACAGGAGAGACACAACTATATCTTGACTAACTGGAAAGGACAAGCACAGATGAAGCCTTTTAATGTGCTTTCCAAAACCTGTTACAAAACATTATTGTACTTCAGCAGATGGCACCGAGAGACGACTTTTTATTTTTTTTAAATAGACAGTTCCCTTTCATATGCTGACTTGAATGATTTTAGTTCTCATTATTACTGTCCTCTGTTGGAGACAGAAAAAAAAGGGGGGAGTGGGGAGGAAGCACGTTATTTTACATAAGGCAAGAACATCAGTATGGAAGCAGCCTTTGAGCATGCTAAGTCTAATTTACTGAGCTGCAATAAGCAGGAGAATGCACTGACTGTCTCTTAGCTGCTCACCTCAAACAACTTATCTTCATTTACATCTGAGACACTTGGTGCTTGCTGGATACAATGCTTCCTCTCTCCTCCCTCTAACCCCACCTCAAGCTAATTTTTTCCCCTTAAGGTTTAATGAATTCTGGAACCAATCAAATGCAGGTTGTTACAAGACACTAGCCAGGTAAAAGCTTTAATAACAACTCTTTCAGAGTTCAAAAGGTCATTTCCCTACTAGGATCACAAAAATATATTTATTCCCTTCTGAGCGAACTGTTTAGCCTCCAAGGGGGAACAGGAAACTGCCCCATTAAGTCCACCAAGACTCTACTCAGAGCTTCCTCTCCTTCCTGCAATATCTTTGTTCAGAGGACAACAGGCTCATTTACAGCCTCACTTGGGGAACTGTTAACCGTACGTTTCTGATCTATGTAATTTGCTGCTAAAGAACACAATAGCCTCTAATAGAAAACAGCTGTTAGAAAATCCACTCTTTCTGGCAGGAGCAGTTCCTAATGTAGGATTTTAATTTTATCTCCTGATTGATAACACCCCATTAGCAATATCCAGATTCCTAACTGCAAAATGACGCATGGGCACTATTTTAAGCTCCCTCCCAGATGGATATCATTATGCTTGCTTGTCCCTCTGAGCAGAAAGTCCACAGTTTGGGCAGTGGAGTATGATACAAGCACTTATTACCGCCCTGACACACAAAATAGGAAATACTGGTCACAGCTGATCCAGAATGTTCAAAACACATAGATAAGGCAAGGAAAGAGATTTGAACAGAAGAGAAAAGAGATAATGGGTGTTCAGTATCACTAAAATCCAGGGACATAAAACAAAAAGTAGTCTCCATTTCATAAAAACCTGAAATATTTTTCTTTGATACTCTAGACTTTTGAGTTTTGTAGGAGAGACATAGTAAGCGTCTTCTCTCATTAGTCCCATAAGATTTTATTCAGGAACAGCTAGATTCATAGGAAAGATGTCACCTTGGGAGTCCAGGATTAATAATTACTTAATCATCTCCTCTCAAGTCCATGGCAAAAGCTAACCAATAATTAATCTAAAAAGAAGGAGGGGTATTTTCCCATGGCAACTTTGCTATAATAGTACTTCACATGGACAAACCACAAAAATCTTCATCAACTTTCAGCAGCAAAATATTCACGAAAAAATAAGTTTCAACGAAGTGGCAGCAGGAGGAAGGCAAAGGAAAGTTTATGTCCAAGTTCTTGAAATTCTAATAAAATTGGTGACTGATTTATCATGCTTTCTGGAATAACTAATTATACATCTAAAACCACCCTTCACTACCACAGACATGACAGAAAGGCATAGAGCCATATACTAGCCTTAATGAGATCTATTTAAAGTATCTCAACAATTATTTTGTAATGGCTTCAAAGTCCAAAATCACGGTACATTTCTATATGGAGTTCTAAGAGCACCTCAGGGCTGAAATGCTCTGTTCATAAGTGAGGACTGTGGTTCATTTTAGGAGACAGGAGCCAGAGAAAATTACCAAGTCACAAGAGATACCCAAGTTCCCACACAGTTTGTGCAGCATGTCTTCACCAGCAACAAACCCTTCTCAAACAACCCTGCATCCTCAGAGTTAGAACTAGCACATTCATAGAGAAATATCCACTCTCTGCATGTACTGATATTTGTCATGCCTCACAACTGAATTTTTTTATTAAACATAACTAGACATACTCCATTTTTGTTTTTACCTTTCACTTATGTATCCAGGAAACCTTCCTAGGAGCCCTTTCCAGGCCCCTGGAATAGGCTGTGTCTTGCTCAGCGTATTCACATTGCACTCTATACTTCCCCTATAGCATTTCTCATTACATTTAAAGTGTGTCTGTAGGAATTAACCTTTTAGATAAACCTATGAATCCATATGGCAGATAATGAACTGACTTCTGCCCCACCCCCAACTCTACACTAAGGAGCTCTTGGAATTTGGAGACTGATCACTGATCTGATCTAAATCCCTTAGTTTACGAATTAAGAAATAAGCACTATCTATGGTAATATATACAGCCTGAGGTAGCCTTAGACTAGGATTCAGGTTTCATGATTCAACACAAGTGACTTCTACTAAGTGGTGAGACAATTTTTTTAACCCATTATAAGAATCTGACCCATTTTTCCTCCATTTTCTTTTAGCACCAGCCAATCCTCTCACCTTGCCCTCAGCCTGAATCAGAGAGGCACTTATTAAACTGAAGGACAGAAATACCCTGATTCTATGCCATATCTCCTAAAATTTATGTCAACATTTAAATACTCTTCCACTCCACATCCCTCAGAGCACTCCCTGCCTCTGTTTCCCCAGCCTGGCTAGTATTCCCTCCTCCTCTATTTTATCACTCTTCTCATACTTCTTGCCCTTTCAAAGACTCTCCTCCTCCTGGGTAAATATCATGTCTTAGACTATCACAAGACTATAGCTCCAGACCTCAGCTAACAATCCTTTGGCCTGAAAAACTGCCTAAAAACTAAGTTTAAAACCTAGAGCCACTACCTCACCCCTACCTATCAATATCCTTTTTTTCAACTTTCAATAAAGCATTAGATGAAAGAATGTTATAAACATTTGTTCCCTTTCCTACCCAAGGAGCATCCAATATTATGGGAGTCTTATGCAAAGCAACACCTTGCTTCCCACCACCAAAAAGAAAGAAAGGCAGATGTTCCTCTCTCTGTGGCAGTTCAGGCATTTGCTCACTATGTAAGCTATACCAATCTTGCCTCACATTTTGAGATTCTAGGGAGGTGAATGAATATGAAAGGACAGTCAGAAGGTATTCATGACCCAGGACTGAAAATCCAGAGTAAGGTGTCATCTGCAGATATAAGGAGTGAAGCCTCTAATATATCTTCTTCCCTCCTTGTTATGTCATGTTCATATTTACACATGTTAACTCATTTTTTTCTGTACTCTCTCTTTTTACCATTATATATGGACTTTACTGGAAATAGTTAATTTTATAGTTTATTCCTTAGATTGTGGAAATTAGAAAGAGGATCAGGACAGAGCTGGAGGAAGCATAGACAACCCCTGGAGATTCTAAGTTTGCAGCAAGATGAAGGAAGTGACAAGACTCGGAGCCTTGTGTATGAAGGTGGGCTATATACTGCCAGTTCTACAAAGAAGAGTTAGGTTAATTGTTAAGTGGATGCATTTGTCTTTTCAGAGTTTAAATACAGGAAAAATAATATATGTGGATATTGGAGAGCCAACAAAGGGCATTTTTTTTTACTTTTTGGCTACCCAGCAATCTGAATCCCTGCATTGGTTGTGGAGAATCCTTCATTGTGTGAGTCTTGGCCACAGGATGAACAGATGATTTATTATCCACATTGAAAGGCTAATAAGAGTTAAAGGGGCACTGTTAATAATCATTCTGTGACAATCAATATCAACCAGGACTGCTCTGGGGAGCCAGAACATACAGTTGCCTAGAGTTTCTGCCTTCTACAATAGAAATTGTCAAGATGGACACAATCCCTCTCCTTTCTCCCTGAGAGTTGAGGCATAGGCATGTATACTAGCTCAATCAGATGTTCCAAGAAGAAATTATGTAAAGACCCAGAAGTTTGGGGTTTTTTGTTTTGTTTTTTGCTGCACTGGCATGTGGAAGTTCCCAGGCCAGGGATTGAAACTGTGCCACAACAGCAACCCAAGCCACTGACTGCAGTGACAATGCCAGACCCTTAACCTACCGTACAACAAGAGAACTCTGCAAAGGAAACCTTAAACAAAATGAAAATACAACCCCAAAAATGGGAGAAAATATTTTCAAATGAAGCGACAAACAGGGATTAATCTCTAAAATATACAAACAACTCATACAGCCCAGTATAAAAAAAAAAACCAACCTAATCAAAAATTTGACAGAGGATCTAAGTAGACATTTCTCCAACGAAGACATAGAGATGGCCAAAAAACACATGAAAAGATGTTCAACATCACTAATTATTAGAGAAAATGTAAATCAAAACTATTATGAAATACCACCTTATACCAGCCAGACTGGCCATCATCAAAGTCTATAAACAATAAATGATGGAAGGGTGCAGAAAAAGGGAACCCTACACTGTTGGTGAGAATGTAAATCAGTGCAACCACTATGGAAAACAGTACGGAGTTTCCTCAAAAAACTAAAAAAAGAATTACCATATGATCTAGTGATCCACTCCTGGGCCTCTTTCCAGAGAAAACCAAAATTCTAAAGGATACATGCAACCCAATGTTCGTTGCAGCACTATTCACAATATCTAAGACATGGAAGCATCCTAAATGTCCATCAACAGAGGAATGGATAAAGATGTAGGACATATATACAATGGAATATTACTCAGCCTTAAAGAAGAATGAAACATGGGAGTTCCCAACATGGAGCAGTGGAAACAAATCTGACTAGTATCCATGAGGGTATGGGTTCAATCCTTGGCCTCGTTCAGTGGGCCAGGGATATTGTCTTGCCATGAGCTGTGGTGTAGGTTGCAGACATGGCTCAGAACCCACATTGCTGTCACTATGGTGTAGGCTGGCAGCTACAGCTCTGATTCAACCCCTAGCCTGGGAACTTTCATACGCCACAGGTGTGGCCCTAAAAAGCAAGAAATAAATAAATAAAATAAAATAATAAAATAAATAAAAAAGAATGAAACAATGCCATTTGCAGCAACATGGATGGACCTAGATCTTATCATACTAAGTGAAATAAGTCAGGGAAAGACAAACATCATATGATATCACTTATATGTGGAATCTAACAAAAGGATACCATAAACTTATCTGCAAAACAAAAACAGACTCACAGACTTTGAAAAGAAACTTACGGTTAACATGGGAGACAGGTGGTAGGGGGAGGGATGGTCTAGGGGTTTGGGTTTGACTGGCCAATAGGGACCTGCTATAAACCATAGGGAATGCTACCTAATATTCTGTAATAATCTATATGGGAAAAGAATATGAAAAAGAATGGATGTGTGTATATGTATAACTGAATCACTTTGTTTGGAAATTATAACATTGTAAATCAACAATACTTCAAAAAAACTTTTTAAAATGAACAAAAATTTTTTAAAAAATGGTGTAAAAATGCAGTGGCTATTACAAATACTATTAGTAGTGTCCATTGGCTATAGAGCCAACAAAAATATCCCCCTAGCCACAATGTTCTTTTGATATGATCATAACTGGGTATGCTATTTGGATTATAAAATGGCTCCCAAAGAACCTACGAGTATTTCCCACCCTTATAGCTTTCTCTCCTACACTCAATGTGAGCTGGCTTGTGACTAGCTTTAATCAAAAGAATGTGGAGGTTGATTGGTTTTTTTGCTGTTGAGTTGTATAAGTTGCTTATATATTCTAGAGATTAAGCCCTTGTCAGTTGCATCATTTGAAACGATTTTCTCCCATTCTGAAAGTTGTCTTTTTGTTTTCTTTTGCGTTTCCTTTGCTGTGCAAAAGCTTTTCAGTTTGATGAGGTCCCATGGGTTTATTTTTGCTCTAATTTCTATTGCTTTGGGAGACTGACCTGAGAAAATGTTCATGATGTTGATGTCAGAGAGTGTTTTGCCTATGTTTTCTTCTAGGAGTTTGATGGTGTCCTGTCGTATATTTAAGTCTTTCAGCCATTTGGAGTTTATTTTTGTGCATGGTGTGAGGGTGTGTTCTCGTTTCATTGCTTTGCATGCAGCTGTCCAGGTTTCCCAGCAATGCTTGCTGAATAGACTTTCCTTTTCCCATTTGATGTTCTTGCCTCCCTTGTCAAAGATTAATTGACCATAGGTGTCAGGGTTTATTTCTGGATTCTCTATTCTGTTCCATTGGTCTGTCTGTCTGTTTTGATACCAGTACCACACTGTTTTGATGACTGTGGCTTTGTAGTATTTCTTGAAGTCTGGGAGAGTTATGCCTCCTGCTTGGTTTTTGTTTCTCAGGATTGCTTTGGCGATTCTGGGTCTTTTGTTGTTCCATATAAATGTTTGGATTGTTTGTTCTAGTTCTGTGAAAAATGTCATGGAAAAAATAGGGATGGCATTGAATCTGTAGGTTGCTTTGGGTAGTATGGCCATTTTCACAATATTGATTTTTCCAATCCAGGAACATGGAATATCTTTCCATTTCTTTACATCTTCTTTGATTTCTTTGATTAAAGTTTTATAGTTCTCGGCATATAGGTCCTTTACCTCCTTGGTCAGGTGTATTCTGAGGTATTTGATTTTGTGAGGTACAATTTTAAAAGGTATCGTATTTTTGTATTCCTTTTCTAATGTTTCATTGCTGGTATACCAAAATGCAACGGACTTCTGGATGTTAATCTTATATCCTGCCACTTTGCTGAATTTATTGATCAGTTCAAGGAATTTTGGGGTTGAGTCCTTAGGGTTTTCTAGGTATAGTATCATGTCATCTGCATGCAGTGACAGTTTGATCTCTTCTCTTCCTATATGGATGCCTTTTATTTCTTTTGTTTGTCTAATTGCTGTGGCTAGGACTTCCAAAACTATGTTGAAAAGCAGTGGTGAGAGTGGGCATCCCTGTCTTGTTCCAGATTTGAGTGAGAAGTCTCAAAAAGAAAACAAAAAGACAACTTACAGAATGGGAGAAAATCGTTTCAAATGATGCAACTGACAAGGGCTTCATCTCTAGAATATATAAACAACTTATACAACTCAACAGCAAAAAAACCAATCAATCAATGGAAAAATGGGCAAAAGACCTGAATAGACATTTCTCCAAAGATATACAGATGGCCAACAAACACATGAAAAAATGCTCAACATCACTGATTATAAGAGAAATGCAAATCAAAACTACCATGAGATACCACCTCACACCAGTCAGAATGGTCATCATTCATAAATCCACAAATAACAAGTGATGGAGGGGCTGTGGAGAAAAGGGAACCCTCCTGCACTGCTGGTGGGAATGTCAACTGGTACAGCCACTATGGAGAACAGTTTGGAGATACCTTAGAAATCTATACATAGAACTTCCATATGACCCCGCAATCCAACTCTTGGGCATCTATCTGGACAAAGCTCTACTTAAAAGAGACACATGCACCCGCATGTTCATTGCAGCACTATTCACAGTAGCCAGGACGTGGAAACAACCCAAATGTCCATCGACAGATGATTAGATTCGGAAGGAGTGGTATATATACACGATGGAATACTACTCAGCCATAAAAAAGGATGACATAATGCCATTTGCAGCAACATGGATGGAACTAGAGAATCTCATCCTGAGTGAAATGAGCCAGAAAGACAAAGACAAATACCATATGATATCACTTATAACTGGAATCTAATATCCAGCACAAATGAACATCTCCTCAGAAAAGAAAATCATGGACTTGGAGAAGAGACTTGTGGTTGCCTGATGGGAGGGGGAGGGAGTGGGAGGGATCGGGAGCTTGGGCTTATCAGACACCACCTAGAATAGATTTACAAGGAGATCCTGCTGAATAGCACTGAGAACTATGTCTAGATACTCATGTTGCAACAGAAGAAAGGGTGGGGGAAAAAACTGTAACTGCAATGTATACATCTAAGGATAACCTGACCCCCTTGCTGTACAGTGGGAAAATAAAAAAAAAAATAAAAAAATAAAAAAAAAATAAAGAATGTGGAGGAATGATGCTGTGCCAGTTCTAGACCTGAACCGTGAGAAGACCTAGAAAGTTCCACTTCTTTGTGGAGCCCTGGGGCACCATACATGAAGTCCGGTTACCCTACTGAAGAGACTAC
Organism: Sus scrofa; assembly: GCF_054392235.1. Classification (NCBI taxonomy): domain Eukaryota; kingdom Metazoa; phylum Chordata; class Mammalia; order Artiodactyla; family Suidae; genus Sus; species Sus scrofa. Next base: position 245,549,028 of record NC_139383.1, on the reverse strand, counting down.
AGGTAGTAGGAGAAGCTCTAAGATAACAGAGAACAAGAAAGGCCCAGCATACCAGTTGTCCCTTCCAAAGTGTCAGACTTGTGAGGGAGCCATCTTAGAGGCTCATTCAAGCTTGGTGCTTAAATGAGTGTAGCCATGCCCAAATGAGAGTAGTCAGTCAACCCACAGAATTAAAGGAGAAGGGGTTGTTCAAAACCACTAAGTATCAGGATAATTTGTTATATAGTAGTAGATAACTAAACCTATAAGTAATCAGTTTACCAGACTATTTTAGTTATTCTCACTTCATGAGCCTGGTTCTCTAAATTTCTTGTTTCAGTTCATCTGAAACCTCTTTATATAAACCTCTTTTCTCTCTCCTGATTAACTGATGGCTTTCTAAACATAATTATCTCCACCTTTTTTCATTCTAGGGTAGGGACTTCCCAACATTTCAAACAAGAGGGCTCCATTTTTACTTAATAAATTGCATGTAGAAGGTGTACTTTTAGTAACCACTGACTGGGAAAACATAAACTGGCAAAAAAAAAAAAAATTAAGAACTCGGCATCAGTCTTAGCAGATGTCTACAGAATAACCACAGACATACATCAAAAATAAAGAATGAAAGATCCATGTAGAAGCATGTTACTTATTCAGTACTTAGAAAAGTTCACAAATGTTTGATCTTTTTCCATAGCTCCTTACCCTCAAAGTCCAAGTCCCACAGGGTAGGAGCCACTTAGCTAGCACACATGTTTCTCTTTGACATTCCCTTGAGATTACATGGTTCCCAAAATATGCTATTTCTTGGGAAAGAAAAGCAATCTGGAAAACACTCTTGCTCTGGACAGATAATATCAATGACAGCAGACAGATTACTACACAACTTTTTTAAAATTCCAAGAAACCAACCATTTTCAGATGGGCAGTAGCAGAAATCAACATTTTGGAGAGGAACAATTCAAAAACTGGTATAAAAGTTATGCTAACAAGACACCTGAATTACAAAGCTCTTCATGAATTCTCTTAATGGTTAAGTGAATAACCATTCAATCTGGGCACTTGTATACCCTTTCAATCTGGGCACTTTCCTTTCCCACATCCTTCCTATATATATAGGAAGGCACCTACAGACAGATCTTTTCCTATTTGGCCAATGGCCAACCAGAGGTAACAATAAGTTCTTTTTGGTTTGAAAATACACCAGAATTCAAAAGATGGACTTTTTGGGGGGGAGGAAGTTGCATCTCATGAACATTTCTGATAGGGAGAAAAAATAATTTAGAGAAGGTAACAGCTTCCTTCTTGATAACATCTAATTCACTATTCCTTCTTGTTAAAATTGAAAAATGTTACCCATACAAAGTTGGAAACAATTTCTTCTCACTGTATTTTTAATGTGGATCCAGCAGTTACTTCAAATAGGGTCATTTTTCAGGTGCACAGGTGTCTCTCTGGAGATAACCCCAGGAATACCTTATACATGTTTGTATTTTAAAACAGGTACATAATTCTTTAGAGGAATGTAAGGAGCACCTCTTGGTGACTGATGAATAGTCCAGGGCTCAGCATAAGGGATGAGAGCTTAGAACGGAAACATCCTAAATTGATATGACATCTTTATAGACGGCATTTTTAACTTTAATGGTAATATAAAGTAAAGGCATTAGTGGGAGGATAAGCAAGTGGGAAAGGTTCAGGTTGTGCTTCCTGGCTTAAAAATGACCAGCATAACTTTTCCCCCTGCAGACTATATTACTCAGGTATTATACCTTCCACTAGTTTTGTGATCATCAGCTCTTGAAATGCCTGTGAAAATAAATTAATAGAGCAAATTCTCTCCCAAGCTGTCCGTCTAGATTCACTGTCATCATCTAATCATCCAATTTCAATAAATCTCAAACTAATAATTACAGGTATCCATCAGAGGGTCATAATAATCTTAAAAAAAAAAAAAAAAAAAAACTCCTCTTTTGAACAGAGCTGTTTTTCTCTCTCAACTGGCTAGGAATCATTAGCCACTGAATAGATATAAGAAATTCAAACATATTATGAAAATCTTTGAATAATTCAGTTACCAAGTCAGTCAGCCATAAGAGGCAAATGCCCAAGAAATCAGGCTTCATTAGCTAGCTGCTGGCTTCAGATAGAGCTGCCCTAAGGATTCTGGGTACTAAAAAATATCCCATACTCCCAATCTTCCCTGTCACAGCATACTATGAACTTCTTTAAATATCAGAACACAGGGGAAGGCAGGGGCAAGATGGGGCTTGAATAGTTATCAAGTACCTATACTACCCTACCCCAGACACACATATATTACTATTTAATCCTAATTACAAGTCATGTAAGCTATTATTTTCCTATTTTACAATTTACTAAAAGATTGTTAAAACTCAGAGCCATCAAAGGTCATGCAGCTAATGCAGGTGAGAAGTAAATCTGAATACAGGTCTGGCTAACTCTCCCCACCCACAGCTCTGTATGGGCACAAACCCCTAGGCCTCTATTCCCAGGCCATACCACCTTAGAGTCAGCAAGCAGAAAGTTGAGAGACAAATAAGAAATTATGCACAATGCAACAGTATGAAGTACTAGTTAACAATGTGGTACTGGGCGGGAGGGGGAATATATATATATAACTATATACATACATATACAAACTTCAATCAGACAACATAAGACTCTATTATTTTGTAGGAACGTGCTTCCAAACCAGTCTGCAGTCTATTCCTTCCTCCTTAGCCTATCCATGACGGGCATTTAGCAACTTCCCATCAGCCAAAGGCTGAAGCATCTTTCACACTCATATTTTGGAGCACTTTCATTGTTTTATAAAAAATGCTTAATTTCCAGTATTTGCCTTCTCAGCTAATAGATGAAAGATGCCTTCTATGTAAATAGAGACTTACCATATATTTACAATTGCTAAGACCATACTATTGGTTATTAAGGATGATTTTTACTTCTGTCTAGCCTCGGGTTTTCCCCATGACTAAGATAGTATAGACAATAATGAATCTAGTATACTTAATCAGACATCCTCAATTTACACTTTCATCAATGCTGATCACTCTTGTATCTTATTCCCCCATTATCATCTTTAATGCCCCATACAAAGGTCCTTAACTTCAACTATTAATTGGCAAATATAAACTATATGGGAACAGATTTAGGAACAGACTGTGAGGCATATAATAAAATCATTAAACCCTCTGCAGTCACAAATGAATTTTTTGATGTATAAATCCAGTGCTGTGGGACCTTTGAATCAGGCTGTCCTCATTCCAAAAAGATAGGGTGCTTCTTAGCAGTAACTGGGAGTTACTGGATGAAGCTTTTCAAGATTCACTGTCAAGTACAAGGTTGCTTCTTACAAGGCTGCTTCTTACAGGGTGTATGTCAGAAACTCTTCTGCCATTAACACATTTTTAGATGGCAAATTAAAGATGGGATTAATCAAGCCTCACAGAATTGCTGCTTTCCCTAGCTAAATCTCAAATGAGAAAGATGATGAAAACTGAAGTTGGAGGTCTAGGCGGCAGACTGTGGGAAGCAGAGCTCCCACTAGATATTTCTGAATGGCAATCCTCTCTTCATGAAACAGCAGAAATATAACAGGGTAATGCAATGTATGACCAGAAGTTGAGAACAAGTGTTTGAGATTAATGATGAAGTTTTGATTCCACCAAAGAAGACTCATAACCTCAAAAAAAAATGCTTTAAAGAAGTCAGCTAAGTATACTCAACTCATTTTCCAATGTTAAAAAGTTTACAGAGAGGTGAATCAGTTATCAATTGTCACAATAATGCTGTGTTCCAAATGTGTCAAAGCTATTTGGCTTTAAAAGATATTACTACCTTATTATTTATCCTGAGTCTACAGACTGGGTAACTCTGCTGACCTAGCTCAGGTTTGGATGGTCTAGGCCAGGCTCAATCATGTGAGTGCAGTGAGCTAGTGTGTGGGCTGGGAGCTGGTCTGCCTATGTGGTCCTAGCTGGGATGACTGACTCTCCTTTATAAATCCAGACTAGTAGAGGCAAGTTCTCAAGAGAATAAGTGGAAATCTCAAGTGTTTTTCAAGCCTCTGCTTGAGTCACCTTTGCTTAAGCAAATCACTGGCCAAGTAAATCATATGATCGAGCCTACTGTTAAGAGTGCAAGGGAGCTACAAAGTCACAGGACAAAGGATAGGGACATATTAATTGGGGCCCTTAGTACACTCAATAGACTAATTCTAAACAAAACCCTCAACACCGGTTAAGTTATGACTCCCTGTGACTATCTTCTAGGTAAAAATAAAACTTCATTAGACCACACATCAGTTAACCAAATGGGAATAGAACAACTGGAGTTAGTTAATTTTATTTTTGTAGATGTGTCTTCATTAGGCTTTGCCAGATTTATTATAAAGCAGGAAGAATACAGAGCTGAGAACAATGTGGATAATAAGTACTATAATCTGCCAGTGATATGGACTTCTAAATGCTAAAAATATGCATTTCTGAAAGTTACAACATTCAAAATCATCAACCAAGTCAGGAAAACTGAAGCCAAGGGTTGGCATAGCAAAACTTCCCATGGAATTTGTGATTACAAATGAACTATTAAATGAATAGCTCACTATAATGATATGAAAGTGGCAAAGTTAACATCCCCCTAAGGACTTTCAGTTCTACAGTCCCTGACTCTTGTGGGTTTAAATTTGTAACCTGTCATTGCACTCAAGCAGCTTTTGCATTTAATTATTTGGAGGAGAAAGTAAGAGAGAGGGACAGAATGAAGAATAGAGAGGGAGGAAGGGAGGAAAGGAGAAAGGGGGAATGGAGAGAGGAGGGAGAATAACTGAGCATATCACTCCTCCTCAAAGCTCCTTCTCTACTGCATCCCTCATTCACAACTCCCTGTAGGAAGCAAATGGGATCTGCCTCCTTTCTGCTTCCCCAGCTTTCCAACTGAAGAGACAGGTAGAGAATTTGATTCGGCTCTAGACTGATATATCAAGAGGATTTTTCATCCTCCAAAATAGTTAGCCATATCTTGCTGCCATTCAAGTCCAGATGTGAACTATTTTACATCATACATCTGCGGCTCACACAGCATTTTGTATAGCAATTCTAAAATATGATACTTTCTTGAATAATGGCTTCCTAATTTTCCCTCTCCCCCTCTCTTCTCCTCCCTAGCCAAAAGATCAAGGCCAAAGCCTGGAAAACACCTGTTTGAGACATTTTCCTACTCCCAGAATTGTTCACTGTCCTGTAGGAACAGCAGTGGAATCCCACAGTGGAAAATGTGGACAACATCACTTCCTGGCAGAACACTTCTTTCCAGAACCCTGACTTCCGCCAACCACTTATAATGCCAAGAACTGAAGAGATGCGGAGTAATTCTTTAGAATATAGAGAAAAAATGGAAACTGACTTTAAAGTTTCATCCCACTCAGAACATCTGGTATGAACGGGACAGTTTTCTAGCTGACATTAGAGATGTGACTAAACACAGACCCTGCCTTGAGCATCTCACTGTAAAAAGGACAATTCTGAGGTTTTAAAAAGCAACTTGAATATCACTTTAAGTGCTTAGCAGTGGCCCAAGTGGAAAGAGAGCAACCATCCTTGAGGAAGATAAAATATCAAGGAGGGTCCACCAGTCCTGCTGAACCCTGGTTAAAGATACAGATTGGTGGAAAAAGCACTTTCTGTGCATGTGATGGCCAGACCTGTGTGTAACCTTGGTGAACCAAGGTATGCTACAATGTGTTTAGAACTGCCAGCTGTTACCCTAGCATGTTCCAAGTAGTATACAGCCCATAATCTGCATACTATTATTATCCCCATTTAGCAGATGAGGATACCAGTGCATACAGCAGTTAATATGATTTGAGCCTCAGTCTTACTTCAACTCCCTCACCCTGTATATGATTAAACAGTTCTGTAACTTCTATCACTTTAGTCATAAGTCTTTCTTCCCAGCCCATTTCACCTTACAGTCAGCATGTTGAAAACTGTGAGACTGGAAGAGAGGGCATATACAATGAAGCAATATGGAGTGCCAATTAACAACTTGGTGGCTGGAGTTCCCATCGTGGCGCAGCGGAAACGAATCCAACTAGGAATCATGAGGTTGGGGGTTCAATCCCTTGCTTCGATCAGTGGGTTAAGGATCTGGCATTGCCGTGAGCTGTGGTGTAGGTCACAGTGGTGTAGCTCGCAGACACAGCTCAGATCTGGTGCTGCTGTGGCTGTGGCTTAAGCTGGCAGCTGTAGCTCCAATTAGACCCCTAGCCTGGGAACCTCCATATGCTGCGGGTACAGCCCTCAAAAGACAAAAAAATAATAATAATAATTTTAAAAATAATGATAAAAATAAAAACTTAGTGGTAAGAAAAAATATACAAAGTCACACATGAGAATTGGAAATTACAGCAGTCTGGAACCACTTAGCAAGGGGGCAAATAACTGCATAATTCAATGGCACTTAAAAGTTGATACTATATAAGACAGTGCAATAGGGAATTGTATATTAATAATCCTAAACCATCAAAAGAAAGTCAAATTGTGTTCAAATTTCTGTTTTAGAATTATTTATGGTAATTAAGCTCTATTTTTATGTAAAAAATCATTTTTAGATGGTGACGCATAGAGTAAGAATCAAATTATAGGTGTGCAATGTCTTTAAAAATAATCTAGCCCCACTCCAATATTTTGAGGGTAAAGAAACAAAAACTCAGAAAGATTAACTGAATTGCCCAAAGCCACAGTTATTTAGTACTTAGAAACTTGAGCTTTGAATTGTTACTGAAAATGCTTATAGTCTGATCAATTGGTTGAGATCAGTTTGGATCTCAACTTTGAAATCATAGGGAGTTTTAAAAATCCTAATGCTCTCCCATCCAAGTACTAACCAGGCCCGACCCTGCTTAGCTTCCTGGCTTCACAGGTGAATTTTATCAAACATATAAAGAGGAATTGGTACCCATCCTCCTTAAACTCTTTCAAAAGGTTGAAGAAGAAGGAATACTCCCAAAGACATTCTATGAGGCCACCATCACCCTCATTCCAAAACCAGGCAGAGATACCACCAAAAAAGAAAACTATCGGCCAATATCTTTGATGAATATAGATGCAAAAATTCTCAACAAAATCTTAGCCAACCAAATCCAACAACATACCAAAAAAATCATACACCATGACCAGGTTGGGTTCATCCCAGGTTCACAAGGATGGTTCAACATACGCAAATCAATCAGCATCATACACCACATTAACAAAAGAAAAGTCAAAAATCATATGATCATCTCAATAGACGCAGAAAAAGCATTTGACAAAGTTCAACATCCATTCATGATCAAGACCCTCGCCAAAGTGGGTATAGAGGGAACATTCCTGAATATAATCAAAGCCATTTATGATAAACCCACAGCAAATATAATCCTCAATGGGGAAAACCTGAAAGCCTTCTCACTCAAATCTGGAACAAGACAGGGATGCCCACTCTCACCACTGCTCTTCAACATAGTTTTGGAAGTCTTAGCCACAGCAATTAGACAAACAAAAGAAATAAAAGGCATCCATATAGGAAGAGAAGAGATCAAACTGTCACTGCATGCAGATGACATGATACTATACCTAGAAAACCCTAAGGACTCAACCCCAAAACTACTTGAACAGATTCATAAATTCAGCAAAGTGGCAGGATATAAGATTAACATCCAGAAGTCCGTTGCATTTCGGTATACCAGCAATGAAACATTAGAAAAGGAATACAAAAATACGATACCTTTTAAAATTGTACCTCACAAAATCAAATACCTCAGAATACACCTGACCAAGGAGGTAAAGGACCTATATGCCGAGAACTATAAAACTTTAATCAAAGAAATCAAAGAAGATGTAAAGAAATGGAAAGATATTCCATGTTCCTGGATTGGAAAAATCAATATTGTGAAAATGGCCATACTACCCAAAGCAACCTACAGATTCAATGCCATCCCTATTTTTTCCATGACATTTTTCACAGAACTAGAACAAACAATCCAAACATTTATATGGAACAACAAAAGACCCAGAATCGCCAAAGCAATCCTGAGAAACAAAAACCAAGCAGGAGGCATAACTCTCCCAGACTTCAAGAAATACTACAAAGCCACAGTCATCAAAACAGTGTGGTACTGGTATCAAAACAGACAGACAGACCAATGGAACAGAATAGAGAATCCAGAAATAAACCCTGACACCTATGGTCAATTAATCTTTGACAAGGGAGGCAAGAACATCAAATGGGAAAAGGAAAGTCTATTCAGCAAGCATTGCTGGGAAACCTGGACAGCTGCATGCAAAGCAATGAAATGAGAACACACCCTCACACCATGCACAAAAATAAACTCCAAATGGCTGAAAGACTTAAATATACGACAGGACACCATCAAACTCCTAGAAGAAAACATAGGCAAAACACTCTCTGACATCAACATCATGAACATTTTCTCAGGTCAGTCTCCCAAAGCAATAGAAATTTGAGCAAAAATAAACCCATGGGACCTCATCAAACTGAAAAGCTTTTGCACAGCAAAGGAAACCCAAAAGAAAACAAAAAGACAACTTACAGAATGGGAGAAAATCGTTTCAAATGATGCAACTGACAAGGGCTTCATCTCTAGAATATATAAACAACTTATACAACTCAACAGCAAAAAAACCAATCAATCAATGGAAAAATGGGCAAAAGACCTGAATAGACATTTCTCCAAAGATATACAGATGGCCAACAAACACATGAAAAAATGCTCAACATCACTGATTATAAGAGAAATGCAAATCAAAACTACCATGAGATACCACCTCACACCAGTCAGAATGGCCATCATTAATAAATCCACAAATAACAAGTGCTGGAGGGGCTGTGGAGAAAAGGGAACCCTCCTGCACTGCTGGTGGGAATGTCAACTGGTACAGCCACTATGGAGAACAGTTTGGAGATACCTTAGAAATCTATACACAGAACTTCCATATGACCCCACAATCCCACTCTTGGGCATCTATCCGGACAAAGCTCTACTTAAAAGAGACACATGCACCCGCATGTTCATTGCAGCACTATTCACAGTAGCCAGGACGTGGAAACAACCCAAATGTCCATGGACAGAGGATTGGATTAGGAAGAGGTGGTATATATACACAATGGAATACTACTCAGCCATAAAAAAGAATGACATAATGCCATTTGCAGCAACATGGATGGAACTAGAGAATCTCATCCTGAGTGAAATGAGCCAGAAAGACAAAGACAAATACCATATGATATCACTTATAACTGGAATCTAATATCCAGCACAAATGAACATCTCCTCAGAAAAGAAAATCATGGACTTGGAGAAGAGACTTGTGGTTGCCTGATGGGAAGGGGAGGGAGTGGGAGGGATCGGGAGCTTGGGCTTATCAGACACCACCTAGAATAGATTTACAAGGAGATCCTGCTGAATAGCATTGAGAACTATGTCTAGATACTCATGTTGCAACAGAAGAAAGGGTGGGGGGAAAAACTGTAATTGCAATGTATACATGTAAGGATAACCTGACCCCCTTGCTGTACAGTGGGAAGATAAAAAAAAAAAAAAAAAAAATCCTAATGCTTAAGCCACACCAAAATTTTATATTTTTAAAATTCTCCAGGTGATCCTGATGTACAGCTAAGGTTGAGAATCACTGATTTATATCAATAACAATTTATGGTGCATATACTAAGAGCCCCATCAACATCTTTAAGCATTCAGGGATACAGAAAAGAATAACACAGCTCTTGCCCTCTGGATGCTTACACCTAGCATATAAGTATATGAATTGATCACTGTAAATCAATGTGATGGATGCTAGAATCAAGTTAAGTACACTGGAAGCACTTGAGAATCTTTTGAAATAATTAGAATTGCTAGGGGTGGGGCCTGAGCAGTGGGTATTTTTTAAGGCTCCACAGACTAGGTTTTGAGAAGGCCTAAATTAGGCAAAAATGTCCTACCAGAACAGCCCTTTGGGCTGTGGATCTTAAGAGACATAACTCATTTGGACAGGAGATGAATGAGGAATAGGTTATTTGGACAGGGGAAAAGCCCAGATATGGAGACATGAGACATCATGGAGTGTCTAGAAAACTACAGGAAATTCAAGGCATCTGGGGAGTCCAATAAGATGAAGGTGTGGACAGAAGATAAACTGTACTGGAGTTAGAGGCTGGGGTGTGATAGATTGACATGTTACACTAAGGAGCTTGACACTTACCCCATTGTGCAACTAATCAGCTTTAAAAAAATTATATATGTAGACCTAATTTGTATTTACTGCATATATCTATTACTTTCATTAACTAATGTCTCAAAGCACAGACTACACTGTTGGAGAGGTTTTTATTAATTCAAATGGTCTTCTTGATAATTTGTTTCTTTTTGGTTATTTGTTATATTTAATTACATCATGATTGTATTTGCCCCAAAATGTGGCTGATAAAGAGCCTGTACCAAGAAAAAAAAGTTCCAGTCCTACTACTGTCTTATTATTTCTTTGTAAGACACTTGCTCATTTTTCTGGAAGTTCATTTGGTTACAATTGGATGGCATAATCTGTAAATCCAGTTAAGCAGATTCACAAAGGCATTGCTTTCTACCACTCTGTGTTGTGGAATTCCATCTTTGCTTTGGTTACCTCAAGTTCAAATATGACACAGAAAACATAGTATGCCAACCAGTGTCACTCTCTATTAAACAGTAATATATCTCAATTTCTTAATTCTTTTAAATTGTGTGTGTGTGTCCCAGCATTTCTTCCGGCAACCCATTCAGTCACCTTGAACCCTCTCTTTGGAGAACACTTTCATAGTGAAAGATGGTGTATCATGGAGGAGCTCATGATTTAAAGAGTAAAAAGATCACTAATGGGAACTTTAAAGATCACTGGAGGTGGAAAACGAGCTACACAGCTTTGGCAAAGGGCGAAGTGAACAAGGGTTAGATTAAGGATGAACAAGTCAGTGAGGACAAGAATAAAGAGAAAGAGAATTATTCCAGACACATAGAGAATGAAAAGATGGCAGATCCCATGAGGATGGGTGTGAGGGAAAAGCTAAAAATCAATTACGGCTCCCTGTTTTCCTCCATCAAGGATCAAATTATGGAATACACAATGACAGCAGCACTGACAAAGGTATTGGTAACTGGCTTTGTGTTAATACAGCAACTTTCAAAGCTTTCAAGGCTTTTACATTCCCTTCAATTTCTTAGAATTCATCCATTGATTGTCTTTGATAATAAAGTCAATGCAAATTCAGAGAATCTTATTCCTCACATATACATGAGAAGCAGACAAAACCCACCTCTTTGCACCATCAATCAGAGAAAACTAGTTCTTTCCACCACCCTCCACTCTTTAGAGAGATTTAAACCATGAGACACAATCAAATGAACAGATGAGTCTCTCAATCAGGATTGGTATCTTAACTGCCACAGACACAACCGGCCTGGTGATGCATTATACATTTTTCATGTTGTGTGTGTCTGCCTAGTTTGTTAGAACTCAAATTTCTTTTGCACTTAAACTTCTGTCATTCCAATACTGTTATTCATTGTTAGCAATGACTTCCTGTGCTATATCACAAACACAGTATATGATGCATACAGTTCCAGGGAGGAACTGGCAGGATAATATCTTCCTCTACAATGTGAGCAATTACCTACTTTCCCTTTATTTCCTTTACTTTCTTTCCCTGTAACATACAATGTGTACAGTTAACATACAGTTTTGCTTAGTTACAATATTTTCATCTTAGGGATGTTAAGTGCTGATACTAAACCTTGCAAACTCAGTTTTGCTAACTCAAAGTGAGATGAGAAAGAGAAAACAGTTTCTTTCTTCAGGCATTATATTACATTATATTATCACATCTATTATTTTATATTGTATTTTCAATAGATAATACAATTATATTAATTGCTAAATGGAACCAAGATGTGAAACTTCTTATCTCCAAAGAGTTACAAAACTACTAAGACTGACACAGTCCCAACCTGGAGCTTCTCTGACAAAGGGAAACAACATTTTTCTACCTCTCCAATAATTTTGCAATCATATAAAATATGACTTTTCACTCCTGTATAAGTATTCACTCTTTTATCCTCTTCACCTCTAACTATGAAGTTGGATGATTCATATAATTAGTGAAATAGCATAAATGTGGTATCTACTGGCATGTATGTAGCAACTGGGCAGAGTTAAAAGTTAAGGTTTGCATATGCCTATGTCTTCCTATTCCTGTGTTTTCTATACTTGACATGAAGTCTCAGTGTGGTCTGGTCTGTACTTTTACACATATACTAATCCAGAAGTCCAGAATCAGGGCGGGAGAGAAGTATCAGAAAGCCCATTTTGCCCGCAGGTCCAATAAAGAAGGCTGCTACTTTGGGATTTTAACTTATCTTGAAATCCCCAATAGCAGGGTCAGGTAATGCATGATGGCATTTCAGTAAAGCATGAGAAGGCAAGGTTACACAGGGATGAGGCTACCAGGAACACCAAGCAAAGATGTGATTTGATCTGTTCTACTCATTCTCAAACTTTAATAAGCATAAGAATTGCTTTGGGAACTTGCCACAGTGTGATTCCTAGCCCCTACTCCAAGAATTTCTGGTTCAATAGGTTCAACATCAGGCCAAAGAATTTGCTCCAACAAGCTGCCAGGTGTTGCTAATTCTGCCAGCCCTCAAAGCACAGTTTGGGCAGCTATAACCTACTGCAATCCTAGATACTTAATTAGCAGGGAAAATTAGTCTCAAGGAAGGCAGGCACAGATTTTTCCATCTCCCAAGAGATAGGTATCAGGTGCAAAAAAATCTCTTCCTGAGACCAACCAGCATAAATGTGTCTGGGAGGCAAGAGGATACCTTTATGTTTCCAGGAGATTACATCAGTGGCCCAACCTTCAGCCCTCCCTGGATTCTATCTCCTTTATATGATATGATTTTTAAATTCATCCTACTAGAGAAGCAAGGTATATTTCCCTAGGGCCTTGGGTTTGACCATGTAACTTGCTTTGGCCAATGAAATGTTAGCAGGTGTGTTCTGACTAAAGACTTGAAAACCCCTTGTCTGGCTGGCCTTGTCTCTTGTGACTCTTCCTACATGCCCCTCAGCTGGCTCCAGGAAGAGGGTGAAAAACTTGGGCAGCAAAGTCTAACTGTCCAGCTGAGCCCAGCTTACATTAGTCAACTGACCACCCCGCCCCCTAGACATCTGAGTAAGTTCAGCCAAGAGCAACAGAGCCACCCTGCTAAGATCAGCTTCTTTCAGTCAACCCTCAATCAACCTACAGATCTATATGAATAAGTACTTGTAGTGTTAGCTATTGAGTTTGACACGGTTTTCGTGCAGCACATTTTGTGACAACTGATATAGTGTCCATGAGGTTGCCTTTGGTAGCTAGGACTTGGAGTATAGCAGGAGGCTTCTATAGCCATACAGAAGTGAAATCTGAGCAGACCGTGAGGTTGATAAGCACCTTTTTTGGAGTTTTATATCAGGAGGCTTTAGGAATTAAGAATCAATCTTAAGTAAGTCCTAGACACAATTCTGTGATTTTTAGACTACAAAACTGAGGCTCAAAGAATATAAGTGTCCTATGTATGGTAACAATATCCACAACAGTTTGGAACCAAGTTTCTCTTTTAACACCTGAGCTTCAAAAATTTTGTGGTTTTTCCTTTTGCAAGAAAATTTAAACCTTAAAAAAAAACTGCCAAGATAGCCATCAAGAACTGTTTCCCACTTTATTCCCTTGAGTCTATGAAAAGGTCACTAATAATTAGGATCAGCAGGAGCTAAAGCCCATGTATTTAGGATACTTAGTAAACCTACAGGTGACAGTAACTGTGACCAATAAGAATAATACCAATAATGCCTTGCAAAGAAAACAAGTAAATTATACAATTAGGTGAACAGTATTTGTTTATAAGTGATAGAAGCATACACAATATGTTTTAGTTTCCTTCTTATTTACATT